>NC_053036.3:192353835-192664567 GCF_002575655.3 Aegilops tauschii subsp. strangulata
TGAAGAAGGATATTGCCGAGTATGTAGCAGTATGTGATGTATGTCAGAGAGTTAAGGCAGAACACCAGAAGCCAGCAGGATTACTACAGCCTATTCCGATACCCGAATGGAAGTGGGATAAACTTGGCATGGGTTTCATCACCGGATTACCCAGGACATGATCAGGTTATGATTCCATCTGGGTAGTAGTTGATCGCTTGACCAAAGTGGCTCACTTTATCCCTGTGAAAACCACTTATACAAGCGCGAAGTTGGCCAAGATATATATGACCAGGATCGTATGTCTGCATGGAGTTCCGAGGACCATCGTATCAGATAGAGGAACACAGTTTACTTCAAATTTTTGGAATCAGTTGCACCAGACTTTGGGTACCAGGCTAGAGTTCAGTACAGCCTTTCATCCGCAGACAGATGGACAGACCGAGAGAGTCAATCAGATTCTGGAAGACATGTTGAGAGCTTGTGCGCTAGATTATGGATCTAGTTGGGATGATAATTTGCCTTACGCAGAGTTCTCTTACAACAACAACTACCAAGCTAGTTTGAAGATGGCCCCTTTTGAAGCCTTATATGGAAGGAGGTGCAGGACACCATTGATGTGGGATGAAGTTGGAGACCGTCAGTTGTTCAGACCAGATTTAATCAAAGAGTCTGAAGAGAAGGTTAAGTTGATTCATGATAGACTGAAGGTAGCTCAGTCCAGGCAGAAGAGTTATGCCGATACTAAACGCAAGGAGGTAACCTATGAAATCGGAGACAGAGCATATCTCCGTGTGTCACCACTGCGAGGAGTTAAACGATTTGGAGTCAAAGGAAAGTTAGCCCCAAGATTTGTAGGACCATACCAAGTTCTGGAACGTATGGGAGAAGTGGCCTACAAGTTGGAGTTACCCGAAGGATTGTCAGGAGTTCATGATGTGTTTCACGTTTCCCAGTTGAAGAAGTGTCATGCAGAGATGGCCGATATTCCTCTGAGAGATACAGTGCCCCTGGAAGCAATTCAGTTGGAGAGTGACCTAACCTACGAGGAGAAACGCGTCAAGATTCTCGAGTTTGCCAGCCGAGTTACATGCAGCAAGGTTATCAAGTTTTTGCAAATTTCAGTGGAGCCACCATACCGAGGAGGAAGCCATGTGGGAGCGAGAAGAAGACCTACGGAAAGACCACCCACACCTATTTTCTAGCCAACCCGAATCTCGAGGGCGAGATTCATCTTAAGGGGGGTAGGTTTGTAACATCCCAATTTTCAATTTGGATGTTATACATAGATCATCAGATGCATATCATATTTTATTTGCATTTTGGTTGTGATCCTACAAATCTTAAGCAACTCAAGGACCCAAGGAGAGAGTTGGAGGTTTCACTAAATTTTCATATTTGAATTTAATTCAAATTTGAAAAGAGGATCAATTTGATTTTAATAGTTTCTCTCCAATTATTTCCAACAATAAAAATAAATGAGAGAAGATAATATGACTTCTTCAACAGAAGAGAAATATTGGAGAAGAAATTTTAAAATCAAATTATTATTTTATTTGTATTTTATTTGCTATTTTATTTGAATTAGGAAAAAAATGCATTTTTGAAAAATGCATTTTAACCCAGAAAAATGTTCACTTTGTCCTAAATATTAGTAGAGGACAGTGAAAATTATCTCTGGAATTTTAGGATTTTTATTTTATTTTATTTGGATTTTTCTTCGCGGCGAGATTATTTAAAAGAAACTCCGGACCGAACTGGGCCGAAGCCGAGCAGAGCGCCGCCGCCTGTTCCTCCCGTGCGGATGCCGGACTCCGGTGAGGAGGAGTCCGGGTCGGTCTCCCCGCGCCCCATCGCGCAAGCCGAGGACCCCTCAGGGCCTCCTTATAAGCCTCGCCGCCCCGCCCTCTTCTCCTAATCACCCGCACCACCGCCGCCCCGCAGCCGAGTCGCGCCGCCGCCGCCATTCGCCGCTGCTGCCGCCGCCCCGCACCGCCACCCGCCTCGCCGACGCCCCTCACCGGAGCCGCCGGATCTCGCTGCCGACGCCGTTGGCCGGTAAGAACCGGTCGGTTCTTTCGTTTTTTTTTATTTGTCGGTTTAGATTTTAGATCAGTTTTTTGTTTTTGTTTTAGTCTAAGTAGTAAACGTTCACTGGTTAGATCGTTTTAATGAACGGTTTTCGTTCGTTTAGTTCTGTTAACGAACGTTTGTTCCGTAGATTTTTATTTTTCTGTTTATTTTCGTCCAGGGACCTATCCGTAGTTACTTTTATCGTAGATTAGTCCCTGAACTTCAAACCCTCGCTACTTTTTGCTCGTTTATCCAAATCCAGTGAAACCAACGCCAAAATCTTCGTCTTGTTCCCCTCTATCCAGATAATCAACTTGAACCTGACTTTGAAAATTTAAAATTTGGTTTCAAGAAGATTTGTTTTTATCGTAGTTTGAGTTTTGAAACTCCGATTCGATTGATTCTTTTTGCAAATCGAAGCTCTTCACTTGTACTTTCTGTTTAGATCTTTTCTTTTGGTTCTACCCTTGCATCTTATGATTGAGTGCTTATGTATGCTATTGTTTGTTCACAATAGAGTTTCTGGAGTGCGAGGCTTGCTACTACGAATCTCTAGGGTTTTCCGATCGTCGGCAAGGCAAGTAACACTTTGATCATATCCCTTTATTACCCAGTTTTATGCATTAGTTCCAACCCTCAAACAATGCATGAGTAGGATTGATAACATGTGGGTTTGGGAAGTAGCTGATGAGGTAGAACCTATTGTCTTATATTCAAACCTTGGGAGTTACCACGTTGTGCTTATACTGCTATGCTATGCTCGTAGACGTGGATTGGTTTGAGTGATTCATGACAGATGTGAGAGTTATTATTAATTAATGGTTAACTTAAGGTGGCTACTTTAATATACATCTGGGTGGATTGGTTGCGGGCACCTAGAGAATCCAGTGTTGTCCTAGGGGATCCCGGAGTACCCGTGTGATCATCCTATGGTTTTCCACCCAGGCTCAAAGGGATCATAAGATTATTCATGCTGGAAACTTCCGTGTGCAGCCACAAGCCATTATGGGCTCTGGCATAGTTGAGTATGTTGTGCGACCTCTTTCAGTGGTAGGCTAGCAGATGTAGGGGAAAGTAGGTGGTACTATCTACCCAGAGTAAAGAGTTAATGCTTCTGAAAGACTGTGTCTCGATCATCCGTTTCTCAAACATCATGTAGTGCGAGAAATTCAACGGAGTAGATCGAGTCTTGTGGGGAAAAGTGCGCAAACCTCTGCAGAGTGTATAAACTAATTATGGTTAGCCGTGTCCCCGGTTATGGACATCTTGAGTATCTGGTACTTGAAATATTGATTTGATCTCATCACTTTACTTAATGAATTTGTTGGGTTAAAAATTACTATTTTGGGATTGAGTTGGAGGAACCTTCTCAATAATTTCAACCAACTTTGTAGTTAAATAAAATATATTCCTTTGTTGTAGGGAAAAACTAGCTTTATGCAAATGATAACTGTGGAGCCTCCACCAGCCATATATGCATGTAGTGATAGCTGTTATTTTGTTCACTGCTCTATAGTGTTATCTTGCCAGCATATTCCATGTGATGACCTACACAGGCTGCAACGTATTATGTTGCAAAATTTTGAGACGAAGAGTAAGGTGCGCTAGGTCGTTGTGGTGCACTCAGTATTGCTGTGGAGTTGGATGGACTCATTTATCTTCGAAGCTTCCGCAATTATCTTATTTAGATGGCCTTCAGCCATGTTATTGTAATAAGTTCTCTTTTGAGACATTCGATATAATAAGTGTGTGATTGAACTCTGAAATAAATCCTCGAGTACTGTGTGTGTCAGCAAACCGATCTAGGGATGACACTTAAGCACATAGACTTGACTGTCTGAGGTTGGGTCTCTACATAGTGACTGTCAGTATCATGCACGAATAAGTTATGAAGAGTGAATATTATTGCTTTTTCTTGTCGGTTTTACTTGACAATTCAAAATCAATAAAGCGGAAGGAAGTTAGCAAGGCAACATATAAAGGTACTCCTTCCAAACGGAGGGCCTCTACAGATTCTACTCCTCCAACCCCCCCAAGATGATTTGCAAGACAACACATGCATAGACACTCAATGTAGTTGTGTTGATGATGAGCACGTCTCCCCTACTGCACCATCATAGGTGCTCCCTCTAACTTGGCACTGTTATATGTGGTTGCACGTTATGTATGATGTCTAGCTTGTATTGCTTCTAATTTTGTTGAATTCCATCTGCTTACTTTACACATTATACTTGTGAATAAGACACGTGTTCCTGTTTCTAGAACATACAATATCTGTCTATCACACCATGTTATTATATCAAAGTACTATTAGTGTGTAAACTGCAACAATCACTTATCATAAGACAGGTTTGACTTGGGAGTGTGATATAGGTTACATCACGCATTCTTTTCTAGCTTGCACTGCTTCTAATTTTTTGAAATGACACTTATGACGAGACAGTTTTAACTTGGTAGAGTGATATTCGTTGCATCTTTCATATGGTGTCTAGCTTTCATTGCTTCTAATTTGTTGAAATGCCTTCTCCTTAGTTTACACATCATAGCTGTGAATATGCAATGCTGTCCTTTTTTGTTACACATTCAATCATCCTATCATGCGGTCGCCTTACATTAAAGTAGTGCTTGTCAGCATCCTACATCAATGAGTTCTGAAAAGCGAATTTTTTATTCATTTTTCTTGTTGGTTTGAATTGACAAGGCAATAAAACCAAGAAGTAGGAAGGAAAAAAATAAGGCAGGGACTGATGGCGGTCTTCCGGCGAAACCAGCATCACAGGTGCTTTCTCTAGCTTGGCAGTGTGATATTGTCTTGCATGTTGCATACGGTGTCTAACTTGCATTGCTTCTTATTTGTTGAAATGGTTTCTGCTTAGTTTACACAAACAGTTGTGAATATGCCATGCTGTCCTGTTTTTTGTACATATTCCATCCTGGTATCATGTATATGCCTTACATCTCGCATTCTTTTATAGCTTGTACTACTTCTAATTTGTTGAAATGGCACTTATGACGAGACAATTTTAACTTGGTAGAGTGATATTCGTTGCATCTTTCATATGGTGTCTAGCTTTCGTTGCTTCTAATTTGTTGAAATGCCTTCTCCTTAGTTTACACATCATAAGTTGTGAATATGCAATGGAACTAATGACGAGAGACCTTTAACTTGGTTGTGTGATGTTGTTTGCATCTTGCATATGATTTATTTCTTGTACTGCTTCACATTTATTTAAACGCCAATTATGACGAGACACTGTTAACTTGGTAGAGCGATATTTGTAGCATCTTTCATATGGTGTCTACCTTCCATTGCATTGCTTATAATTTAGTGAAAGGTCTTCTGCTTAGTTTACACATCATAGTTCTGGTTATCTCATGCCGTCCTGTTTTTCGTACATATTACATCCTCCTATCATGTGGTTATCTAGCATCAAAGTTCAGTTCATCTATATCATGCATCAATTTGTTGTAAATAACTAAATTGTTATTCCTTTTTCTTGTCGGCTTGACTTAACATGGCACAGAGAAAGAGGAAGGAACACAGAATGACAGGGGGTGGTGTTAGTACTAAGGACACACGGAAAGGGAAGCGGAAGAATCCTACAGATTCTGCTGGTACTGATGGTGCAATAGAAGGTCAAAGTCCAGCGGAAAATTGTACAAATGGGGTATCCCGTGCTAGACGAGTTGCAGAACAAGCCAAACAGAAACCAATAGCTGCCACCAAACAAGCAGAGACAGCCCTAGTTGTTGCAACTCCTTCCACAGTACCACCAGCTGCACGAGTTACCCGTTTGTCAACTCAGCTAGCAACACGTTCCCAAGCTCCCTTGCCACCTGACACTACTTTCGAAGCACTCTTGATACAAGACGAGTTGGCAAGATCAGATGAACTTTGTGAGCTTCAACAACAAGAAGGTAGTTACTGGAGTCAAGTTACAGTTGCATGCTTCTTTATATGTAGTCTCATAGTTTGATGTACACTAACACTTCGTATGTTCGTTGTTGGACTAGCACTAGGCGCAAGCGGAAACAAACATCAGGGATAATGCTCGATAGGTTAACCAAATCTAGAGGAGGAAGAATGGAGATCCGTTTTGAGGCAGGTTTAAAAAGGCCACGTGATGCTACAGAGTCAGCCAAGTTAGTATCAGAGCCAGCGGTTGCCGTTAGGTGTCATGTACGTATCCTCCCAGCATTGATTCAGTATAGGAATGACAAAGACGAAACCCAGTTCAACACCTTCCTCGACCATTTATCTGTAAGTATGGTTATGTATGGAAACTAGTAATATCGTCTTGCTCTGTCCCATACTTTCTAGGTTGCTGATAATGAGACTCCTATAATTTCCAACAAATGAGGTTCAAGGTGGACAGCCATGATGATGCAACCAGACAAGCTTGCACCCATGTTTTCAAGTCTGCTCTGCGATAGTATCGGTATAACTTGAGGAAAACTCACTTTGAAGCCAAGGCTAAAAGTGAACTTGCCCAAACATCTCAAGTGGAAAATATATCAGATGAAGACTGGTCTGATCCAAAGTATCAGGTACATTATATATATGTGATTAGATCACATGTTGAACTCCTATTTACGCATGTTCCTCACAAATCTATCTTCTTGTAGGTGAACTGTTCAAAGAACAAGGCCAACTGTACAAAAGTGAAATTCCAACAGACGACAGTATCTCGTAGCTATATTGCACACTGTGAGGCTCTTGTAATTAGCTGATGTTTCACTCTTTTCGATGTACCATATTATCAGATCTATATTGACTTGTTCCAAATGCAGAGGAAAGCCCTCAAGGACCAAAAAGTACCTGAACCAAATGATGTGAAAATCTTCAAGGACTCTCACACCAGCAAGACGAAGGGCATGACTACACCAGTCAAAGCTGCTGTTGTAAGGCCTTAATCCTCATGCCTTTTAACTACTACTTACTCTGACTTGTGCATTGAACTGCATGGTTTGCAGCCAATGTCTATTACTCTTTTCAATTTTATACACAATTGTCTTAGCGTATCATTGCACCTTACAAGGTTTAAAACGGAGGAGTGATGTTCCTTTGATCTTGATATGTAATCTAATTTCGTGCTGGACTTGCCCACACAACGTTACAGTTGCCTGTTTGTCTATTCTCAGTTGTTTTGTGATATGAATGATGTCATACTATGCTTACTGTATTATAAACTTTGTCTCTTTATCCTTAGCTGTCAATACAATGTGAAGAAATAGACAATACATTAGCCATGGTACATGGTCATATGTTTGGAATCTGGTTTTATTATGTACTTTGCAGTAAAATACAACTAATATTTTACATGGGTTCACCAGAATAAGTTCTGTATATAAACCAAAGCTATTTTGTTTGGTTTTGCTGCCTCCTTAATATCTTCTGTTCTGGTACTACTAATGTAAAAACTCAACTTTTCAGCAAGCTATATGGTGGAACAGCCACCTTCTGAAGGCGACAAGGCAACTATAACCGCAATGTCACACCTTGCTGCAGTGGGTCGGTACCTATCCACTAACAATGCCAAAAGCACGTTCCTACGTAATACTGGGTTGGTTGTTAAGGCAATCTCGTCCAAACTGCCTCATGATCAAGATATGCAAGCTCAAAACAATGTTATATCTGTGCTCCAGACACAAGTCCATTCCCAAACAGAGACCCTTTGTGAAACAAGGACAAACATTGTTCGATGTCGTTAAGATATGCATGGTTTTGAAACTAGACTATCAGACATTTGCTATGTTGTTCAGGAGCCAAGGAGAAATGAAGGCGAAGGTTATGGTGCTCCATCGGACAATACAACATGAAAATGTAACAGTCAGGTCAAATGAACTGAGCTTCTGAACTTCTGGTGGTGCATTTATCTGCCACACTGTTAACTTTTATGCCAACCTTCCTTTTGTTTTATGGTTGTAATTTGTTCTGTTGCGATACAAAATTTGTTATTAATGTGTAGCCACCGGCTGAAGAAAACAGCAAGCCATTTTTGTATAGTGTAGGGTGTTCCCTATATTTGCACTTGTGGCGAACTTTGATGCCCAGTGGATGTAATCTGAGCAATCGCCTTAATAGCCTAGCGTTAGTTTTGGGATTATTTATTTCCTAATCTTGTTTTTCCCTGGTTTGCTAGTGGCCGCAACAACCATGGGCCATATACGGACCATGGTAACCTTGACCCTGCTACAGGCCGTAGGACCCATGGGCCTCCTACGGGCCGTCGAATAAATTGGCCTCCAACGGGTCGTATAATCGGTGGGCCTTGGGCCGTCGGATAAATGGGTCCACATGTGCCGTAAATGGGCGTAATTGGTATCGGCCCAACATGATAATGGGTCGTTAACAGGCCGGATGACAGCAAATGCTTAATTCTGTCACAGGCATAACGGGTTGTTAATGGGCCAGAATATAGTTCGGGCTGGAAATGGCACAACGGGTTAATAGGCCACAAACAGGACGATTCTTGCCACGAGCCGAATTTGGCCCATTAGGGGAACAGGCCAGTAACGAGCCGGAAGTAATCGAGGGCCGGAAAGGATCCCAAGAATGTATGGGCCGTCAGTAGGCCAAAAGCTAACACGGGCTAGAAACGGCCCATGTGAATCATGGGCCGTTAATGGGTACTGTCGGGGATATACCCCACGATGTAACCCGCCGGATGTATGACCCGGCTGGAGCGTGGCGACTCACTGGTGACCTGCCCGGAGCTTGGCGATTCACAGATAACCCACCCAATCTTTGCGACTCATTAGTAACCCGGCGGGCGGGTCAGAAGGACAACAAGGCCCAAAGGCCAGAAGGCCGGTTCACATTATGATGGGCCGACTTAAGAGGAAAGGGATGACGAATATTTCTTTTACGAGAAAGGAAGACCGGGACTTGTATTCAACTTGTACGAGAAGATAGACTAGTCCTAATCCTACTAGGACTCTACATGTAACCCGTCCCTTCAACTTATATAAGGAGGGGCAGGGCACACCAAGAGGGACAAGATAAAAAATAATCGTTAAGGCTAGACACAAAAAAGGGGAGCCGGCTGATACGGCGACTCCCTCATGAGCATAATGAGATCTAGCCACAAACAACATGTAGGGCTATTACCGGATGATGTTTCCCGGGGCCCGAAGCTGTCTAAATCCTTGTCTTGTGTGTTGCGTCTCTCGATTCCGATCAACCTCTCTCAAGCTATCACATAGATGCGTTGGCCTCACGACTAAGTCCTGACACTAAAGACATCTGCCATGACAAATCCATGACAGTTGGCGCCCACCGTGGGGCTTGCGCACGGTGGTGTTGAGTTCTTGAAGGGATTTCTCACAGGAATCGAAAAGTTCGCAATTGGCCGGATAAAGAAAATTCGGCAGGAGATAGTCTTCGGTAGAGCCGGCAAATCCCACGTTGGTGATCAGAATTGTTATTAGCTTTGGAGCTGACAGTACGAGGTTTGGAGATGAGAAGGTTAGGATTCCATCGTTTGAGCCGCCAGATGTAACGGGATCCGTCGAAACCATCCCTACGCCAAGTCCGAGACCGACAAGTGCGTTCAAATCGCTCCAAGGAGAAGGCCATGACGGGGAAAACACGGAAAGTCAAACCGACAGCGACCGCGACTCTGAAGTGGACTGTGATCTTCGTCCTTACGAGACGGCCTTCTGCTTTGCCGTAGCCTGCCAGTCCGCAGCCTCTCTGCCGCGGCCGTGTTGATCCGCTGGCCGGCGCGCCCGGTGAGCCGCCCCGGCACATGCTTCGTTCTATCTCGCCAAGTCACCGGTCTTCGTTTGGCCAGTCCCGTCGAGCCTGCCCCGAGTGGCCGCTTGTCTCCGTCTCTGCCACGGTCCGGCGCCTCCGAGCCATAGTCTCCCCTCGCCAACATGTCTCCGTTGCCAAGTCGCCGCCGGCTGCTCGTGGGTCCGCCTGCATGCCAAGCCGCCTCCGCCGGAGAGCCGTCCCAGCCACATGCATCTACTGCGTTGCCTCCGCAGCCGTTCGGGCTCCGTTTCATGCCGCTGCCACAAGCGGCCCCGCCTCGCTGATGTGGTTCGCCGTGGCCTCCAAGCGTTCGAGTCGCCAGACTCTGCCTCTGATGTGGTTCGCCGTGGCCGCCTTACCTCAGTCGAGCTGCCTCCGCCTCTATTGAAGCATGCCACGAGCCGCCCTGCATCTGCTGTGACCTGCTGTTCCAAAGTTGCCTACTCAAATCGACGTGGCTCTGCCTTGCGGCCACCTTCGAGCCGCCGGGGCTGCTGTTTATCTCTACAACCCGGCCGGCTGCCGTGGATGGATCCACCAGTACGGAGATTCGCTTCAAGTTCCGAGCTGCTATCCTGCTGCTGTTGCTGCATATAGTTTCAAACATCAAATCAGACAAGTATTAGAGTTAGTACTACTACTAATACTCCTCACGTGCAAAGACTGAACCAAAACATCTTGGAGAAGCATTACGTCCGTATTGATGAGGCAGTCAAATCTTATCAGCGGGCCATTTCCTTGCACGGCAAAGCGCCGCCTCACGGAGAGCTGCCGTTGGGGAGCCGCCCTGGGGGCCGCCCGGCGCTTTACGCTTCCGCTGCGGTCTCACCTTAGCGGTGAGCTGCCGCCCCTTTGCGGCCTTGAGTTGTTACGCGTTTTTCATTTTTGTTCTCATAAGGATCTACGAGAGGGACAAGCAGCAAGCGATTCCATCAAAGATTCTAGCGGAGCAAATTTGTTTGCATTTATTCAGACACGGGCTTCAAGGGATTTGACTGAAATCCATCCGGCTGATATAGCAGCAGTACTGTCGGAGTAATTGGACACGGATACCCCGAAGACGACGAGACAATAATTCAAGACATCGGGGCTAGCAAAGCCCCTCAGTCCGACTGCCCGGCCGCTCCTGCCGGCTCCCCGTCCGACTGCTCTGCCCGGCCGGCTGTCGGCTGCCGACTGCGCCAACCAGCCGGCTGCCGACTGCAGCCCGACCCGACACCGACAAGACCCCGACGAGACGGCCATACCGCGGACAAGACAACCGTACCGCGACACCATCATGTATAGTGTCACTTGTCCCCTGGCACTATTTATGAAGTGACCCAGGGACAAGCATGACATGCACCATGCCTTACCCATGCCCACTACCAAGCTTACATCCTAAGCTACCCTCTCTTATATAAAGGGGCACACATCCATCCATCCAGGGGATGGACTCACTCTCACACACACTCACGCATGAGCACCCACATGCTCACGACCATGAGCATGGCCGGTCACTAGCATGCCACATACGAGGCATATACGAGGTCAGATGCCAGATGCCTATGGCACTGACCTCAGATACAGCTCCAGGAGCATCCTGTACTAGATATATCAGATACACTCAGACATGCAGCAGTAGGAGTATTATCTCTCCGGAGAGCTCCGAAGCTGGGTAAACCACCGCGTGCTACTCGCATACCCGCTCCTGAGCCTATCAGCAGCAGTCTTACCCTCACACTAAGCCCTTGTGGCATCTGTCGACTCGCAAGCCCCCCGTGAGGATACCACGACAGCTGGCGCCCACCGTGGTGTGGTACTATTACTATGCTACCACGCTGCTGCTGGTTTCGCAGTCCGGGCGGGACCATTTTCGCCTTCACCGCCGCGGCGTCACGCCGTCTCTCAAGTAGCGGTCGGGGGCTCGACATCGACACGCCCCCGGAGTGGCCGCGAGGGGCGGCGCGTCCTCGCCATCGGCCTCGCCATCTTCGTCGTCACCGCGGCGTCGTCGTCGTCTCTCCGGTAGCGCTCGGGGGCCCAACATCGACACGCCCCCGGAGCGGCCGCGAGGGGCGATGCGTCCTCGCCGTCGGCCTCTTCTTCACCACCACCGCAACGTCGGCCGTCCATCCGCATGCAGGGCCTCGCTTCGGTCGATCGCATCCATCCGCGCGTTTGCTCCTTCTGCGTTGCGCTTTGCTCTGGCCGAAAAGCGCAGCCGCTCCTTCATATACCGTCGATGGTCAACTGCTCAATCCGGCTGCTTGGTCAGCTGCCAAGCCGGCTCCTGCGCCCACGCTCGGCCGCCTTCTGCCCGCGCAGGCCGCGTTCGCCTCGCCACTGCCGGGTCTGCGCCACTCGGCCACCCGAGCTCAACCCCGCACCGGTCCAGCCGACGCCAGCTGCGCCCGCTCGGCCTCCCGTGCTCGCCCTCTGCTCCACGTGCGGCGGCCGCGGCCGCCAGGCCTCGCGCGCCCGTGTGCCGCGTCGACCGTGCCTCCCCGACAGCCCGTTCTCGCTGCCGCGCCTCTAGCCGGCCACAAGCGGCTCTCCTCCGCGGTGTCCCGGGCTCGAGCCTGGCCACCTGGCCGCCTCCGCCTTGCCTCTGCGCCCGCGGCTCCGCCTCCATCCCGCGGCGCGCCGCGCCCGGCTGCGACCCGCGCACCTCTGCCTCGACTCCTCGCTCGCGCGCCACCAAGGGAGGAGCCCCACGCACCCGGGGCAGCGCCCTGCCGCTGCAGTTGCCTCGTCCGCCGACCACCGCGTCGTGGCCGCCTCCTCTGCCCCGCGGCCGGCTTCCCACGCCTTGGCCGCCTGCTTCGAGCCCGCGCGACACGCCGACTCGCGATCGCCCGTCCCGGCAGGCCGGCTCCGCTCGCGTTTGACTCCGGCCTCCCGCGGCGTCCCGCACCCTCCGTGCCGCCCGGGTCCACCTCGCCTGAATTCTCCTCCGTCCGGCCCCGCGCACTGAGCCGGCTCCGGCTGCGCCCGCTCCGCCCCGGCCTCGTCCGGCTCTGTGCCTCCATCCGGCCCCGCGCACCGAGCCGGCTCCGGCTACGCCTGCTCCGCCCCGGCCTCGGCCGGCTCTATGCCTCCGTCCGGCCCCGCGCACCGAGCCGGCTCCGGCTGCGCCCGCTCCGCCCCGTCCTCGGCCGGCCCGCGCCTCCGTCCGTCTCCGCCTACCACGCCGGTCCGGCTCCTCCGGCGCCCCCCGCCGGCTCCGCCCGCTACCCAGCCGCCTGCCGGCTCCCTGTCCCGGCCCGTCCGCCTGCTGGTTTTGGCCTGCTGCGCTCGCCGGCTTGGCCCGCGGCCGGCTTCCCCTCGACCCGGCCTCCGCCTTCTGCTGCAACCCGGCAAGCCGGCTTCTGCCGCGCCCAGGTCCGGCTTCCCCGCGACCCGGCCCCCGCCTCCTGCAGCACCCGGCCGCCGGGTCGCCGGCGCCTCCGCCCTTGGCCCGGCCGCTCTGCTCCAGCCCTTGTCGCCCCCCGCGCGCCCGTCGGGTCGCCGCCCCGCGTTGGCCGGCTTCCCCACGCCGGCCGGCCGCTGCCGCCTCCCCACGCGAATGGAGGAGAGAGAAGTGGTGGCTAGCTAGAGAACTGAAAAAGAAAGAAATTGGCCGGTAGCCCGCGGGGCAAAGTTGCTGCCGGTTGGTAGAGAAAAGTCAAGGGCCGGCTGAAAAAAAAAAAAAGAGAGAGAGAGAGATAGGATGCGAGTCGGCTGCTCGTTTCCAGAAGTCCGACTACCCAGCCAGATGGAAAAGAAATGTGCGTCCGCCTGGGACAAAGTGAAGACAAGGTAGTCGCCGGGAGATCCGGCCCGACTGCTCAGCAGTCGGCCCGAATCTCGGGGGCTACACCCAGCCGTTGCGCTGACGCCCCCGCGAAGAAGAAGACAAAGTAGTTGCCGGGAGATCCGGCCCGACTGCTCAGCAGTCGGCCCGAATCTCGGGGGCTACACCTAGCGGGTGCGCTGGCGCGCCCCCGTGAAGATTGCTGGCAGGAGAAGAGTATTGTCCGGCTGCCAGCAGCCAGCAGAAGAGAAAAAGAAGAAAAAGGGTGTTGCAAGACGCCTGGCCGGTCGAGCCTGACCGGCCGGGACCCCCCTTCGAGCACCCGGGGGCTCGAAGGCTACACCCAGCGAGTGCGCCGGCGCGCGCCCCGCCGGTTGTCTTCGTCAGCCTCCGCCTCGTCTGCGTCAAAGCAATGTGAGCCCCTCACCCGCATATTTTCGCACCGCGTGCAAACCCGGATAACCCCGGGCGACGCTCGGGGACCACCTTCGCTTTTTATTACAGTTGCACCACTGTTCGCCCCGGCGCCAGCCAGAGTTGGCCCAGGGGCTGGCCGTTTGGCCTGAGACGTTAGTTCCCGCAGACGACATAGTAGCGGGCGCGGTACCAAAGGCCCACTCTTAGTCACAGACCGCAGAGCGGCTGTCCGGCTAGCAAGAGTGAATGCTGGAGGCCACCCACACGAAAAACGTCCGGGAAGAAAAATGGTTCGGGCGACCCGGCCGTTTCCTTTACGAGTATCAGCTCGGTCTAATCAGCTCCGAGAGTCTGAGTACTGTACACTCCGCTCCGCGGCCCACTCTCAGCCACAGACCGTAGAGCGGCTGTCCGGCAAGTGAGAGCACAAGCCAAAGAGTGGAGGGAACATGAAAAAGATTGAAGGGGGCTCGGCGAAACCGAGTCGACACCCTCCGCATAAAACTTGCAATGCTAAAAGCAAACATTCGATATACCTGCATGGACTAACTTTGTCTTTTTTCATGATCATTTCCATGAACACTCGCCAAAAAACCTCCGCCCAACTTTGCCAAGTTGCCCGGAGGCTTGGGGGCTACTATCGGAGTAATTGGACACGGATACCCCGAAGACGGCGAGACAGTAATTCAAGACATCGGGGCTAGCAAAGCCCCTCAGTCCGACTGCCCGGCCGCTCCTGCCGGCTCCCCGTCCGACTGCTCTGCCCGTCCGGCTGCCGGCTGCTGACTGCAATGACCAGCCGGCTGCCGACTGCGCCAACCAGCCGGCTGCCGACTGCAGCCCGACCCGACACCGACAAGACCCTGACGAGACGGCCATACCGCGGACAAGACAACCGTACCGCGACACCATCATGTATAGTGTCACTTGTCCCCTGGCACTATTTATGAAGTGACCCAGGGGACAAGCATGACATGCACCATGCCTTACCCATGCCCACTACCAAGCTTACATCCTAAGCTACCCTCTCTTATATAAAGGGGCACACATCCATCCATCCAGGGGATGGACTCACTCTCACACACACTCACGCATGAGCACCCACATGCTCATGGCCATGAGCATGGCCGGCCACTAGCATGCCACATACGAGGCATATACGAGGCCAGATGCCAGATGCCTATGGCACTGACCTCAGATACAGCTCCAGGAGCATCCTGTACTAGATATATCAGATACACTCAGACATGCAGCAGTAGGAGTATTATCTCTCCGGAGAGCTCCGAAGCTGGGTAAACCACCGCGTGCTACTCGCATACCCGCTCCCGGGCCTATCAGCAGTAGTCTTACCCTCACACTAAGCCCTTGTGGCATCTATCGACTCGCAAGCCCCCCGTGAGGATACCACGACTAGTACCATTGTCATATCTCTGAGCACCGCCGCCTCCGAGTTGACCGTTTCCATCGCCGCGACCTCAAGCCGGCCACACCTCCACATCCGCGGCCTCGGTGGCCTGCCGCTGCGGTTCCCCTCTGCTCGCAAAGCCGCCGTCACGGCCCATGCCTCCGTGGCCTCACCGGCGCCCGCACCTCAAGTCGGCCCTGCCTCGTGGCCGTCTCTACCGTGGCTTTGGACCTGGGCCTTACTTCTGACCCGCCACCGGCTGTTGCCACATTACCACTGCAGGCTGCTCTTTGCTATGAATTGGCTCTGTACTTCCTGTGAGTTGGAGAACAGGATAGAAGGATCAAAGTGGCCAGGCTGACTCTTGTGAGAGTGAGGATTCAGAAGTCATCATCAAACCTGCGGCTGAGCGTCATCCGATGAAAATACCAGGTGCTATTTACCTTATTTTTAAGTACATATTAATTCATCCGAGCAAAACTACTTTGCCCTGCTGTGTTTTATGTGCAGGAGAATTATTCATTACAAAGTGGCATTATACGGCGGAGATGGAGGCGCGCCAATATCATTTGGCATAGATGGTCGTCGTTACTCAACGGACTCCCGCACCGGCTTACAACGCCATGGCCATCTCTCGCGACCGCACTGGCTTACAACGCTGGTGCCGATTCTCCCGTTCGCACCGGCTTACAAACGCCACGGCCGACTCATCGGTCTAGTCCCACGGCCGGCTTACCCGTCTACGCCGATTTTCAACACCACAGACAACTCACCCGTCCGCCCCGCGGCCGACTCACCCGCCCGCGTCGGCTTACAAACACCATGGCCGACTCATCTGTCTGTGCCACCTCTGATGCTACGGTTGTCTTTACCGTCCGTCCCTCGCGGTCTGGTCCACATCAACACACCGGGCCGCACCTGTGTGCACAAGTTGCTTAACGAGCACATGCAAGTCGCCGCTCCTGCTGCCCGGTCTATTACAACAACTGTCAGGACCTCACACCGATCTAGCATGTAACACATCATATCACTTTGCGGCCTCACGCACGGTATTCCCACGGGTGCCACCTTACCTGGCCCGGGACTGTTTGCGCCTTTTGGCTCACGTATATGATAGTGTCGCTAGCATCCATATGACAAAGAACCCGGGCTGGTATGACTAGTCGTTAACCCAAAGTGGCACTAACTTACGGGGACACGCATACATGAAACAACATCGAGCATGTTGGTCAGCAGCGTGTGAATCCGGGCTGTATCAACTGGGCTAACAGGACTCCGGGAACCCGGGCTGTAGCAGGCTAACAGGACTCCGGATGTCATCGTGTGACATTTCCCCGAAGGGACAGACACGGGAACGAAGTGTTTCACATGCCGGCCAGTCTAGGTGTTCCGGAGCAGTAGTGCTGGGCTAGCAGGACTACCAAGGCTAAGTGGAAGCACCAGACTACATTTCCCCATAGGAGAGGCTACCAAGGATAAACAACTAGATTGTCGGATCCCACACATACCAAGCATTTCAATCATACACACAATGTGCTCGATATGTGCAAATACAACATGGCATCACAACAAGACTCTACGACTCAGAGTATTTATTCATTAGGCTCCGAGGAGCCAAGTATTACAAACATGGGTCTCATGACCCAACATACAAAGCATACAAGCAACAAGCACATGCGGAAGCTTAACTTGTCTGAGTACAGACAACTACAAATGAAAAAGGCTGAGAAGCCTGACTATCTACAAGATCCTGCTGAGGGAACAAGATCGTAGATGAGGTAACAAGCTAAACGTCGAAGTCCATGCGGAACTAATAGCGAGACTGAAGTCTCTCTGCAAAATATAAAATAGGCAAACGTGAGTACAAATGTACCCAGCAAGACTTACATCAGAACTATCTACATATGCATCGGTATCAATAAAGGGGGTGGTGGAGTTTAACTGCAGCAAGCCAGCTTTGACTCAGTGGCTAACCTGAACTACGACTGCAAATAACTCTATTGAGGTGGCGCACACGCGTCCACATATTCACCATTCAATACACCACTATGGATCCGCTCCCGTCTACCTACGAGAACGCCATCCATAGCACTCACGCTTATCTTGCGCATTTTAGAGTATCCACTTTCACTTGTCTATGAACTGTTATAGGCAACCCAGAAGTCCTTTACCACGGACACGGCTATTCGAATAGATCATTTATAACCCTGCAGGGGTGTACTTCTTCACACATATTTCCACCACTTAGTGTCTGCACACGACATGTGCTCGGCAGACTTCAAGTGAAAGCCGACATGGGTGTAGACCATGACCTGACTAACCACACAAGTCTCTAGTCCAGGTTTATCGCCTATTCGGGTTCCATCCGCGAGGAGATCCGGCCGGGGTTTCGCTCGCAGCCCCAAACGATGTGTGCAGGGTTCCCGAGACACCAAACGGGCGCCCGGTACACCATGCCACGGTGTATCTACCGCATCATAGCCCACCCCTAGGGTCAGCGCTACGCACGGCCTCCAACACATATCCTACAAACACCAGAAACTAGTTGCAACTCCTGGACAGAGGACAGGGGTGGTTAATAAGTCGAGCGGGGTCATATTTCAGGGCCCAAGGTGTGGTAGTAGTTGTTCATGGATCACAAACACAGAACTCAATTCCTGAGGACGGCTTCAATGAGACAACCCACCATGTACTCCTACATGGCCTCTCACCGCTACCTTTACCAAATCGTGTTCACACAGTTAGCTCACACACAATAGGACATGTTCATCATCATTCCAATTCATCCCCGATGAATCAGACCTGACTCAACTCTAAGCAGTAGCAGGCATGACAAACAAGCATGAATGAGTAGGCACATCAGGGCTCAAACAACTCCTACTCATGCTAGTGGGTTTCATCTATTTACTGTGGCAATGACAGGTCATGCAGAGGAAAAGGGGTTCAACTACCGTATCATGTAACAGTTGAATCGTTGTTGTCCTAATGCAGTAAAAGAGAGCAGGAGCGAGAGAGTGGGATTGTATCGGAATGAACAAGGGGGGTTTGCTTGCCTGGCACTTCTGAAGATAGTATAGTTCTTCATCGGTGTCATTGATCTCATCGTCGGAACCACGTCTACTGGGAGGGGACAAATACCGGCAACAGAGAAGAAACACAATCAATGCAATGCAACAATATGATGCATGATCATGACATGTCAATATGCTGTGATTTGAGCTAATGCAACTAGCAACAAGTTAAATGAAGTTGGTTTGAACCCAAGGTTCAAATCCAAACTCCATATGTGAAATTCCAATCCATTTATATGATTTGTCCTAAACAGCAGCCATAAGTTGTTCTAACATGCATGAAGATCTACAGATGGATAGATTGGATTTTTATGATAATTTTTCATATATAAATTATTTCAATCTGAGCTACGGTTGAATTTATATGAATTTTTGGCCATTTTCTGAAAATTATAAATCATTTAAGATTTATTTAAATTCCAGAAAACATTTATTGCGTCAGCCTGACATCAGCGTGATGTCAGCAGGTCAACGGCGATGACCAGGTCAAGCCTAGCCAGTGGGCCCCACATGTCAGTGTCCTAGCTAATTAACATAGATTGTTAGTGTTAATTTAATCCTAACTAAAACTGTCAGCGAGGCATGGGCCCACATGAAAGTGACCAGAGGGTCATTAGATTAGTGCCTAATGGTGTTTTCGTTGGAGTTAGGCCGCCGGCGAGGTGCTGCGGCGGCAGGTTGCTTCAGAAAACCGCTGTGCTGCACCGTTTGAGGCGAGGTTTGCTCCTACGTGTTCCTGGGAGCGAGCTGCGTCGACCAGTGGTGGTGGCCGGAGCTGCGGTGGCTAGGATCAACGGCGGCGGCCAGAGTTCGGACAGGTACGATTTGGCGCTAGGGGGGCACATCAGGTCGAACGGGTGGACGCGCCCGGCTCCTGGGAGCGTGCTGAGCACGGGGCGATGCTCAGGCGCAAGCTTCAGTGGCTGCAGCGGCAGCGGCGACATGGCCGGCGTTGAGGAGCTCTGGGTGACGACGCCTAGAGGACGCGAGGGACGACAAGGCAAGGGGGAATCGGTTCAACGGCTCACCGCGGAGCTACAGGGATGATTAGCGGGCTCGGGGACGCGCCGGAGTGGGAGCACGGTCACCAGCGATCTCAGTGACCCGAGGAGGAAGAAGACGTTGAGGACGGTGCTCCGGGCTCTTCCCGTCGCGTGGCTCAGTGGAGACGGCGTAGGTGTCGACGGCGGAGCTCGAGGTCACGTCGGAGAGGCACGGGGGAGGTTGTGGTCGCGGTGGTGTTCGTCGGCGATCTCGGCGCGCACGGGTAGAGAGAAGAGAGGGAGCATAGGAGGGGATGAGGGCGAGGGAGAGCGAGGGGGAGGCGGCAGAGCAGGTGGGCTCGATCTAGACGCAAGGGGTAGCTTATCCCCTCGTCCAGGCGTCGGCAGAAGCAGGAGGTGGCCGTCGATGGTCGTGCGCGTTGCGGGCACACGCCTCTCGTCCTAGTGGCGAGAGGTAGAAGACGGTCCAGGCCCTGGTGGGCTGGGCCGGTTCAGCTGGGCCGACTACAGGTAGGTAGCCCAGGTAAGTCTGCTCTGTTCTGTTTTATTTATTTCTGTTTTTTAATTTTTCTATTTGTTTTGATTTAGTTCAAAGACCAAACCATTTAAAATAATTTTGAAAATATTTTTGGGCACTCTCTGAATTAATACAGTGTCCCTCAATAATTCTCAGAATATTTGGAGCTGTCAAAATATTTATAGCAATTTTTGGAGCCCCAATCAAATACAATATGTGTTGAGGTAAAATCCAAGATGGCTAGGAAAAATGTGCATCACCTTTGGTTGCTGTTTCTAGCATTTTCCAAAAATGATGAACATTTTTGAAGGCCATTTGGGTTCCTGAAAAAAATTAGTTGAACCTATTTGAATTCCTTTGATGATAGGGTTTGAACATCCCCCATTCCAAGTTTAAATAAAATTTAGACATGATGCATGAAGATCAAGCAAAGTCAAACAAGGGTTGATCCAGGGCTGTGACAACTCACCCCCACTAAACAAGAATCTCGTCCCGAGATTCATGCGTAGGGTAAGATGAAGGGGGGACGCAAACTAACACAATCTTCACGATCTAGGTTGCACTTCATAAGAACGTTGATTCGATCATCATCTTTGTCTTGATGTCTTGCTCTGAGAACTCCATCCAACATGACAACGAGAGGAAAGGGAAAACTCTAGAAGGATCGATCTTCTCGAAGATCGAACATCTCAGGATCAACTCATGGAATGAGACGTTGAAACATATCTTGAGCTGAGACACAAAACGCACATTAAGAGGGATGGAAGAAAGAGATGACGGAGGTTCAATTTGGTGGGCAACAATCCCACGCTGGAGTAGGATGGTGCATGGCTTCAAAGTAGCGAGGAGATAATTGCCACGATTCCATAACGGGGCACCTTAGGGAAGGTGGCTCGTAGAAATATTCCCTTAAGTGGCAAAAAGAATTACTTTCAATTCAGAGATCATTGAAATTTTCTATACCAGCCTAAGGCAATCACAATCGATCATTTGAAGGAGTTTGAAAGAATGAGATACTTGGACTAGAATGGATGATGTGGACTACCTTGTTGAAGACAACGCAATGGATGATTTTTGCTTATCATCGGAAATGGATGGGACCCATGGTAGGACCACTTTTTAAGATGATCCGGGACAGCAACTGCTGAGAAGGGCAGCCCATGGGAAATTGGCACAATGGCGGTGCAAGCTGGGAACAAAATGCAAATGTTGGGAATGTTCCAACCATCATATCTGCCTGAGATTCAGATCTGGTTGGTAACAGGATATTCCAGACAACATGTCTAAAAAGGAAAGGTTGCAACACAAATCAACGAGATGACGTTGCAGGGTTCTCAGGAAATGAACTCTGATAGCAAGCTCAAGAACATGAGCGGGTTCGGCTACACACATGTGAACATGTTGTCCCAGACAAGCATGACCACATAGTAGTCTTATAATAAAATACTACTGAGTTCAGGTGGGGAACCATAGTCGGGGATATTGAAGTCCTTGCATAAGGCATGCTCTTAAGAAGGAACTACTTCTCCTTGAACAAATCAGTCAGTGGCTTGGTGTGCTAGGGAATTCATATGGAATGAAGATGATCAGTCTATCAGACCATAGAATACTTCGCACATGCATGACTGACTTGGGATGATTCCAGAGGGAGCAAAACAAACTTTCTCGAATCCACGGCGAGAACTTACATCAAATGCACGTGAGTTAGAGGAAGTCACTTCTTTCATCCAAACATATACCTCATGAACGGAACACGAAGGCATTGCTCACAAAGTTTCCAACACTAGCTGGATGTTCAACACGAATCATGGAGAAGATAAAAATGTTGCTGATGGGCTCAACAACAATTCATCCAGGTTTCCATATAAGTGGAATTCCACAATTATGTGAACTAGGTGATAGCATTGGTCAGACCCAAAAGATATAATGGTGTATGCTCGAGGAAACAACCACGAGTAAGACAACATTATGATTATCGTTGGTTCTGATTTGATTTGACGATAGCCCATACTCAAATCAAAGATTGAATAAGACAATAGATCTAACAACTGATCACGGGGATCAATCGATGAAGATATCATCTTCCTTCAACACACACCCAAGGATATCCCTTTGGAATGAACTAAGTCAGATAAAGCTTTTATCTTCCAACTCTCCAAGTTGTTGTTTAGCTTAAACAACTAGCTCAAGGGTATCCAACACAGATCCTTGGAGAAAGGGTGGTTTATGGAATAACCAGCTTGATCACGAACTCAACATAGCGGTCAGGTGACAACCTGGTAATACTTCCGAGAAGATATTCGGAAAATCACGAACCACTGATGTGTTACTAAGCTCGAGAACAATCTTGCTTTTCAGGGCAAGACGATATGATCGAAAGAGTGAGGGATTGACACAATCCCAACTCATGGATCGAAGAGTGCACCAGTAATAAGGACTAGGTAGCACGATCAATCTTAGGATGATGATTTAATAACCAACACGCTAAGAATGAGAATATTGTCAATTTACTACAAAGCAACGAGTTGCTCGGAGTATTGATTTCACACATCACAATTCACTTGTCGCCATTCCGGTTACAACAACACGGGACCGAGGAATGAATAATGATGGCGAGAAGTATCACTGCGTCAAGAATTCATAATAGGTGGTGCAATTCTCATGACATTCTTGACATAAAGATGGTAACACTCCAAGGTAAACAGAGCAAAAGCTGGATTGGCATTTTGATCCACGGAATACAACTACTTTGACCCAATCCTCGAAGTGGACAAGGTACTGGAGTTTGTTTCTCCTACTCATTCTAGAAAAGAATGGCTTGACGGACCACAAGAATAATAGGCATCGATGAACAAATGCACGCATACTCTTGACTATCAATTGATAGACGAAGGTCAGAAAACAATTAAAGAGGGACAACTCAAAGGAACATATGATTTTTTGAGGTGTGGGTGCAAAGATTAGCATGTCGAACGAGTTCAACATATTTCTTCCAGATAACCCATGCAGAAGAGGAGGGACTGGCAGATTCACAATTTTTGAACGGAGAACTCATCAAGAGCACTCTTGTTGTGATCTTTTGGTTCAACAAGGAACTTCTGCCATAAGTAGTTCATGGTATTTGGAAGAGGAAAATACCATGGACCCCGAGGACTATCGCAAAGGTTACTAATATCCTAAAGGTACGAGCAACACTATCAACACGAGGTAAGTGGAGTGAATCTTGGGTCAAGAACCCAGGAGTAGAATACCTACTACTAAATGGCATCACGGGATGCTTTCGAGAATGACGGCCAGAATCATCACATTGGGAACGCTAATCATGGCTAGATTACTAGGTGACTCCCTAAAACACCTAGGGTCATAATAATAGCTCCAACATATATGTCGAGGCAATAGAGTACCTCAACCCACCGATTAGTGTGGTTAATTCGGCCCAAAAGGACACTGGGAACAGGAAGAAGGGATTTGCAAATGCATCAGACTATTTAGAAACCTAGGGTGACTCGGACAGCATAACGGCTGTAAATGCTCAGAATTATTTGAGACATTCTGAAAAATGGTGGCATAACCACTCAACATCATAATATCAAGGTTCTGAGGCCAGCTATGAACATACGGAAGTAGTAGAAACTGAACTGAGACTTGAATCCATCAATCCTATAAGTCTACGGATTAGTAACTCGTGATCCTGATAGAAAGATGAGAAGCCTAGTTCTTAAACCCCGTAGAAAATAAGAGGTTGACTCAGATCAGAAGGGCGTAAGATAAAGGAGTAAAAAGAGCCTTACGTTCCCTTCCACAATCAATTCCCTTATATAACTAAAGCATTTCTAGACTCAACTTCGACCAGTTTGGCTTGGTAATCCTACAGGCAGTCAGGCTCTGATACCAAAGCTGTCAGGACCCCGATCCTAAGTCACACCGATCTAGCATGTAACACATCATATCACTTTGCGGCCTCACGCACGGTATTCCCACGGGTGCCACCTTACCTAGCCCGGGACCGTTTGCGCCTTTTGGCTCACGTATATGATAGTGTCGCTAGCATCCATATGACAAAGAACCCGGGCCGACATGACTAGTCGTTAACCCAAATTGGCACTAACTTATGGGGACAGGCATACATGAAACAACATCGAGCATGTCGGTCAGCAGCGTGTGAATCCGGGCTATAGCAACTGGGCTAACAGGACTCCGGGAACCCGGGCTGTAGCAGGCTAACAGGACTCCGGATGTCATCGCGTGACATTTCCCCAAAGGGACAGACACAGGAACGAAGTGTTTAACATGCCGGCCAGTCTAGGTGTTCCGGAGCAGTAGTGCTAGGCTAGCAGGACTACCAAGGCTCAGTGGAAGCACCAGACTACATTTCCCCATAAGAGAGGCTACCAAGGATAAACAACTAGATTCTCGGATCCCACACATACCAAGCATTTCAATCATACACACAATATGCTCAGTATGTGCAAATACAACATGGCATCACAACAAGACTCTACGACTCAGAGTATTTATTCATTAGGCTCCAAGGAGCCAAGTATTACAAACATGGGTCTCATGACCCAACATACAGAGAATACAAGCAACAAGCACATGCGGAAGCTTAACTTGTCTGAGTACAGACAACTACAAATGAAAAAGGCTGAGAAGCCTGACTATCTACAAGATCCTGCTGAGGGCACAAGATCGTAGCTGAGGTAACAAGCTAAACGTCGAAGTCCATGCGGAACTAATAGCGAGACTGAAGTCTCTTTGCAAAACATAAAATAGGCAAACGTGAGTACAAATGTACCCAGCAAGACTTACATCAGAACTATCTACATATGCATCGGTATCAATAAAGGGGGTGGTGGAGTTTAACTGCAGCAAGCCAGCTTTGACTGAGTGGCTACCCTGAACTACGACTGCAAGTAACTCTTTTGAGGTGGCGCACACGAGTCCACATATTCACCATTCAATACACCACTATGGATCCGCTCCCGTCTACCTACGAGAACGCCATCCATAGCACTCACGCTTATCTTGCGCATTTTAGAGTATCCACTTTCACTTGTCTATGAACTGTTATAGGCAACCCAGAAGTCCTTTACCGCGGACACGGCTATTCGAATAGATCATTTATAACCCTGCAGGGGTGTACTTCTTCACACATGTTTCCACCACTTAGCGTCTGCACACGACATGTGCTCGGCAGACTTCAAGCGAAAGCCGACGTGGGTGTAGACCACGACCTGACTAACCACACAAGTCTCTAGTCCAGGTTTATCGCCTATTCGGGTTCCATCCGCGAGGAGATCCGGTCGGGGTTTCGCTCACAGCCCCAAACGATGTGTGCAGGGTTCCCGAGACACCAAACTGGCGCCCGGTACACCGTGCCACGGTGTATCTACCGCATCATAGCCCACCCCTAGGGTCAGCGCTACGCACGGCCTCCAACACATATCCTACAAACACCAGAAACTAGTTGCAACTCCTGGACAGAGGACAGGGGCGGTTAATAAGTCGAGCGGGGTCATATTTCAGGGCCCAACGTGTGGTAGTAGTTGTTCATGGATCGCAAACACAGAACACAGTTCCTGAGGACGGTTTCAATGAGACAACCCACCATGTACTCCTACATGGCCTCTCACCGCTACCTTTACCAAATCGTGTTCACACACTTAGCTCACACACAGTAGGACATGTTCATCACCATTCCAATTCATCCCCGATGAATCAGACCTGACTCAACTCTAAGCAGTTGCAGGCATGACAAACAGGCATGAATGAGTAGGCACATCAGGGCTAAACAACTCCTACTCATGCTAGTGGGTTTCATCTATTTACTGTGGCAATGACAGGTCATGCAGAGGAAAAGGGGTTCAACTACCGCATCATGTAACAGTTGAATCGTTGTTGTCCTAATGCAGTAAAAGAGAGCAGGAGCGAGAGAGTGGGATTGTATCGGAATGAAGAAGGGGGTTTTTCTTGCCTAGCACTTCTGAAGATAGTATAGTTCTTCATCGGTGTCATTGATCTCATCGTCGGAACCACGTCTACTGAGAGGGGACAAATACCGGCAACAGAGAAGAAACACATTCAATGCAATGCAACAATATGATGCATGATCATGACACGTCAATATGCTGTGATTTGAGCTAATGCAACTAGCAACAGGTTAAATGAAGTTGGTTTGAACCCAAGGTTCAAATCCAAACTCCATATGTGAAATTCAAATGCCATTTATATGATTTGTCCTAAACAGAAGCCATAAGTTGTTCTAACATGCATGAAAATGGTACAGATGGATAGATTGGATTTTTCTGATAATTTTTCATATATAAATTATTTCAATCTGAGCTACGGTTGAATTTATATGAATTTCTGAAGTTTTGGCTATTTTCTTAAAATAATAAATCATTTAAGATTTATTTAAATTCCAGAAAACATTTACTGCGTCAGCGTGATGTCAGCTGGTCAACGGCGATGACCAGGTCAAGCCTAGCCAGTGGGCCCCACATATTAGAGTCCTAGCTAATTAACAGAGATTGTTAGTGCTAATTTAATCCTAACTAAATGTGTCAGTGAGGCATGGGGCCACATGTAAGTGACCCAAAGGGTCATTAGATTAGTGCCTAATGGCGTTTTCGCCGGAGTTAGGCCGCCGGCGAGGTGCCGCGGCGGCAGGGTGCTTCAGAAAACCGCTGTGCTGCACCGTTTGAGGTGAGGTTTGCTCCTACGTGTTCCTGGGAGCGAGCTGCGTTGACCAGTGGTGGTGGCCGGAGCTGCGATGGCTAGGATCAACGGCGGCGACCAAAATGGCGGCGGCCGGAGTTCGGACAGGTATGATTTGGCGCTAGGGGGGCACAGCAGGTCGAACGGGTGGACGCGCCCGGCTCCTGGGAGCGTGCTGAGCACGGGGCGATGCTCAGGCGCAAGCTTCAGTGGCTGCAGCGGCAGCGGCGACATGGCCGGCGTCGAGGAGCTCTCGGGGACGACGCCTAGAGGACGCGAGGGACGACGGGGCAAGGGGGAATCGGTTTAACGGCTCACCACGGAGCTGCAGGGATGATTAGCGGGCTCGGGGACGCGCCGGAGTGGGAGCACGGTCGCCGGCGATCTCGGTGACCCGAGGACGAAGAAGACGTTGAGGACGGCGCTCTGGGCTCTTCCCGTCGCGTGGCTCGGTGGAGACGGCGTAGGTGTCGACGGCGGAGCTCGAGGTCACGTCGGATAGGCACGGGGGAGGCTGTGGTCGCGGTGGTGTTCGTCGGCGATCTCGGCGCGCACGGGCAGAGAGAAGAGAGGGAGCAGAGGAGGGGATGAGGGCGAGGGAGAGCGAGGGGGAGGCGGCAGAGCAGGTGGGCTCGATCTGGATGCAAGGGGTAGCTTATCCCCTCGTCCAGGCATCGGCAGAAGCAGGAGGTGGCCGTCGGTGGTCGTGCGCGTTGCGGGCACACGCCTCTCGTCCTACTGGCGAGAGGTAGAAGACGGTCCAGCCCCTGGTGGGCTGGGCCGGTTCAGCAAGGCCGACTACAGGTAGGTAGCCCAGGTAAGTCTGCTTTGTTCTATTTTATTTATTTCTGTTTTCTAATTTTGCTATTTGTTTTGATTTAGTTCAAAGACCAAACCATTTAAAATAATTCTGAAAATATTTTTGGGCACTCTTTGAATTAATACAGTGCCCCTCAATAATTCTCAGAATATTTGGAGTTGTCAAAATATTTATAGCAATTTTTGGAGCCCCAATCAAATACAATATGTGTTGAGGTAAAATCCAAGATGGCTAGGAAAAATGTGCATCACCTCTGGTTGCTGTTTCTAGCATTTTCCAAAAATGATGAACATTTTTGAAGGCCATTTGGGTTCCTGAAAAAAAATTAGTTGAACCTATTTGAATTCCTTTGATGCTAGGGTTTGAACATCCCCCATTCCAAGTTTAAATAAAATTTAGACATGATGCATGAAGATCAAGCAAAGTCAAACAAGGGCTGATCTAGGGCTGTGACAACAACTCTGAAGAAGGTCATAGTGTTTGCATCTGCCTCCACCGGATGGTTCATTGGATAGGCTTACAAATCACCACCACTTCATTTTGGTTAAGAAACCAGCTGGGATGAACCACTGGCCGGATTACTGACACAAATCATACAGGGTCATTTATAACCTGCCACGGTCGACCTCAAGTTTCTGTGGATTCACATCGCGTTATCAACGCTAAGGATATACAATGAGTATTGCGAGGGTCATCAATTTGCCACCTTGTTTCCAGCTTCGTCATATTCCAGCGTTCCGCTGTTCAACCATATGCCGGTTTACATCACGGTCAAGTATGGAGAATCTCAAGCCAACTCCTCGAGTCGTCTTAAGACTTGGGGGCTACAATGTATGACTCAGCCAATTCATGACCCCGGGTCATTGGAGGGAGAAAATAACCCGGCCCCAGAGGCTGCTGCCCTATTGATGAAAGTTAAAAGGCGGTCAGAAATTTTTCGGCTCAAAAAGAAGGATTCCGGTTCAAATACGGTTCAAGGGAAATCTGTCTCCCACAAAGTTCTGAAGCTCTCAAATCCGGTTTAAAATTCCGGCTTAAGAAGAATTATCTCTTGCAAAGTTGAGTTCTCAGGAAAATTAAAAGTTGCCAAGGAGAGCTTGCTGCCATGATGCGCGGTTCAAACATGGGTATTCTGCCTTATTGGCTTATCTTATGGTCATTGGGGGCTTCCTGTTCAAACATAGGTGTATTCACCAAAGAGAACATAGCGTTACTACCCTTTTGATCCGGCGCAATGCCACAATTATGGTCACTTGGGGGCTTCCTGATCGTATTCGAATCATAGCATTACTACCCTCTTGATCGTCTCAACGCCACACTCGTCAGTATGTCACTTGGGGGTTTCCTGTTCAAACATAGGCGTGTTCGACCAAAGAGAGCATAGCGTTACTACCCTCTTGACCAGGTTTTCCAAACATAGGCGTATTCGACCAAAGAGAATATAACCTTTCCGGGTCATCCTACCTGTAGCTTGCTGCTTCAACTCCATTGGGTAATCCCGATTGACCCGCCGAACTCTTAACGATCAGTCTTTACGGCGTACTCGACCAAGATTTGAGCTCGTTAAGGTTCAAACAGCGGTTTGTCACATGAGAGTACGGCTTACAGATAGTCAGGATAGACTCAGGCTTCATAAGCCGCCTTCCATGAAACTTGGATAAATCGGCCCGTGATGCATGCTGTTACTCTGACCCCGCGTACTCCTAATAAGTCTATAAAGCAAGACCTGACTTTATCTGGGTTCAAATGTCGATTGGGTACTGTGAGTCAGGCTCACGGAAAGCACGGACCTTCCAGTGGCTAAGGCTAGTTTCATTGAAGTATTATGTTATCATACACATATATTGCATCATCATACATCACCATCATACATTGCATCATCATAGCATGCATTATATATGCATGGATATACTGGTTTATATTGCAGGAATCGGTTTCAAACCGGGTTATATTATTCAAATATTGAATAACCAACATGGCTGGATTTTTATTATGGTTATCAATAACCAATATTATGATTGAGGTTTTCAAAGTCGCTTCAGCGCAATGGATATAATTTATTCTACAATGGAAGGAATAGTCCTGAATCGCTGCAGGCTTACGAACCGGCACTTGGGGGTTATATTATTCAAATTGAGATTACATCAAATATGCAAGTCTCATGTCGCTGCAAGCATGCACCATGACACTTGGGGGCTAATGCAAAATCATTTTTACTAAGCCTTATTGAAGAACCGACTCATCACATCATAATGAGCCGGCCCTTGGGGGCTACCAATTGCTCCTGTCAACAATTCAAGGTACACAAGTCTTAATCCATTATATTGAAGGGTCCGCTGCTCAGTTGGTAAAGCACAAATCTCTTAACCTTGTGGACGTGGGTTCAAGCCCCATGATGGGGGTTACATCATATGATGTTCTTTTCCAAGAAGTATATATAAAGTCCCAGCTCAATATTATCTTACTGAGCCGGCCCTTGGGGGCTACACGTTGCTGTTCAAGTCTACATGATCATATTTATAAAGTCCCTGCTCATTTTTGCATAATGACCCGGCACTTGGGGGCTACAGGTAATATGGATATAAGGGAGAAAAATCTTCAAATTCTCAGTTTTGAGTAAACCAGATTGACCCGGTGTCTACAACAATTATGACCCGGCGTAAGCAACAATTATGACCCGGTGCCATTAATATTTACAAACTGGCAGTTTTGGCAATGATAAACCGGCAAGTTCTACATCTTCAAGCCAGCTGAATATCAGATGAGTATTTCAAGACCAATATTTTTTAAGCCAGCGCTTTGGAAGCCGACTCAAGTGGATTATTCTTCACAATATTTCTCTGTGAGAAACCAACATCAGCAAATTGAGTATGAAGCTGGCTTATTGACCCAGATTTTTTAGCAGAAGGAAATGACAATTGGACTTAAGGATGATCAGGTCCCGGCTTAGGAGAACATTTAACCCGGAGCACAACCTGTCAAATTTGTTCTTGAGTTATTTTGTAGGATTAGTTTAACATGGATAAATCCAAATTAAACTGGGGGCTAATGTCGGGGATATACCCCGCGATGTAACCCACCGGATGTATGACCCGGCTGGAGCGTGGCGACTCACCGGTGACCCGCCCGGAGCTTGGCGATTCACAGATAACCCGCCCGATCTTGGCGACTCATTAGTAACCCAGCGGGCGGGTCAGAAGGATAACAAGGCCCAAAGCCCAGAAGGCCGGTTCACGTTATGATGAGCCGGCTTAAGAGGAAAGGGATGACGAATATTTCCTTTACGAGGAAGCAAGACCCGGACTTGTATTCAACTTGTACGAGAAGATAGACTAGTCCTAATCCTACTAGGACTCTACATGTAACCCGCCCCTTCAACTTATATAAGGAGGGGCAGGGCACACCAAGAGGGACAAGATAGAAAATAATCGTTAAGGCTAGACACAATAAAGGGGAGCCGGCTGATACGGCGACTCCCTCATGAGCATAATGAGACCTAGCCACAAACAGCATGTAGGGCTATTACCGGATGATGTTTCCCGGGGCCCGAAGCTGTCTAAATCCTTGTCTTGTGTGTTGCGTCTCTCGATTCCGATCAATCCCTCTCAAGCTACCACATAAATGCGTTGGCCTCACGACTAAGTCCTGACACTAAGGACATCTGCCGTGACAAATCCACGATAGGTACAAAGAAATTTACCTGGCATTATGGGCTAGAGTCACCGTGGGCCACTTAAGGGCCTAAAGATACAAAAGGCATCTTATGGGCCGAAAGATGTCATGGGCCATACATGGGCTGAAAGTGAAACGGGCTGGTGCTATATTCGACGGCCCACATGACATTGTTGGGCCGATTTCGGGAAGGCCCTAACAGGCCGTGAGTTACCGGGCCGTAAAATGGGCTATTTGCGAACAGACCGTTAACAGTCTTTTCATGGGCCGACCCACTAACTTTTGACCAAGTCAAACGGGCCGGCCTTTGTAAGCTAAATGGGCCAATGGTGGGCCGCCGCACATGTCGACATATCATAGGCGCCTATCTGACCCAATGATGAGCTGACACGTGTTTCCTTCGGCCAATGAGAATTTTACACGTGGAAAATCCCCATTGGTCCGGGCTGTTAATGGGTTATCGGATCCAAAACCGGACCCGATAGCTTAACGACGAGCCGTTATGGTGGATGCCACGTGTCGGTTACCCTTGACAAAAGCACTTCCATGACGCGTCATTTATTGTCATGGAAGTGAACATTTCCGTGTTGATAATTTTGGTATTGTCATGGAACACTTCTACGACAGCACAGGTATGACTATCTTGATTCTGTCATAAAATCGTCATGGATGTACATACATGACAGAAAAGGTGACCTACTGTGACAAACACGTATCATCACGGAAGTGTATTTTTTTTTGTAGTGACTACTAGTCACCCACAAGCACCAATCTATAGTTCCGGTACAAAGATTGAACACAAGAGATGAACTAGGGTTTGAGATGAGATGGTGATGTTGAAGATGTTGATGGAGATTGCCCTCCCCAAGATGGGAGAGTTGTTGGTGATGATGATGACGATGATTCCCCCTCCGGGAGGGAAGTTTCCCTGGCGGAATCGCTCCACCAGAGGGCAAAAGTGCTCCTGCCCAAGTTCCGCCTCGAGACGGTGGCGCTCCATCCGGAAAGTCCTCCCTTATTTTTTTCTAGGTCAAAATGACTTGTATACCAGAAGATGGGCACCGGATCGGCCGAGGGGAGCACAACCCACCAGGGCGCTCCTGGGCTCCCTGGCGCGCCCAGGTGGGTTGTGCCCCCTCTGGTACTTATTGGCTCCAATATTCCTCATATATTCCATAAAAAATCCTCATAAAGTTTCAGCTCATTTAGAGTTGTGCAGAATTGGTGGCTTGACGTAGCTTTTCCAGGTCCAGATTTCCAGCTGCCGGAGTTCTCCCTCTTTGTGTGTACCTTGCTTGTTATGAGAGAAAAGGCATTAGAATTACTCCAAAAAGCATTATTATGCATAAAAACATCATAAATAATAGTAGATAAACATGATGCAAAATGGACATATCGGTGACAAAGACATGAAGTGCGAGAGGTATTACCATAAAATGAGGCGATAGTATGTGTGTGCACGATCGAGAGGGCGTGTCTCAAGAAGGGACAAAATATCTACATAGATACAAGGAGCAAAAATGTGTGGTAGATGGATAAACCTATCTAGAGGCTGGTCGATCAATGTTTGTGAGAGAGATACGAGTCGGGGGTGCAAAAGCAAGATTTTTGTGTGTGAGAAAGAGAGAGACGGTAGTCGGTAGGGGGATCCAAAGCAGGAGTTGTGAGAGAGAGAGGGGGAGAGAGAGGGGGGAGAGAGAGTTTGTCTAGTCGGTAAACAGATGAATAATGTTAGTTTTGGAACTAAGATGAAGACGGAAAGGAGACCCCAACAAACGGTGTGTGTGTGCGGGGGAGGTAATTTTAGTGGTAGGAGTCGTATATAGAAAGATATGGGGTGTGTGAGAGAACCCTGGAGAGAAAGGAAAAGTGAAATACGAGTGAGAGTGCGTGTGTGACGGTGAAAAAGAAAGATTAGGTAGCTATAGTGATACCAGAGAATGATAGAGACGTGAGAGATAATGAAAACCATGTAATCCATGAAGATAGAGAGAGTGTGACACGTCTCGAGGGAGACGGCGAGAGACCGTGTTTGCAAAAAAGGGAGAAGCATGTAGTGAGCATGCTGGTGAGATGGAGAAAGGAGAGTGGTAGCTACATGAAGGAGCACGCGAGAGATACCTAGAGAGAGATGGGCATGAAACAAGATTCAAATATTTAGTTGTGTGTATAGAAGATGTCAACATAAAAGGGATTCAAAAATTTGAATTCCAGATGATGAATTCATACTCGAACCAAAATTGATCTATCAAACATGCATACTAATTGAATTTGCGCGCGCGTATGTTATTTAATATATTGATATTACCGATCCATACATTTGAGTTGAACATAATTTCGATTCAAAATTTTGAATTCAAAGTTGAACATAATTTCGTTTAAAAAATTTGAATTCAACCTTATGATTTTGAGATCATTGCATTTGTAAATCATATTTTATATATAAAGGAACAGAATTCTTTGTTGTGCTTTTGAAAGTATATATAAAAAATGATGTATATAGATTTGTATTCGAATAAAAAATGGATCCTGCCCGAAACAAATGCAAAATGGATTCGAAGTGAGTTGGCACGATAAACGTGCACTCTTTTTCTGCAAAAAAATTGAACAAAGCGGGGAAACTTGCAGTGACCACCCGAAACAAAAATCTGCGGGATGGAAATTACTTCCTATGCTGACACGCAAAGCCTATCGGCTCGATTTCTATATGTTTCGATAGGGGTAGGCTTGTAATTTCACTCAAACATGACATAACGGCCTCCACCTCTCACCTTCCCGGATTCATACATGGTGGGCGCCAAAACACAGTTTCTCCTCGGCCGAAATCACCTCTCACCTCCTCGGTTGATACATGGTGGGCGTGAAAACAAACACTCCTCAGTTGAAATCTCCATCGGCAAATATTCGGTGTATGCGTGATGTCTTCTTGAACTACATCGGTATTTCCCCAAACAGGAAGGGATGATGCAGCACAACTACGGTAGGTATTTCCCTCAGTGATGAGACCAAGGTAATCGAACCAGTAGGAGAACCATGCCACACTACATGAACGGCACCTGCACACAAATAACAAATACTCGCAACTCGACGTATTAAAGGGGTTGTCAATCCCTTTCGGGTAACGGCGCCAGAAATTGGCAAGTGGACGGGAGAAAGTTGTAATGGATTGATAGATGCAAATAAAAGCAAATAAAATTCAGCGAGGTATTTTTGGGTTTTTGATAATATAGATCTGAAGATAAAAGCAAATAAGAATAGATCACAAAGGCAAATATAATAAAGAAGAGACCCCGAGGCCGTAGATTTCACTAGTGGCTTGTCTCAAGAAAAACAACATACGGTGGGTAAACAAATTACTGTTGGGCAATTGATAGAACTTCAAATAATCATGATGATGTCCAAGCAATGACCATTATATAGGCATCACGTCCAAGATTAGTAGACCGACTCCTGCCTGCATCTACTACTATTACTCCACACATCGACTGCTATCCATCATGCACCTAGTGTATTAAGTTCATGGAGAAACGGAGTAATGCAATAAGAACGATGACATGATTTAGACAAGATCTATTTATGTAGAAATAGACCCCATCTTGTTATCCTTAATAGCAACGATACATACGTGTCGGTTCCCCTTCTGTCACTGGGATCAAGCACCGTAAGATCGAACGCATCACAAAGCACCTCCTCCCATGGCAAGAAAAATCGATCTAGTTGGCCTAACTAAACCAAATATTCGAAGAAGAAATACGAGGCTATAAGTAATCATGCATATAAGAGATCAAAGAAATTCAAATAGATTTCATGGATAAAAACATAGATCTGATCATAAACTCAAAGTTCATCGGATCCCAACAAACACACCACAAAAAGAGTTACATCAAATAGATCTCCAAGAGACCATTGTATTGAGAATAAAAAGAGAGAGAGGAAGCCATCTAGCTACTTACTACGGACCCGTAGGTCTACAATGAACTACTCACGCATCATCGAAGAGGCACCAATGAGGATGATGAACCCCTCCGTGATGGTGTCTAGATTGGATCTGGTGGTTCTAGAACTTGCCACGGCTGGAATTTATTTTCGTCAACTCCCCTAGGGTTTCTGGAATATTGGGGTATTTATATAGCAAAGAGGTGGTACGGGAGGCCACCGAGGTGGGCACAACCCACCTGGGCGCGCCCTGGTGGGTTGTGCTCCCCTCGGAGCACCCCTCAGGTACTTTCTTGGCCCAACAGGAGTCTTCCGGTCCAGAAAAAATCCACAAAAAGTTTTGCTGCATTTGGACTCCGTTTGATATTGATTTCCTGCGATGTAAAAAACAAGCAGAAAACAACAACTGGCACTGGGGGGCACTATGTCAATAGGTTAGTCCCAAAAATGATATAAAGTTGACATAAAATGATCGTAAAACATCCAAGAATGATAATATAACAGCATGGAACAATAAAAAATTATAGATACGTTGGAGACGTATCAGCATCCCCATGCTTAATTCCTGCTTGTCCTCGAGTAGGTAAATGATAAAAACAGAATTTTTGATGTGGAATGCTGCCTAACATGTTCATCACATATTCTTTTCTTTGTAGCATGGACATTTGGACTTTTATATGGTTCAAAGCAATAGTCTAGTTTTGACATGAGGATTTCAACACTCAAGCATATCAACAAGCAACCATGTCTTTCAAAATATCAACGCTAAAATAAGTTATGCCTAGCCCATTATGCTCAATCATTGATCCATTCATGAAACACACTTGCATATTAGCTACACCCAATGCTCAAGTACGATCATAGTACCCCTTAGTTGGTGCTTTATAAGAGAAGATGGAGACTCAAGTAAAAATAAAAATTGCATAAAGTAAAAGAAAGGCTCTTCGCGGTGGGAAGTAGGGATTGGTAGGGGTGCCAGAGCTCAAAGCGAAAAAGATAGAGATAAAACATTTCGGGTGGCATGCTTTTCCTGTCGACGAAAACAATCGAGTAGTTTCAAATACTTTCCCTGCTAGATGTATGATAGGCGGTTCCCAGACAGAAAATAAAGTTTTTTCCCTTTTCCGCCATACTTTCACTTTCCATGGCTAGTCGTATCCACGGGTGCCTTCCATACCAACACTTTCCAAGGAATTATTATTTGACAACATAAAGTAAATTCATTTTCATTTTGGGACTGGGCATCCCTAATACCTTTGTCGTACTCTCGTGCATTGACAAGTGAATAAACACTCATCTTGAGAATAACACATCTAGCATGGAAATGTATCAGCCACCCCCTACCGTTTCATGAGCGGTACGAGAACACAAAAGAGAAGTTTATTTTGAAAATTAGAGATGGCACATACAAATTTGCTTCGAACGGTAAAAGAATACTGCATATAGGTAGGTATAGTGGACTCATGTGGCAAAAACTGGTTTAAAGGATTTTGGATGCACAAGTAGTGATCATACTTAGTGCAAATGAAGGCTAGCAAAACATTGAGAAGCATCCAACCAAGAAACAAAAAATCTCATAAGCGAGCATTAAGCATAACTAACACCGAATAAGGCACCACAAGTAGGATGTAATTTCATTGCATAACTATTGACTTTCGTGCTTGCATAGGTAATCACAAACCTTAACACCAATATTCTTACTAAAGCATAATTACTCATCAACATGCTCACATATCACTATCATCATATCTCAAAACTATTACAAAGAATCAAGTTTATTTTGTCCAATGATCATCAGGAAAGTTCTTATTATATCCTCCTTGGATATCTATCACTTTGGAACTAGTTTCATATGTTGCTTTTAATAAGCTCAAACAAATATAAGTGAAGAACATGAGCATCATATTTCTTTCTTTCAAATTAATTTAAGTGAAGCAAGAGAGAATTTCTTAAAAATTACTAACTCTCAAATAAATCTAAGTGAAGCATGAGAGAATTTCTTCAAAGATAAAAAGCACACCGTGCTCAACAAGATATAAGTGAAGCACTAGAGCAATTCCATAGCTCATAAAGATTTAAGTGAAGCATAGGAGCAAGCATACCATAATTTGGCTCTCTCAAATAGGTGTGTCCAGCAAGGATTCATGACTTAAAATAAAAAGCAAAACAATCAAAGACTCATATCATACAAGACGCTCCAAGCAAAACTCATAATATGTGACGAAAACAAATATAGTTTCAAGTAAAATACCAATGGTTGTTAGAAGAAAGAGGGGATGCCACTCGGGGGCATCCCCAAGCTTAGTTGCTTGATACCTCTTGAATATTATCTTGGGGTGCCTCAGGCATCCCCAAGCTTAACCTTTTACTAATCCTTATTCCTTCATCCATCACGATCTCACCCAAAACTTGAAGACTTCAATCACATAAAACTCAACAGAACTTCGTGAGATCCGTTAGTATAAGAAAGCAAATCACCACTTTAAGTACTATTGCAAACCCATTCATATTTTATTTTTGCATTATATATACTGTATTCCAATTGTTCTATGGCAAAATCTTCAAAGGAAACCATAGAATCATCAAAAAAAGCACACAACGCAAAGAAAACAGAATCTGTCAAAAACAGAACAGTCTGTAGCAATCTGGATATTTTGAATACTTCTGTAACTCCAAAAATCCTAAAAAGTTAGGGCAATGTGATAAATTTGTAAATCAATCTACTGTAAAAAAATCAGAATTTTTCGTCGCTTCTGTGATTTTTAAAAATTATTTTTCTGGACGCAAAAGTTTCTATTTGTAGCAAGATCAAATCAACTATCACCCAACATGATCCCAAAGGCTTTTCTTGGCACAAATGCTAATTTAAGCCAAAAAACACATCTAAACAGAGGCATAATTGGGTATTTTATTGAAAATAGCAAGAAAACCAAAAAGCAAAAAGATACAAGTTGGGTTGCCTCCCAACGAGCGCTATCGTTTTACGCCCTTAGATAGGCATAATGCAAAGGATCTAAGTATTGTCATCTTTGTTTTTAGATCCATAAGATGCCCTCATGATTGATTCATATGGTTGCATAATTCTTGTTCTAGGGAAGTGTTCCATACCCTTCCTTAGTGGAAATTGAAATTTAATATTGCCTTCTTTCATATCAATCACGGCACAAATAGTGCGTAAAAACGGTCTACCAAGAATAATTGGACAAGACGGATTGCAACCAATATCAAGAACAATAAAATCTATGGGCACATAATTCCTATTTGCAAGAATAAGAACATCATTAATTGTTCCCGCAGGCTTTTTAATAGTAGAATCCGCCAAGTGCAAATTTAAAGAACATTCTTCAATATCGGTAAGACCAAGCACATCACATAAAGATTTCGGAATTGTAGAAACACTAGCACCCAAGTCACATAAAGAAAAAAACTCATAATTTTTAATATTGACTTTGATAGTGGGTTCCCCTCGCATGTCATCCCTGACTTGGAATTCTATGGCCACTGCTCGCATGTCATCCCTGACTTGGAATTCTATGCACTTATGATTGGAACTATTAGCAAGCATCCACAACTACTAACGTTCATTAAGGTAAAACCCAGCCATAGCATTAAGATATATTGGTCCCCCTTCAATCCCGTATGCATCAATTTCTATGCTAGGTTGAAGCTTCTGTCACTCTTGCCCTCCAATACATAGTCCTATCAACATACAACTAACCCTATGGTGTGATCCACGAGCGCGCTCGTATGATGGGCACCAAAGGACAGCAACATAACCACAAGCAAATTAAACCAATCATAGCAATTCACCAATTACTGATAGGACAACAAAAATCTACTCAGACATCATAGGATGGCAACACATCATTGGATAATAATATGAAGCATAAAGCACCATGTTCAAGTAGAGGATATAGCGAGTTGCGGGAGAGTGGACCGCAGTAGATAGATGGGGGAAGGTGATGAAGATGTTGGTGAAGATGACGGAGGTGTTGGTGTAGATTGCGATGACGATGATGGCCCCGGCGCCACCGAAAGAGAGGGGACAGAGCCCCCCTTCTTCTTCTTATTCCTTGACATCCCCCCTAGATGGGAGAAGGTTTCCCCTCTGGTCCTTGGCTTCCATGGCATGGGAGGAGCGACAACCCCTCCGAGATTGGATCTTCCTCTCTGTCTCTCTCTGTTTCTGCGCTCCTGATTCTGCCCTTTCACCGTTTCTTATATTCCCGGAGATCCGTAACTCCGATTGGGCTGAAATTTGGACACGATTTTTATCCGGATACTATCTTTCTTGCAGTGAAAGAAGGGCACCAACAGCCTTATGGGGTGGCCACGAGGGCCCAGGGCTCGCCTGACCCCCAGGGCGCGCCCCTCACCCTCGTGGGCCCCTCGGGCATCGTCTCACATTAATTCCACTTCCCAAAATTCACATATATTCCAAAAAAATCTCCGTCAGTTTTTATCCCGTTTGGACTCCGTTTGATATGGATTTTCTGCGAAACAAAAAACATGCAACAAATAGGAACTGGCACTGGGCATTGGATCAATATGTTAGTCCCAAAAGTAGTATAAAAAGTTGCCAAAAGTATGTAAAAGTTGTAGAATATTGGCATGGAACAATAAAAAATTATAGATACGACAAAGACGTATCAGCATCCCCAAGCTTAATTCCTGCTCGTCCTCGAGTAGGTAAATGATAAAAAAGATAATTTTTGATGTGGAATGCTACCTAGCATAATCTTGATCATGTGATATAATCATGGCATGTATATTAAGACACGAGTGATTCAAAGCAATAATCTATCTTTTGACATTAAGACAACAATACTTCAAGCATACTAATAAAGCAATCATGTCTTTTCAAAATAACATGGCCAAAGAAAGTTATCCCTACAAAATCATATAGTCTAGCTATGCTCCATCTTCACCACACAAAATATTCAAATCATGCAAAACCCCGATGACAAGCCAAGAAATTGTTTCATACTTTTGACGTTCTCAAACCTTTTCAACTTTCATGCGATACATGAGCGTGAGCCATGGACATAGCACTATAGGTGGAATAGAATATGATGGTGGAGGTTGTGTGGAGAAGACAAAAAAGGTGAAAGTCTAACATCGACGCGGCTAATCAATGGGCTATGGAGATGCCCATCAATTGATGTCAATGCGAGGAGTAGGGATTGCCATGCAACGGATGCACTAGAGCTATAAGTGTATGAAAGCTCAAACTGAAACTAAGTGGGTGTGCATCCAACTTGCTTGCTCCTGAAGACCTAGGGCATTTGAGGAAGCCCATTGTTGGAATATACAAGCCAAGTTCTATAATGAAAAATTCCCACTAGTATATGAAAGTGACAAAATAAGAGACTCTCTATCATGAAGATCATGGTGCTACTTTGAAGCACAAGTGTGGAAAAAGGATAGTAGCATTGTCCCTTCTTGTTTTCCTTTTTTGGGGCCTTTCGTTTTTTTATTTGGCCTTTCTCTTTTTTGGAGTTTCTTTTTTATTTGGCCTTTCTCTTTTTTTCATGGGACAATGCTCTAATAATGATGATCATCACACTTTTATTTACTTACAACTCAATATTACAACTCGATACTAGAATAAAGATATGACTCTATATGAATGCATCCGGCGATGTACCGGGATGTGCAATGATCTAGCGTAGCAATGACATCGAAAAAACGGACAAGCCATGAAAACATCATGCTAGCTATCTTACGATCATGCAAAGCAATATGACAATGAATGCTCAAGTCATGTATATGATGATGATGGAAGTTGCATGGCAATATATCTCGGAATGGCTATGGAAATGCCATAATAGGTAGGTATGGTGGCTGTTTTGAGGAAGATATAAGGAGGCTTATGTGTGATTGAGGGTATCGTATCACGGGGTTTGGATGCACCGGCGAAGTTTGCACCAACTCTCGAGGTGAGAAAGGGCAATGCACGGTACCGAAGAGGCTAGCAATGATGGAAGGGTGAGAGTGCGTATAGTCCATGGACTCAACATTAGTCATAAAGAACTCACATACTTATTGCAAAAATCTATTAGTCATTGAAACAAAGTACTACACGCATGCTCCTAGGGGGATAGATTGGTAGGAAAAGACCATCGCTCGTCCCCGACCGCCACTCATAAGGAAGACAATCAATAAATACCTCATGCTCCAACTTCGTTACATAACGGTTCACCATACGTGCATGCTACGGGAATCACAAACTTCAACACAAGTATTTCTAAAATCCAGAACTACCCACTAGCATGACTCTAATATCACCATCTTTATATCTCAAAACTATTGCAAGGAATCAAACATATCATATCCAGTGATCTACAAGTTTTATGTAGGATTTTATGGCTAACCATGTGAATGACCAATTCCTGTCAACTCTCTAAATAGATGTAAGTGAAGCAATAGAGTTTAATTCTTTCTACAAAAGATATTCCCACTCTCTAACAAATATAAGTGAAGCAAAAGAGCATTCTACAAATGGCGGTTTTCTATATGTTGGGAAACAGGCAATCCAAACTTCAAATGATATAAGCGAAGCACATGAAGCATTCTATAAAGCCATACTCAAAAGATATAAGTGAAGTGCAATGAGCATTCTATAAATCAACCATGGACTATCTCATACCAGCATGGTGCATAAAAGAAAAGTGAAAACTAAATGCAAAAGACGCTCCAAGATTTGCACATATCGCATGAATGAAACGAATCCGAAAACATACCGATACTTGTTGAGGAAAGATGGGATGCCTTCCGGGGCATCTCCAAGCTTAGACGCTTGAGTCTCCTTGAATATTTACTTGCGGTGCCTTGGGCATCCCCAAGCTTGAGCTCTTGCCTCTCCTCCGTATCCTCATATCGAGACATCCTCGATCTTCGAACACTTCATCCACACAAAACTCAACATAAAGTTCGGTAAGATCCGTTAGTATAATAAAGCAAATCACTAATCTAAGTACTATTGCAAACAAATTCATATTTTGTTTTTGCATTGTAGCTACTGTAATATAACTTTTCCATGGCTTAATCCACTGATAGAAATTGATAGTTTCATCAAAACAAGCAAACTATGCATCAAAAACAGAATCTGTCTTAAACAGGACAGTCTGTAGTAATATGAACATTCACCCTACTTCTGGTACTCCAAAAATTATGAATTAGGAAAAATAAAAAATTTGTATATAAAGACAGTGAAAAAAGTTTCAGAACCGTTTGACGTTCCAGTAAAAAATGTAAAATCGCGCACTACAGCCTAAGTTTCTGTCTTGCACCGTACAAACGAAGAAGCAATCTAAACATCCTAAAGGCAAACCTTGGCACATTATTTTTATTTTCAAACTTTATAAAAGCACACAGCAGAAATAAATGACTCTCTAAAACTTCCGGGTTGTCTCCCTGGTAGCGCTTTCTTTAAAGCCATTAAGCTAGGCATAAAGTGCTCAAGTAATGGATCCACCCGAATCCCAAGGTACATCAAAGCCAATTTTAATTAACAATGATTTGTGATTTAGTATTGAGCACAAAGTAACATATATCATGCAACAACGAAGTCTAACTCTCTTCCTATGCATCTGCATGTCATAAAAGAACAAATCATGCACACATAGTAAAGGCCAATGCATAGTATAAACAGTTTCTTGCAATTTTATCATATGGGAAACATGGAGAGGTAGAGATATAGTTCCTCTCTCATAATAATTGCAAGTAGGAGCAGCAAGCACATGCATATTATATCTATCAAAATCATCATGTGTAGTAGTAAAATGCAACCCATCAATATAATCCTTAATAAGGACAAACTTCTCCGATATAGTGTAGTCGGGAGAATTCAAAAAGATAATAGGACTATCATGCGTGGGTGCAATAGCAACAATTTAATGTTTAACATAAGGAACTATAGCAAGTTCATCTCCATAAGCATAATTCATATTGGCATCTTGGCCACAAGCATAGCAAGCATCATCAAAAAGGGATATTTCAAAAGAATCAACGGGGTCATAACAATCATCATAGCAATCATCCTTCAGTAAGCACGAAGGTAAATTAAACAATGTATGAGTTGAAGAGTTACTCTCATTAGAAGGTGGGCACGGGTAGCTAATCTGCTATTCCTCCTTTTGTTCTTCGCTCTCCTCCTCATCTTTTTCATCCAATGAGCCCACAGTTTCATCAATTCCTTCTTCCATAGACTCCTGCAAAATGTTAGTCTCTTCTTGGACAGCGGAGACTCTCTCAATAAAATCATCAATATCGGAATTGAATTCATAATTATCATAGCAATATTTAAGTATAGCAAAAATTTTAGGTCTGTAAACAACATCATCAAGATTTTAACACTCTTTAAAAAAAGATTAAAATTCATAAGCACCCAAAAAAGAAACGAATTCTTCTATTTGTTCCACATCATAGTAATCATATATACCATTAGCATAAGAAGCCAAGGTTTTATCATCATTAAATTTGCATGAAAAGGGAAGGTGTGGAGCCTTCATCCTAGAGCAACAAGTATAATCATATCTCAAGCATAATTGCTGATGTCTACTACGCAACCTTCTTCTTGTAGACGTTGTTGGGCCTCCAAGTGCAGAGGTTTGTAAGCAGTAGCAAATTTCCATCAAGTGGATGACCTAAGGTTTATCAATCCGTGGGAGGCGTAGGATGAAGATGGTCTCTCTCAAACAACCCTGCAACCAAATAACAAAGAGTCTCTTGTGTCCCCAACACACCCAATACAATGGTAAATTGTATAGGTGCACTAGTTCGGCGAAGAGATGGTGATGCAAGTGCAATATGGATGGTAGATATAGGTTTTTGTAATCTGAAAATATAAAACAGCAAGGTAACTAATGATGAAAGTGAGCGCAAATGGTATTGCAATGCTAGGAAACAAGGCCTAGGGTTCATACTTTCACTAGTGCAAGTTCTCTCAACAATAATAGCATAATTGGATCATATAACTATCCCTCAACATGCAACAAAGAGTCACTCCAAAGTCACTAATAGCGGAGAACAAACGAAGAGATTATGGTAGGGTACGAAACCACCTCAAAGTTATCCTTTCTGATCGATCTATTCAAGAGTCTGTAGTAAAATAACATGAAGCTATTCTTTCCGTTCGATCTATCATAGAGTTCGTACTAGAATAACACCTTAAGACACAAATCAACCAAAACCCTAATGTCACCTAGATACTCCAATGTCACCTCAAGTATCCGTGGGTATGATTATACGATATGCGTCACACAATCTCAGATTCATCTATTCAAACCAACACAAAGTACTTCAAAGAGTGCCCCAAAGTTTCTAACAGAGAGTCAAGAAGAAAACGTGTGCCAACCCCTATGCATAAGTTCACGAGGTCACGGAACCCGCAAGTTGATCACCAAAACATACATTAAGTGAATCACGTGATATCCCATTGTCACCACAGATAAGCACATGCAAGACATACATCAAGTGTTCTCAAATCCTTAAAGACTCAATCCGATAAGATAACTTCAAAGGGAAAACTCAATCCATTACAAGAGAGTAGAGGGGGGAGAAACATCATAAGATCCAACCATAATAGCAAAGCTCGCGGTACATCAAGATCGTACCATCTCAAGAACACGAGAGAGAGAGATCAAACACATAGCTACTGGTACATACCCTCAGCCCCGAGGGTGAACTAGTCCCTCCTCGTCATGGAGAGCGCCGGGATGATGAAGATGGCAACCGGTGAGGGATGCCCCTCCGGCAGGGTGCCTGAACAGGGTCCCAATTGGTTTTTGGTGGCTACAGAGGCTTGCGGCGGCGGAACTCCCGATCTATTCAGTTCCTCGATGTTTTTAGGGTATATGGATATATATATAGGCGAAAGAAGTCAGTAAGGGGAGCCACGAGGGTGGGGGGCGCCCAGGGGGTAGGCGCGCCTCCCTGCCTCGTGGCCACCTCGAAGCTTCCTTGACTTCAACTCCAAGTCTCCTGGATCACGTTCGTTCCAAAAATCATGCTCTCGAAGGTTTCATTCCATTTGGACTCCGTTTGATATTCCTTTTCTGCGAAACACCGAAACAAGGGAAAAACAGAAACTGGCACTGGGCTCTAGGTTAATAGGTTAGTCCCAAAAATAATATAAAAGTGCATAGTAAATCCCATTAAACATCCAAGATGGATAATATAATAGCATGAATACTTCATAAATTATAGATACATTGGAGACGTATCAGCATCCCGAAGCTTAATTCCTGCTCGTCCTCGAGTAGGTAAATGATAAAAGAAATAATTTATGAAGTGTAAATGCTAGCAGGTGCACAAGTTTGATCAATGATAATTTCAACCACCTTTTCTAGCATCATTATATGTCATAGCAGTAGCTCATATCATAAAACTTTGCATGATCAAGTAACAAACTATTCACATGTTAAAGTATAGATCATAAACTTTCTTGAAAACTAACAAACCGTGTTATTAGTCATCAAACAATTACAATTCATCTTATTTTCAAGAAGACTCTATGTTAGAGCTTTGATTCAGCAAACTTCACATACTCAACTATCATTTAGTCTTCCATGATTGCTACCACTGAAAGCATATTTTTAGAACAAATAGTATTTATCGAACACAGAGAAAGATAGGGGCTTAATATTTTGCCTCCCAACCTTTTACCTCAAGGGTAATGTCAACAATAATAATTCATGCTCAAACATATTTGAATGGCCATATATGCTTAGATCTTTCCATCACATGATGCTTGCCAACTAAAGAGTAGGTTGGAATGAGAAGGAATACTACTGACTCTTGCATAAAAGTAAAAGATAGGCCCTTCGCAGAGGGAAGCAGGGATTTGCAGAGGTGCCAGAGCTCGAAGCAAAAATAGAGATGAAAATAATTTTGAGAGATATGCTTTCATTGTCAACATAACGACCAAGAGTTCCCAATATCTTCCATACTAGATACATTATAGGCGGTTCCCACGCAGAAAGGTAAAGTTTTTACTCCCCCTCCACCAACATTCACACTCCACGGCTTGTCCGAAACAACGGATGCCGTCCAACTATCAACTTTCCTGGGGGAGTTTTGTTTAAATTATTTGCGAATTTATTTTTGATCTTTTGATCATAGGACTGGGCATCCCAGTTACCAGCCATTTTCTCGTGAATGATGAGCGGAGTCCACTCATCGTGAGAATAACCCACCTAGCATGGAAGATACTGACAGCCCCTAGTCGCTACATGAGCGATTCGGGCATGCAAAACAGATTATTATTTGAAGGTTTAGAGTTTGGCACATGCAAATTTACTTGGAACGGCAGGTAAATACCACATATAGGTAGATATGGTGGACACTCATGGAAGAAACTTGGTTCAAGGAATTTGGATGCACAAGCAGTATTCCCGCTTAGTACAGATATTTTGGCTAGCAAAGGATTCTAAATAGCAAGCACCACATGTTAGAGGATCCATAACAATATAACTTCTATACAAATATACCCAAGCATAACTCATTATGTTGTCTTCCTTGTCCAACTTCAACTAATTTGCTCAGGTTTGAAAATAATTAATGGGGCTCACAATCATAGAAGATGTCCAAGATAGTGTATTTATATGTGAAATCTCTCTTCCTTCAATATCCTTTCATGAATTGTTCAAGTGACCAATACAATGTTTGCTAACCTTCAAAAAATTTACCACCTCTACTTCTTATATGTGAAGGTATTACTCCCCATGGGAAAGGCATATGAAACATAGATAATTTCAGATTTACGACATTCAAATAATTCAACCATTTACTCATAGGATATAAGTGAAGCACACGAGTAAATGACAAACTACTCCAGAAAGATATAAGTGAAGATCAATGAGTAGTTAAATAATTATGTTGCTATGTGAAGACTCTCTCTCGTTTTAGAATTTAAGATCTTGGTATTTTATTCATACATCAAGCAAAACAAAAGAAAATAAAATGATTCTCCAAGCAAAACACATATCATGTGGTGAATAAAAATATAGCTCCAAGTAAAGTCACCGATGAACGAAGACGAAAGAGGGGATGCCGTCCGGGGCATCCCCAAGCTTAGGCTTTTGGTTATCCTTGAATATTACCTTGGGGTGCCTTGGGCATCCCCAAGATTAGGCTCTTGCCACTCCTTATTCCATAGCCCATCGATTCTTTACCCAAAACTTGAAAACTTGACAACACAAAACTTAACAGAAACTCTCGTGAGCTCCGTTAGCGAAAGAAAACAAAACAGCAATTCAAGGTACTGTAATGAACCCATTCTTTATTTGTGTTGGTGTTAAATATACTGTATTCCAACTTTTCTATGGTTTATAAACTGTTTTACTAGCCATAGATTCATCAAAATAAGCAAACAACACATGAAAAACAGAATCTGTCAAAAACAGAACAGTCTGTAGTAATCTGTAACTAACGCAAACTTCTGGAACTCAAAAAATTCTATCAAAATAGGACGACCTAGATAATTTGTTTATTGATCTACTGCAATTAGAATCAGTATTTTATCACGTCCTGGTGATTTTAAACAATTGTTTTCATGAACAGAAAGTTTCTGGAATTTTCAGCAAGATCAAATAACTATCATCCAAGAAGATCCTATAGGCTTACTTGGCACAAACACTAATTAAAACATAAAACTACATCTAACCAGAGGCTAGATCAAATATTTATTACTAAACAGAACCAAAAAGCAAGAAACAAAAATAAAATTGGGTTGCCTCCCAACAAGCGCTAACGTTTAACGCCCCTAGCTAGGCATGATGATTTCAATGATGCTCACATAGGAGATAAGAATTGAAACATAAAGAGAGCATCATGAAACACATGGCAAGCACATATTAGTCTAACCCACTTCCTATGCATAGGGATTTTTTGAGCAAACAACTTATGGGAACAATAATAAACTAGCATAGGAAGGCAAAACAAGCATAACTTCGAAACTTTAAGCACATAGAGAGGAAACTTGGTATTATTGCAATATGTAGAAGCATATGATCCTCTCACATAATAATTTTCAGTAGCATCATTAATGAATTCAATCATATAACCAGCACATAAAGCATTTTTTTCATGATCTACTTGCATAGAAATTTTCCTACTCTCCACATAAGCAAATTTATTCTCATCAATAGTAGTGGGAGCAAACTCAAGAAAATAACTATCATGTGATTGAAAATTAAGATCGAGATGACAAGTTTCATGGTTATCATTATTCTTTATAGCATACGTGTCATCACAATAATCATCATAGATAGGAGGCATGCTTTCATCATAATAAATTTGCTCATCAAAACTTGGGGGACTAAACATATCATCTTCATCAAACATAGCATCCCCAAGCTTGTGGCTTTGCATATCATTAGCATCATGAGTATTCAAGGAATTCATACTAACAACATTGCAATCATGCCCATCATTCACATATCTTATGCCAAGCATTCTATGTAATTCTTCTTCTAGTACTTGGGCACAATTTTCCTTCCCATCATTTTCACGAAAGATATTAAAAAGATGAAGCATATGAGGCACCCTTAATTCCATTTTTTTTGTAGTTTTCTTTTACAAACTAAACTAGTGATAAAACAATAAACTAAAAGATTCGATTGCAAGATCTAAAGATATACCTTCAAGCACTCACCTCCCCGGCAACGGTGCCAGAAAAGAGCTGATGTCTACTACGCAACCTTCTTCTTGTAGACGTTGTTGGGCCTCCAAGTGCAGAGGTTTGTAGGACAGTAGCAAATTTCCCTCAAGTGGATGACCTAAGGTTTATCAATCCGTGGGAGGCGTAGGATGAAGATGGTCTCTCTCAAACAACCCTGCAACCAAATAACAAAGAGTCTCTTGTGTCCCCAACACACCCAATACAATGGTAAATTGTATAGGTGCACTAGTTCGGCGAAGAGATGGTGATGCAAGTGCAATATGGATGGTAGATATAGATTTTTGTAATCTGAAATTATAAAAACAGCAAGGTAACTAATGATAAAAGTGAGCGCAAATGGTATTGCAATGCTAGGAAACAAGGCCTAGGGTTCATACTTTCACTAGTGCAAGTTCTCTCAACAATAATAACATAATTGGATCATATAACTATCCCTCAACATGCAACAAAGGGTCACTACAAAGTTTCTACCGGAGAGTCAAGACGAAAACGTGTGCCAACCCCTATGCATAAGTTCATGAGGTCACAGAACCCGCAAGTTGATCACCAAACCATACATCAAGTGAATCACGTGATATCCCATTGTCACCACAGATAAGCACATGCAAGACATACATCAAGTGTTCTCAAATCCTTAAAGACTCAATCCGATAAGATAACTTCACAGGGAAAACTCAATCCATTACAAGAGAGTAGAGGGGGGAGAAACATCACAAGATCCAACCATAATAGCAAAGCTCGCGGTACATCAAGATCGTACCATCTCAAGAACACGAGAGAGAGAGAGATCAAACACATAGCTACTGGTACATACCCTCAGCCCCGAGGGTGAACTACTCCCTCCTCGTCATGGAGAGCGCCGGGATGATGAAGATGGCCACCGGTGAGGGATGCCCCCTCCGGCAGGGTGCCGGAACAGGGTCCCGATTGGTTTTTGGTGGCTACATAGGCTTGCGGCGGCAGAACTCCCGATCTATTCTGTTTCCCGATGTTTTTAGGGTATATGGATATATATATAGGCGAAAGAAGTCAGTAAGGGGAGCCACGAGGGGCCCACGAGGGTGGGGGGCGCGCCTCCCTGCCTCGTGGCCACCTCGAAGCTTCCCTGACTTCAACTCCAAGTCTCCTGGATCACGTTCGTTCCAAAAATCACGCTCCCGAAGGTTTCATTCCGTTTGGACTCCATTTGATATTCTTTTTCTGTGAAACACTGAAACAAGGGAAAAAACAGAAACTGGCACCGGGCTCTGGGTTAATAGGTTAGTCCCAAAAATAATATAAAAGTGCATAGTAAAGCCCATTAAACATCCAAGATGGATAATATAATAGCATGAATACTTCATAAATTATAGATACGTTGGAGACGTATCAATTGCCGAGCATACCACTGCAACATATGAATTTGATCCCATAATAGTTTCCCTTTTTGAGTCAAGCGATAATCCCTAAAGTATTCACGTTGATCTAACGTGTCTCCCATAGCATAATTGAATGGGGTTTTCTCAGGATTATTAAAGTAGTACATAATATCTTTCACATAATGAGCATCGAGGGTTTTAGGAGGTTCCCCATCTCCATGAGTAGCAAGTAAACCTATTTTTTTGGTATTTCGTGTTCCATATCCATAACTAAAGATAGAGAACAACTTAGAACAGCAAATAAAAATTACTTAGTGATAAAGCAAACTAGCACACACGAGAATATTCACCCCGCGCTATAACTCCCCGGCAACGGTGCCAGAAAAAGGTCTTGATAACCCACACGTATAGGGGATCAATTGTAGCCTCTTTCGATAAGTAAGAGTGTCGAACCGAACGAGGAGCTAAAGGTAGAACAAATATTCCCTCAAGTTCTATTGACCACCGATACAACTCTACGCACGCTTAACGTTTGCTTTACCTAGAACAAGTATGAAACTAGAAGTACTTTGTAGGTGCTTTTGGATAGGTTTACAAGATAATAAAGAGCGCATAAATAAAAAGTAGGGGCTGTTTAGATAAAGAAACAATAAGTTAGTATAGCGAGTGTGGAAAAGTGGTGGTAGGAGTTGCAAAATTTTCCCTAAGCAATTGACTACTTTACTAGACTGATAGCAAGTTTTATGTGGGAGAGGCCACTGCTAGCATGTCATCCCTGACTTGGAATTCTATGCACTTATGATTGGAACTATTAGCAAGCATCCGCAACTACTAACTTTCATTAAGGTAAAATCCAGCCATAGCATTAATATATATTGGTCCCCCTTCAATCCCGTATGCATCTATTTCTATGCTAGGTTGAAGCTTCTGTCACTCTTGCCCTCCAATACATAGTCCTATCAACATACAACTAACCCTATGGTGTGATCCACGCGCGCGCTCATATGATGGGCACCAAAGGACATCAACATAACCACAAGCAAACTAAACCAATCATAGCAATTCACCAATTACCGATAGGACAACGAAAATCTACTCAAACATCATAGGATGGCAACACATCATTGGATAATAATATGAAGCATAAGGCACCATGTTCAAGTAGAGGGTACAGCAGTTTGCGGGAGAGTGGACCACTGTAGATAGATGGGGGAAGGTGATGAAGATGTTGGTGAAGATGATGGAGGTGTTGGTGTAGATTGCGGTGATGATGATGGCCCCGGCGGCGTTCCGGCGCCACCGGAAGCGAAGGGGAGAGAGCCCCCCTCCTTCTCCTTCTTCCTTGGTCTTCTCCCTAGGTGGGAGAAGGGTTCTCCCTCTGGTCCTTGGTCTCCATGGCATGGGAGGGGCGAGAGCCCCTCCGAGATTGGATCTGCCTCTCTGTCTCTCTCTGTTTCTGCGCTCCTGATTCTGCCCTTTCACTGTTTCTTATATTCCCGGAGATCCGTAACTCCGATTGGGCTGAAATTTGGACACGATTTTTATCCGAATATTGGATTTCTTGCGGTGAAAGAAGGGCACCAACTGACTTACGGGGTGGCCACGAGGGCCCAGGGCGTGCCTGCCCCCCTGGGGCGCGCCCCTCACCCTCGTGGGCCCTCGGGCATCGTCTCGCATTGATTCCACTTCCCAAAATTCACATATATTCCAAAAAAAATCTCTGTCAGCTTTTATCCCGTTTGGACTCCGTTTGATATGGATTTTCTACGAAACAAAAACATGCAACAAACAGGAATTGGCACTGGGCACTGGATCAATATGTTAGTCCCAAAAATAGTATAAAAAGTTGCCAAAAGTATGTAAAAGTTGTAGAATATTGGCATGGAACAATAAAAAATTATGGATACGACGGAGACGTATCACGCGCCCTGGTGGGTTGTGATCCACTCGGAGCACCCCTTAGGTACTTTCTTGGCCCAACAAGAGTCTTCTGGTCCAGAAAAAATCCACAAAAAGTTTCACTGCATTTGGATTCCGTTTGATATTGATTTCCTGCGATGTAAAAAACAAGCAGAAAACAGCAACTGGCACTGGGCACTATGTCAATAGGTTAGTCCCAAAAAATGATATAAAGTTGATACAAAATGATCGTAAAACATCCAAGAATGATAATATAACAGCATGGAACAATAAAAAATTATAGATACGTTGGAGACGTATCAGCATCCCCAAGCTTAATTCCTGCTTGTCCTCGAGTAGGTAAATGATAAAAACAGAATTTTTGATGTGGAATGCTGCCTAACATGTTCATCACATATTCTTTTCTTTGTAGCATGGACATTTGGACTTTTATATGGTTCAAAGCAATAGTCTAGTTTTGACATGAGGATTTCAATACTCAAGCACATCAACAAGCAACCATGTCTTTCAAAATATCAACGCTAAAATAAGTTATACCTAGCCCATTATGCTCAATCATTGATCCATTCATGAAACACACTCGCATATTAGCTACACCCAATGCTCAAGTACAATCATAGTACCCCTTAGTTGGTGCTTTATAAGAGAAGATGGAGACTCAAGTAAAAATAAAAATTGCATAAAGTAAAAGAAAGGCTCTTCGCGGTGGGAAGTAGGGATTGGTAGGGGTGCCAGAGCTCAAAGCGAAAAAGATAGAGATAAAACATTTTGGGTGGCATGCTTTTCCTGTCAACGAAAATAATCGAGTAGTTTCAAATACTTTCCATGCTAGATGTATCATAGGCGGTTACCAAACAGAAAATAAAGTTTATTCCCTTTTCCACCATACTTTCACTTTCCATGGCTAGCCGTATCCACGGGTGCCTTCTATACCAACACTTTCCAAGGAATTATTATTTGACAACATAAAGTAAATTCATTTTTCATTTCGGGACTGGGCATCCCTAATACCTTTGCCGTACTCTCGTGCAATGACAAGTGAATAAACACTCATCTTGAGAATAACACATCTAGCATGGAAATATATGAGCCGCCCCTACCGTTTCATGAGCAGTACGAGCACACAAAGAGAAGTTTAGTTTAAAAATTAGAGATGGCACATGCAAATTTGCTTCGAACGGCAAAAGAATCCCGCATATAGGTAGGTATAGTGGACTCATGTGGCAAAAACTGGTTTAAAGGATTTTGGATGCACAAGTAGTGATCATACTTAGTGCAAATGAAGGCTAGCGAAACATTGAGAAGCATACAACCAAGAAACGAAAAATCTCATAAGCGAGCATTAAGCATAACTAACACCGAATAAGGCACCACAAGTAGGATGTAATTTCATTGCATAACTATTGACTTCCGTGCTTGCATAGGGAATCGCTAACCTTAACACCAATATTCTTACCAAAGCATAATTACTCATCAACATGACTCACATATCACTATCATCATATCTCAAAACTATTACAAAGAATCAAGTTTATTTTGTCCAACGATCTTCATGAAAGTTTTTATTATATCCTCCTTGGATATCTATCACTCTGGAACTAGTTTCATATGTTGCTTTTAATAAGCTCAAACAAATATAAGTGAAGAACATGAGCGTCATATTTCTTTCTCTCAAATTAATTTAAGTGAAGCAAGAGAGAATTTCTTAAAAATTCCTAACTCTCAAATAAATCTAAGTGAAGCATGAGAGAATTTCTTCAAGGATAACAAAGCACACCATGCTCAACAAGATATAAGTGAAGCACTAGAGCAATTCCATAGCTCATAAAGATTTAAGTGAAGCATAGGAGTAAGCATACCATAATTTGGCTCTCTCAAATAGGTGTGTCCAGCAAGGATTCATGACTTAAAATAAAAAGCAAAACAATCAAAGACTCATATCATACAAGACGCTCCAAGCAAAACTCATAATATATGACGAATAAAAATATAGTTTCAAGTAGAATACCGATTTTTGTTAGAAGAAAGAGGGGATGCCACTCGGGGGCATCCCCAAGCTTAGTTGCTTGATACTTTTTGAATATTATCTTGGGGTGCCTCAGGCATCCCCAAGCTTAGCCTTTTACTAATCCTTATTCCTTCATCCATCACGATCTCACCCAAAACTTGAAAACTTCAATCACACAAAACTCAACAAAACTTCGTGAGATCCGATAGTATAAGAAAGCAAATCACCACTTTAAGTACTGTTGCAAACCCATTCATATTTTATTTTTGCATTATATCTATTGTATTCCAACTTTTCTATGGCAAAAACTCTTCAAAGTAAACCATAGAATCATGAAAAAAAGCACACAACGCAAAGAAAACAAAATCTGTCAAAAACAGAACAGTCTATAGCAATCTGGATATTTTGAATACTTCTCTAACTCCAAATTTTTTGAAAAATGAGGACAACGTGAGAAATTTGTACATCAATCTACTGTAAAAAAATCAGAATTTTTTGTCGCTTCTGTGAGTTTTTAAAAATTATTTTTCTGGACGCAAAAGTTTCTGATTTTCAGCAAGATCAAATCAACTATCACCCAACATGATCCCAAAGGCTTTGCTTGGCACAAACACTAATTTAAACAAAAAAACACATCTAAACAGAGGTATAATTGGGTATTTTATTGAAAACATCAAGAAAACCAAAAAGCATAAAAGATACAAGTTGGGTTGCCTCCCAACGAGCGCTATCGTTTTACGCCCTTAACTAGGCATAATGCAAAGGATCTAAGTATTGTCATCTTTGTTTCTAGATCCATAAGATGCCCTCATGATTGATTCATATGGTGGCCTAATTCTTGTTCTAGGGAAGTGTTCCATACCCTTCCTTAGTGGAAATTGAAATTTAATATTGCCTTATTTCATATCAGTCACGGAAACAATAGTATGTAAAAACGGTCTACCAAGAATAATTGGACAAGAAAGATTACAATCAATATCAACAACAATAAAATCTATGGGCACATAATTCCTATTTGCAAGAATAAGAAAATCATTAATTCTTCCCATAGGCTTTTTAATAGTAGAATCTGCCAAGTGCAAATTTAAATAATATTCTTCAATATCGGTAAGACCAAGCACATCACATAAAGATTTCAGAATTGTTGAAACACTAGCACCCAAGTCACGTAAAGCAAAATGCTCATAATTTTTGATATTGAGTTTGATAGTAGGTTCCCATCATCATGTAATTTTGTAGGAATTGAAATCTCTAATTCCGACTTTTCTTCCAAAGCTTTCATCATAGCATTAACAATATGTTTAGTAAAAGCTTTATTTTGTTCATAAGCATGGGGTGAAGTCATCATGGATTGCAACAAAGAAGTATAATCAATCAAAGAGAAACTATCACAATTAAAGTCTTTGTAATCCAAAAGAGTGGGCACATCACTAGTTAAAGTTTTGACCTCTTCAAACCCACTTTTATCAATTTTCTCAACAAGATTTTCACCCTCCGAATAATCGGGACGCCTTCTAGCTAAAGTTGACTCTTCTTCAGTACCTTTATTCTGAATCTTAATTTTACTAAACAAGGAATCAATAGAAGAAACACCAATCATTTTAAGATCTTCATCACTTTTATGAAAGCAATCACTAGAAAATGTTTTTTCTAAAAATTCTCTTCTAGCTCTAAGCATAGCGGTTCTTTTATTACTTTCTTCCATAGAAACATAAAGATCCTTAATTGATTCCTCAACCTTAGGCACAAAAATTTTCATTTTGAGATTTTCTACATCATGAGAAATTCTACCAATACTTCTAGACATATCATCAATCTTATTAAGCTTTTCTTCTATTGTAGCATTCAAAATTTTTGAGTATTGATAAATTCTTTAATATTATTCTCAAGATCAGAGGTGTTCCTATTATTATTATAAGAAGGATTACCATAGGAATTACCATAATTATTAGAGGAATTACTAGGAAAAGGCCTAGGATTAAAATTACCTCTATAAGCATTGTTATAGAAATTGTTTTGTGACATAAAATTCACATCTATGGCATCACTATTTTGCTCAATAAAAGTAGACAAAGGCACATCATTAAAATCAATAGGAGCACTTTTATTAGTAACCAATTTCATAAGAGCATCAACTTTTTCACTCAAATAAGAAATTTCTTCAACCGAATTAACCTTTTTACTAGTAGGAGCGCTTTCGATATGCCATTGTGAATAATTTGCCATAATATTATCAAGCAATTTGGTGGCTTCACCCAAAGTAATTTCCATAAAAGTACCACCTGCGGCGGAGTCCAAAAGATTACGAGAAACAAAATTCAACCCCGCATAAAAAAATTGTATGATCATCCAAAGATTTAACCCATGAGTTGGGGAATTCCTTAGCATTACTTTCATCCTTTCCCAAGATTTTGCAACATGCTCATGTTCAAGTTGCTTGAAATTCATGATCTGGGTTCTAAGGGAAATAATTTTCACGGGCGGAAAATACTTGGTAATAAACGCATCTTTGAACTTATCCCAATAATTTTTGTGTGCCTGAACTACGTCGGTATTTCCCCAAAGAGGAAGGGGTGATGCAGCACAGCTACAGTAGGTATTTCCCTCAATGATGAGATCAAGGTTATCGAACCAGTAGGAGAACCACGCAACACCATGTGAACGGCACCTGCACACAAATAACAAATACTCGCAACCCGACGTATTAAAGGGGTTGTCAATCCCTTGCGGGTAACGGCGCCAGAAATTGGCAAGTGGACGGGAGAAAGTTGTAATAGATTAATAGATGCAAATAAAAGCAAATAAAATTCAACGAGATAGTTTTTGGTTTTTGATAATATAGATCTAAAGATAAAAGCAAATAAAAATAGATCATGAAGGCAAATATAATAAAGAAGAGACCCAGGCGCCGTAGATTTCACTAGTGGCGTCTCTCGAGAAAAATAGCATACGGTGGGTAAACAAATTATTGTTGGGCAATTGATAGAACCTCAAATAATCATGACGATATCCAGGCAATGATCATTATATAGGCATCACGTCTGACGGTGTACAAAAGTAGGGGCCCTCCTGTACCCCTTTACTTGTGCACGGGAAGTTGTAGCCACGCCTGCGGCCACGCTTGGTGGGGAAGAGGAAGCAAAGAACAAGACTACTAGAGCAGCGCTCAAGCCAGGAGCGCGAAGTGCGAAGGGACAAGGTGGGCTTGTCCAGGCAAGAGCCTTGCCGGGGCGACCTACATGGCCCCGGCAAGGGCCTTGCCGGGGTAACTTACCCAACACCAGCAAGGCTGCCACCCTTGGGCCTAAGAATTCTGACACCATCGACAACATCAGGAACCAAGGCTCCGGAGACACCTGCATGGTGGCATGCAGATCTTTGTGAAGACCGAAGGCCTGCAAGACTAGATGAGAACCAGAAGACAAAAGCCCCCCGGCAAGATCCTTGCCGGGGACGCCCACAAGACCCCGGCAAGACCCTTGCCGGGGCCCCGGCGAGACCCTTGCCGTGGACATCTGCGAGGCCACAACCAGTCCCGCACTTACCAAGGTTTAGCTGCCCCATGGCTGTTCTGACGCAGCAGCCAGCCTGCCAACTAGGCACGCACCTACGTGGCAGCATGCAGCTTCTAGGCCAACTAGGCAAGCACCTGCGTGGTGGCATGCAGATCTTCGTGAAGACCCTGCCACCGCACCAGCACAGCAGCCATCCAGCCAGCATGGCGCTATGCCTCATCATCTTGGACGGGAATCGAAGCGAGGCGAGGCGGCGACAGACCAGACGAGCTTCCTTGTCGTCCCCGATAAAGCAAGGGGACACATCGATCGGGTCCTACATTTTGTCCCATGATGTCAGGGATAGACTTGTACACTGTACATACTTTCCACCTCATGTGTGCCACTATGGCGACCCCTTTGACGTATAAAAGGAGGCCTAAGGCGTACTGAGGAAGGATTCGGACTTTTTGGGCCAGGATGCACCGCAGCTAGTTCAAGAACTCAAGAACACCAAATATACACCAAAGCAGGATTAGGGTATTACGCATCGCTTGCAGCCCGAACCTAGATAAAATTCCCCCGTGTTGATCTTCTAAACCCGCTCTTTCCATAGCCCTGCACCCCGTCAACCGTAGTAGGGATTCCCTGTGATCCCATAGGTGTCGTTTCCCCGACATCTTTTCAGGGATAGACTTGTACACTGTACATACTTTCCACCTCCTGTGTGCCACTGTGGCGACCCCTTTGACATATAAAAGGAGGCCTGAGGCGTACTGAGGAAGGATTCAGACTTTTTGGGCTAGGATGCACCGCAACTAGTTCAAGAACTCGAGAACACCAAATATACACCAAAGCAGGATTAGGGTATTACGCATCGCTTGCGGCCCGAACCTGGATAAAATTCCCCCGCGTTTATCTTCTAAACCCGCTCTTTCCACAGCCCCGTGCCCCGTCAACCGTAGTAGGGATTCCCTGTGATCCCATAGGTGTCGTTTCCATGACATATTTGGCGCGCCAGGTAGGGGGCACAAGCTGTGAAAATCCAGTTTTGAAGCCAACTCACCAACTTCATCATCGCCATGGCCCCCAAGAAGAAGGGGATCACAGCGACTGGGTCGTCCGGAGCCCGTCCACAACAGCGCGGGCGGGCAACGGGGTGGCCGTGGGTGGTTCCGGAGGCACAACCCGTGAGCATCCATGACACTCTGGCAATCGGAGCCAGGTGAGCGGCGTCGTTCCGGCCCAAGACGACGAGTCACACGCCGCTGGGCCCGAGGGCAGGGCCGTGCTGCGGACGGGCGGTGCGGCGACCTCTATGACGCCCAAGCCGGCGCCCGCGCTGCGGCCCTCCCAAGGCGCGCGTGATGAACAACACCGCGACGTCGATGCCCCTAGGCGCCGCCGCGGGAATACCCCTTTGCATGACTCTCAGGGCGCGCCAGGCCTGCGTACGCACCTGGACGCTGGGGAAGCGGCATGCGACTGCGAGACCGTGATAGAGCTCCTTCTAACGTGGTTAGAAGTCGGAGTGCATCACGGTCCACATAGCTTTCGCCGCCACCCACGCCAGTACAAGCGTTGGCACGCGTGCAACTACTCCTCGACTTTCCTCCTGCAGCGGAGAAGCTCGACGAGTGGAGAGCCACCATTCGGAGCCTCGTCAGCTTCACCAACAAGGATGAACCGCGACCAGCGGGACCCTCTTGCTGGTGCTCTGTAGAGTCGGCACACGCCGATGGTGGGAGGACCGGAGGCGCTGCAACCACGGTGCACTCTCCCCCCACGCCTGCAACAGCAGCCGCCGGCTCGTCGGGCCGACGCCTGTGACAACGTTTCCACAGCGTCGTCCGACCCACGAGCCCGCCGCGACCAATGTCAAGTTCTTCGGGAGTGAGCCCAGGAGGATGCTCGGACCACCATCGAGCGGTGCCTGGAAGCGCGCTATCAGTTAGATAGGCGTGCAGGGCCCACTATGGACCACCCAGCACCGGGGGGTTCTGGCGACCTACCCTACGAGGTGGGTTGTCTGGCCATTACCCGTGAGCTGCGGCAGTTCCAGTGGCCCTCCCGCCGGACGTTCAAGCCTGATGTTGGGGAGAAGTACAACGGCAAGATTCACCCGTCGGAGTTCCTCAGCATCTACACTATTATGATGCAAGCCGCCGGGGCTCGCGATGACAAGGTGCTTGCCAATTACTTTCCGTTGGCACTTAAGCCCAACGTCATGTCATGGTTGATGCACTTGCCAGTGGATTCCATCTCTTCTTAGTCGGTTCTGTGCCACGAGTTTGTTGGCACCTTTACCGGAGTCCACCAAACTCCTGGCCAGGCAAGTGATTTGCATGTCATCCCCCAGAAGGATGGCGAGAACCTGCGCAAGTACATCCAAAGGTTCAGCCGTGTGTAGTACAACATCCCAGATGTTCACCCCGCCACTGTCATCAGTGTGTTTAATCAAAACATGTGCAACCGCAAGATGCGCGAAGAGCTGGTGATGAACATGGTCAAGGATGTGGCCGAGCTTTATGTTCTGGCTGATAGATGCGCTCGGGCTGAAGAAGGAACGAAGTACCCCAGCGAGGACGCCGGTGCGGAAACCGACTCCACAGACGAAGACGCTGCCGCCCCAGCAAAGAAGGGCCGACGCGGCAATAGGAAGCGTAAGGGCAAGACCGTACTTGCCGTTGAGGGATCCGGTGACCCCGGCGCTGCCAAGAAGGCCAAGGCTGACGACCCCGGCAAGGAAGTTGCCGGGTGCGCCGCCTGCCGGGCCTTGGCGGTTGCCGACAAGCCAGGAGGCTCCGACAAGCAATACTGCAAGATCCATCGCCCCAAGGGCCACGACCTCCAATACTGCCGATAGGTTGAGCTGCTTGCGGAAAAGCAGAAAGCTGAATATGAAAGGCGGGACAAGGAGAAGGGTCAGGATGGTGCTGAGGGGTCCGGCAAGAAGCATGGCGGCCAAGGAGGTCGCCGCGGCAAGGATAATCAACAAGAGAGGCCCGCTCGGGGCCGTGACAAGAAGGAGGAGGATGATGATCATGGTGAGGACGACGAGTTCGGCAAGCACGACTTCCAGAAAGCTATGGAGGCCATGTGCGTCGACGGTGGTGCCTCGTTGCATACCTCTCACCGCCAGCTAAAGCAGTGGGCTGATACGTCTCCAACGTATCTATAATTTTTTATTGTTCCATGCTATTATATTATCCATCTAGGATGTTTTATATTCATTTATATGCTATTTTATATGATTTTTGGGACTAGCCTATTAACCTAGAGCCCAGTGCCAGTTTTTGTTTTTTTCCTTGTTTTTGAGTTTTACAGAAAAGGAAAACCAAACAGAGTCCAATTGACCTGAAATTTGACGGAGATTATTTTTGGACCAGAAGAAGCCCACGGAGTATCGGAGATGGGCCAGAAGAGTCCCGAGGCACCCACGAGGGTGCGCGGCGTGCCCTACCCCCTGGGCGCGCCCCCTACCTCGTGGCCGCCTCAGAGACCCCCCTGACTTGTTCCCGACGGCAAAACCTCTTATATATACAGAAACCCCCAGAACATAACCTAGATCGTGAGTTCCGCCACCGCAAGCCTCTGTAGCCACCGGAAACCAATCGGGACCCTGATCCGGCACCCTGCCGGAGGGGATCCCTCACCGGTGTCCATCTTCATCATCCCGACGCTCTCCATGACGAGGAGGGGGTAGTTCACCCTCGGGGCTGAGGGTATGTACCAGTAGCTATGTGTTTGATCTCTCTCTCTCTCTCTCTCGTATTCTTGATATGGCACGATCTTGATGTATCGCGAGCTTTGCTACTATAGTTGAATCTTATGATATTTCTCCCCTCTACTCTCTTGTAATGGATTGGGTTTTCCCTTTGAAGTTATCTTATCGGATTGAGTCTTTAAGGATTTAAGAACACTTGATGTATGTCTTGCATGTGTTTATCTGTGGTGACAATGGGATATCACGTGATTCACTTGATGTATGTTTTGGTGATCAACTTGTGGGTTCCGTGACCTCGTGAACTTATGCATAGGGGTTGGCACACGTTTTCGTCTTGACTCTCCGGTAGAAACTTTGGGGCACTCTTTGAAGTACTTTGTGTTGGTTTGAATAGATGAATCTGAGATTGTGTGACACATATCGTATAATCATACCCACGGATACTTGAGGTGACATTGGAGTATCTAGGTGACATTAGGGTTTTGGTTGATTTGTGTGTTAAGGTGTTATTCTAGTACGAACTCTATGATAGATCGAACGGAAAGAATAGCTTCGTGTTATTTTACTACGGACTCTTGAATAGATCGATCAGAAAGAATAACTTTGAGGTGGTTTCGTACCCTACCATAATCTCTTCGTTTGTTCTCCGCTATTAGTGACTTTGGAGTGACCCTTTGTTGCATGTTGAGGGATAGTTATATGATCCAATTATGTTATTATTTTTGAGAGAACTTGCACTAGTGAAAGTATGAACCCTAGGTCTTGTTTCCTAGCATTGCAATACCGTTTACGCTCACTTTTATCGCTTGTTACATTGCTGTTTTTATAATTTCAGATTACAAAAATCTATATCTACCATCCATATTGCACTTGCATCACCATCTCTTCGCCAAACTAGTGCACCTATACAATTTACTATTGTATTGGGTGTGTTGGGGACACAAGAGACTCTTTGTTATTTGGTTGCAGGGTTGTTTGAGAGAGACCATCTTCATCCTACACCTCCCACGGATTGATAAACCTTAGGTCATCCACTTGAGGGAAATTTGCTACTGTCCTACAAACCTCTGCACTTGGAGGCCCAACAACGTCTACAAGAAGAAGGTTGCGTAGTAGACATCAAGCAGTTTCTGGCGCCGTTACCGGGGAGGTGAGTGCTTGAAGGTATAGCTTTAGATCTTACAATCGAGTCTTTTAGTTTCTTGTTTTATCACCAGTTTAGTCTATAAAAGAAAACTACAAAAAATGGAATTAAGGGTGCCTCATATGCTTCATCTTTTTAATGTCTTTCGTGAAAATGATGGAAAGGAAAATTGTGCTCAAGTACTAGAAGAAGAATTACATAGAATGCTTGGCATAAAATATTTGAATGATGAGCATGATTGCAATGTTGTTAGTATGAATTCTTTGAATACCCATGATGCTAATGATATGCAAAGCCACAAGCTTGGGGATGCTATGTTTGATGAAGATGATATGTTTAGTCCCCCAAGTTTTGATGAACAAATTTATTATGATGAAAGCATGCCTCCTATTTATGATGATTATTGTGATGACACATATGCTATAAATAATAAAGATAACCATGAAACTTGTCATCATGATTTTAATTTTCAATTGGATTATGCTTCACATGATAGTTATTTTGTTGAGTTTGATCCCACTACTATTGATGATAATACATTTGCTTATGTGGAGAGTAGTAAAATTTCTATGCAAGTAGATCATGAAAAGAATGCTTTATGTGCTGGTTGTATGGTTGAATTCATTCATGATGCTACTGAAAATTATTATGAGAGAGGATCATATGCTTCTACATATTGCAATAATATCAAATTTCCTCTTTATGTGTTGAAAATCTTGAAGATTTGCTTGTTTTACCTTCCTATGCTAGTTGTTTCATGTTCCCATAAGTTGTTTGCTCACAAAATCCCTATGCATAGGAAGTGGGTTAGACTTAAATGTGCTACTAATTTTCTTCATGATGCTCTCTTTATGTTTCAATTCTTATCTTTTATGTGAGCATCATTGAAATCATCATGCCTCGCTAGGGGCGTTAAACGATAGCGCTTGTTGGGAGGCAACCCAATTTTATTTTTGTTCCTTATTTTTTGTTCCTGTTTAGTAATAAATAATTCATCTAGCCTCTGTTTGGATGTGTTTTTATGTTTTAATTAGTGTTTGTGCCAAGTAGAACCAATAGGATCTTCTTGGGTGATAGTTGTTTGATCTTGCTGAAAAACACAGAAACTTTGCGCTCACGAAAATAATTGTTAAAATTCATAAGAACGTGATAAAATACTTATTCTTTTTGCAGTAGATCAATATACAAATTATCCAGGTTGTCCTAGTTTTTCAGAATTGTTGAAGTTCGAGAAGTATTCGAACAAATCAGATTGCTACAGACTGTTTTTTTTGACAGATTCTGTTTTCTATGTGTTGTTTGCTTATTTTGATGAATATATGAGTAGTATCGGAGGGTATGAACCATAGAGAAGTTGGAATACAGTAGATATTACACCAATATAAATAAATAATGAGTTAACAACAGTACCTAAGTGGTGGTTTTATTTTCTTATACTAACGGAGCTTACGAGTTTTCTGTTGAGTTTTGTGTTGTGAAGTTTTCAAGTTTTGGGTAAAGATTCGATGGACTATGGAATAAGGAGTGGCAAGATCCTAAGCTTGGGGATTCCCAAGGCACCCGAATGTAATATTCAAGGACAACCAAGAGCCTAAGCTTGTGGATGCCCCGGAAGGCATCCCCTCTTTCGTCTTCGTTCATCGGTAACTTTACTTGGAGCTATATTTTTATTCACCACATGATATGTGTTTTGCTTGGAGCGACATTTTATTTTATTTTGTTTTACTTGCTCTTTGAATAAAATAACAATATCTGAAATTCTTAAATGTTAGTGAGTCTTCACATAGTTACATAATTATTCAACTACTCATTGATCTTCACTTATATTTTTCAGAGTAGTTTGTCGTTTGCTCTAGTGCTTCACTTATATCCTTTTAGAGCACGGTGGTGGTTTTATTTTATAGAAATTATTGATCTCTCATGCTTCACTTATATTATTTTGAGAGTCTTTTAGAACAACATGGTAATTTGCTTTGGTTATAAAATTAGTCGTAATATGATGGGCATCCAAGATGGGTATAATAAAAACTTCCATATAGAGTGCATTGAATACTATGAGAAGTTTGATACTTGATGATTATTTTGAGATATGAAGATGGTAATCTTAGAGTCATGCTAGTTGAGTAATTGTGAATTTGAGAAATACTTGTGTTGGAGTTTTCAAGTCCCGTAGCATGCACGTATGGTAAACGTTGTGTGACAAATTTGAAGCATGAGGTGTTTCTTTGATTGTCCTCCTTATGAGTGGCGGTCGGGGACGAGCGATGGTCTTTTCCTACCAATCTATCCCCCTAGGAGCATGCGCGTAGTGCTTGGTTTTGATGACTTGTAGATTTTTGCAATAAGTATGTGAGTTCTTTATGACTAATGTTGAGTCCATGAATTCATCTTTTTTCATGAACGGGGTATTGGACAACCTTTTTAAAAGGAATTTTCTTCTAGGGTATTGTGCGTTGTTCTTAAACATGTGCTCATAAAATTTTAAGCCTTCTCTGAGGTACTCTTCACCATCAAGCTGGTGTCAAACCAGTCCGGCAATATTGCTGTGCGGCTGCCAACCTGCGCTAGACATGTCGTCACTTAGTTGAGCCGAGCTCAACTTCTTCGAATCATCATCTCTGCGAGCCGAACAAGAGTTCGGCATCACGAAGGATAAATCATCACCAACATCGCCGCCCCACGGATTACACGGCGCGGGCACACCGGCATCGCCACACGATCACTTCATCAAGCCTACATTTACCACGTCACGAGCTACGACCTGCATCGGCATGACCGCACTGTTGCTTCTTCAAAGCCGATGTCCATCACGCCGACCTACTTCGACACCTCGGCGGACCGGGGGCTCCTCTATTTCTTCATCAACATGCTCCGGTGACTTCGGCATCACCGGCCGACCAGCTTCGACACATCGACTAGCATGGTGGTTGCAACGTCACCTTACCGACCTGCTCCGTCACCTCGGCATTCAGGCCATATTTCTTTAATTATTTACTTCACTTAAATTAATTAAGTAGAAGAATGTTTAAGCATATTATTGTTATTATTTCTGGCTTGCACTATTTTATGTGCGCAGGCGATTGGTTCAGACCGGGCCGCGCTGTCACCTCGGCGTGCCGACTTCGTCGTCCCACCTTCGTCGACACAGTTGTGTCGTCTCCTTGGCATGTTTCCCTATGTTGGCAACCCACGCCATTAGCTTCATCAACCTACTCCGGAAACTTCGGCGTCACCAGCCGACCAGCTTCGTTACGTTAGCTGGACCGGGGGCTTTGCCTCGGCGAGACAATCTTTGCCAGCATCGCCATGCCGCCGCTTCATCACCCATCAGGCAATGGGTGTGCGGATCGAGTCCCAATTTTGGGAGTAACCTTTCTTCGGACTACTACAACGAATAAACCAGGTGCTATTAATCCTAGCAATTTTTGCTTGTTTGGGTTTATTTTCCAAGGAATTATTACTCTGGTTTGTTCCATCATCTGTACACAGGTGTATCAAATGGTGGCCGCATTAACGACGGTCGCGTGGTGGTTCGGTCAGTTTCTGTACATAGTTCGGTGAACGCCGCATCCGGAACTCGGACCGACCTGTGAATTCGGGCTTTGCCACACCTTTACCGCATCACGCCGATGCCCTGCATCGACATGGACTTCGGCACCAGGCCACATATCTTTAAATAAATTATTTTTGCAAAAAGCAATTATGCAAGGATTATATATATATTATTCTTTTTGGACCGCACTATTCTATGTGTGTGGGTGATTGACTTCGACTGCGTCACGCGGTCACTTCGGCAAGCCAACGTCATCGTTCCAATTGGCATAAATCGGCTCGCATGATCATCTTGTTGATTGAATTGCCATACCGACATGTTCGGTTGCCTCGGAGACTTCGGCATCATCAAGAGGGTCCTACCTCGTCGGGTGTTCGGCGCACGGGCCATATTTCTCTTATTACTCACTTTGCATGAATTATTAATCATGCAACCTTTTTTTATTACTGTTATCTCCGGCTGCACTATCTTCTATGCACATGTAAATGATCCGGATTGGGCAGCGCTGTCGCCTCGGCTGGACCGGGGGCTTCGTCATCACTTCATTAACCCATGCCGGGAACTTCGGTGTCATACTGTCGGCCTGCTCCGTCGCCTCGGACGGATGGGGGGTTCCACCTCGGCCGTGCTGTGTCACCACTTCGGAGTGCCGAGCTCTTCGCTCCTCCATCTCGGGACCGGCTTAGGGGCTGGGACCTCGTCCCGCCGTAAACTCGGACCGCGTCATCGATGCCGAGCACATTAACCAGCTAAGTCGCTTTCATGCTCAAAGTTATAAATTTTTTATTTGTGTTCGGTTCGACCGTGCTCACATGAGTTGTTTGTTAAAAGAAACTCCCTTTACCCATGTTAGCTGGGGGCTCTTAAATTTACATGAGTCGTTTTGTAATAAGGGTGTTTTCTTCTTGTTCGTTGCAAAATCTTTTTCTATCACTCCTTCCTCGACTCGAGTGTGTGGTCAATAGCCGGATAGCCTGGGTCTGATCTTGACCCACTTGCAGTCTTGAGATCGGATGTGTCATGTTAAAGCATGACAGAAGCACAAATTTTTTTAGACCAATTTTCGGATTGGCACCAATTGACTTGATTTAGTTCGAATATGGAGTTTCCGCATAAGTCTTTTGGTTTTTAAGACTATGACACTTTTAAACTATTTCTGTGTTTCCAGCATAAGCTTCGCAGTGCAACACCGGACACCTTTAGAGATTCGGCAAAACATTGTCGGGTATTGCTTTATATGCATCGGTTTCAAATTGTGTCTTTGGTCAATAGTTGGGTTGCCCGGCTCCTGTGCTTGCCTCCTACGTTCCGCTTTGTTCGGCTAGGTGTGCAAAGGGAGAACACTGCGATTGTGCTTCCAGCTAGCATGGTTAAGCGCCTCAGTGGAGAAAGCCGAAAACTGACTGTCACAATAAGTGTAAACTGGTCAGCGATCCGAGGACTGTGTTAAATTATAAGATCGATAGAGGTCACCCCATGTTAAATGACGGTCCATTCATAACATTTGCCGAAGTGTTTACGGGTTGACCTCGACTGTCGCCGAACACTAACTGGGGGCTAGTAACTGGCCTCCCAACTTTAAGCTCCTATGACTAAGTGAAAGTTATAAAGCCCGCATATCTGATTGCTTCGTTTCCGATAACACAACCGCCTTTGGGCACCGAGACGTCGGGTAAGGGTAGTTTTTTTATTACGAAAACACCCTGTGTAGCATCTACAAGGGAGTGGAAGCTGACGATGGACCACTTTCAAATGATAAACGGTCGCAACGGAGTCAAAATAAACATATCATCGGCGTTTGTATTTAATATACGAGGGCCTCCTTCTGCAATCATTGTTATAAAGCCATAAATATGCATCAATTTGACTTAAGATTTTGGCCAAGCTGGGTTGCCTGGCTCATGTGCTTACCCCTACGTTCCCGATTGTTCGGCTAGGTGGTAAAGGGAGCACCTCTGTGATTGTTACTACCGGGTCATCCGAGTAAGTACCTCAGACTGGGTGAAACCGAAAGCTAGCAATCTTAAAGGATCACATTGGTCGGCAATGATGGAAGTGAAAATTTTGGTTCATTAATACCATAGAGTTCGGGAACTTTCCACGAACTAAATCCTCAATATTTTCCTCCCACATTGATCGGATGTGAGGTTTCATGATCATGATAAGCATGACGACCCAAAGAAAGGAACCAATAGCGGGACTATTTTCTTTGGAAGATGTTTCTTACGTTAAAACGTAATATAACATATCTCTCCGTGTACCTTTGTTTATAAAACCGTATGGCCGGATTGCCTTGTTTTCCATAAATCTTTGCCCGTATAACGGCTTTATAAAGTAGGAAAACACTCCTCGGCTACTGGCCGAAGAGGTTGAAGCTGATGGTCGGTCAACAAAGTTTTGTACAATGCGGATCCGAGCATTAATGATGTAAAGTACTTGGATACATAGCATTACACATAATTTGTGATTTTACTATGGATATCGATCCTTAATTTGGCCACCCATGCCCGCATTAAGGCTCGGGGCCTACTGGGCTTCGGGCTTATTATTTACAAATATTAAAGGGGGCACATCGATCCCCTGATCCGGTGTTGCCACCCGACCAGTGTCTCGGGGGCTACTGCATTGCCTGTTCAATGCAGAAAATTCAAAGTGCTTAGTGTTCGGCTTGACCGAACTATAGGCAAACACGTCTTCGGACAACAACAGGTACCATCTGGACCTATCTGGCATCAAGCTAATATATTATGGCAACTTCTCAAGACCCTCTCTCAAGGGCCCGTTCGCCGATCACTATTATCTCTAATACATTACACTGCGTTTCTATTCCTATGTATGCTGCCGAGCTAGGAGTTGATCCTCAGGACGATTTCTTGCATCGACCTGAGTCTCAGGGGCTACTAGGATCAGCGGTTTCATGTTTTCCTTCAGGTGCATCTTGGGTTTTAGACCGACACACACCTTGAGGGCTACTAGTTATACATATTGACAGCAAATAAATTTAAACGCATAAAAAATCAGCCCAAACCCAAGGTGGTGCATCACCTCGGAAGCAGTCCGGCATAAAGCTCGGATGCAAGTGGTTGGCTCTATAGAGGGCATTTCCGGCATTAAGCTCGGCTAACCTCCTTTAAACTTCTTCAAGCCAAGGTGATCTATGACACCTCGGATATAGTCCGGCGTTGGAGCTCGGATACAGTCTGGCGTTGGTCCTCAGCTGCAAAAGATACCTCGAATGCAGTCCGACGTTGGAGCTCGGACGCAAGAGAACACCGCCGCCCGGGAACAACTTCAAACCCGAGATGGGCGTAAAAATAACAAGGCATTGATAAAGGCCGATAACTTAAAGGGGCTCCTCGGATACCCGACGTGTAAACACTTCGGATTTACTTCGGCGATCCTCAAGATCGAAGGTAAGAAGATTTGTTGAACCAGTTTTCAAGACTGACTACCGAAGATGAAGAATAGTTCAAAAGAATCGAGGAGCGTCCCCAACTTGAAGACCAGTTCAGGGGCTACTGACGGTGTCCTGGACTAGGGGGTACTCAGCACGTCGTCTCCCGATCAGGTGGATCGGGCTGAGGACCCCATGGCGGTTCACTCATGGGCCACTTCGGGCAGCCCATGCCGCATATAAGGAGTATTCCGCAAGACTTGATGATCAAGACAAGGACTCCTCTCCACCAACGTATTCGACTAGGACTCTTGTTATCCTAGGCCTCTGGTACATTATATAAGCCGAGGCCAGGCTAGTTGATAGATCATTATGACATTATTCATCATACCCTCAGGTTTTAGACCACAACTTATGATCTCGAGACTCGAGGTAGATCAACTCTTGTAATCTCTATATTCATCAAGATCAATCAAGCAGGAAGTAGGGTATTACCTCCATTAAGAGGGCCCGAACCTGGGTAAACATGGTGTCCCTTGTCTCCTGTTACCCATCGATCCATGACACACAGCTTGGGACCCCCTACTCGAGATCTGCCGGTTTTGACACCAACAATCACCATCCCCTCTGACAATAAAGACACACTCATGTGCGCTGATCAACTCTACCGGGAGGCAGTTGCAGCAACTGCCACCAAAGCACTTGCTCCTTCCGCTGTAGCCCCGGGAGGGAAGAAGACCGGCAAGACCTCTTGCACCCACTCCGGCAAGCGCGCCTCTTTGGAGTGCAATGCTCCCGTCAAGGACGTGCCAGAGAGCTCCACCGGCAAGAGCAAGAAATCCAAGGCAGCACCACCAGAGACCAAGAAGGTGCCCGTCAAGGAGGATGGCACGGGCGGGGATTTTACTATAAGCTCCACCCTTGACAGCAAATAGTAAAGCGCGCTCGTCACCTTCCTGCGTGCGAATGTCGACGTGTTTGCGTGGCAAGCATTCGACATCCCCGGCGTTCCCAGGGAGGTGATTGAGCACCATCTTGCAGTCTATCCTCATGCGCGGCCCGTCAAGCAGAAGGTCAGGAAGCAAGCTTTGGAGCGACAAGAGTTCATCATCGAAGAGATCAGGAAGTTGGAGGCGGCAGGTTTGGTCAGAGGAGTGCTCCACCCCATGTGGTTGGCCAATCCAGTGGTGATGCGTAAGGCAAATGGGAAGTGGAGGCTGTGTATTGATTACACAGACATCAACAAGGCTTGTCAAAAGGATCCTTTCCCTCTGCCATGCATCGACCAGATTGTGGACTCCACTGCCAGGTGTGACCTGCTGTCATTCCTCGACGCCTACTCAGGATACCATCAGATCTTCATGATGAAGGAAGACGAAGAAAAGACCGCGTTCATCACCCCATGTGGCACGTAATGTTTTGTACGAATGTCTTTCGGGTTGAAAAGCGCTGGTTCAACGTTTGCTCGAGCGGTCCAAATTGGTTTTGAGCCCCAGCTGCATAGAAATATGGAAGCTTACATGGATGATATAGTGGTCAAAACCAAGGACAAGGCTACGCTCATGCAAGATCTAGAAGAAACATTCACAAATCTGTGCAGGATCAACCTCAAGCTCAACCAGAGAAGTGTGTGTTCGGTGTCCCATCCGGCAAATTTCTTGGGTCCTTTGTGTCTCAATGCGGGATCGAAGCAAATCCCGGCAAGATCAAGGCGATTGAGCAGATTGAGGCGCCGAGACGGGTCAAGGACGTCCGCAGGCTCGCTGGCTGCGTTGCTGCCCTAAGTAGGTTCATCTCCAAATTTGCTGAGCGCACCCTCCCCCTTTTTAAAGTTTTGAAAAAGGCAGGTCCAATGAAATGGACTCCGGAGGCAGAGGCAGCGCTACAGGATTTGAAGAAGTACCTCTCCTCCATGCCAATACTAGTCGCACCTAAACCACAAGAGCAGTTGCTGCTATATCTAGTGGCGACGAATCAAGTGGTTAGTGCTGCGCTAGTAGCACAGAGGGAACTTGAGGAAGAAGCAATAGTGGCAGCGGAGCCGTCGGATGGTGGGCGGGGGCTCTCCCCGGCAGAGCCTGACACCGGCAAGGCGGAACCCCCGGCAAGGCCCGGTCCCGGCAAGGTAGAGTCTGCACGGATGGGCGAAGTTGAACAAAAGAAGAAGGTGGTGCAACACCCGGTTTATTTCGTAAGTTCCCTCTTGCAGGGGGCTTGATCAAGATATTCCGAGATGCAGAAGATAATTTTCGGCCTCCTTATGGCCTCGAGAAAGCTGCGTCACTATTTCCAAGCACATGAGATCACCGTCGTCACCCGCCTCCCCTTGCAACGAATCTTGCACAACCCGGATGCGACTGGGAGGATTGTGGAATGGGCATTGGAACTGTCGAGCTTTTGCCTCAAGTTTGAAAGTACTTCAACAATCAAGAGCCGGGCCTTGGCAGAGTTCATAGAAGAATGGACCTCAACGCCCGACGAGGAGATTCAAGAGACCACCTTTCCCGGCAAGGAGACAAGCCATGATTGGATCATGTAGTTTGATGGGGCTTTCCCACTCCAAGGTGCTGGTGCCGGCGTGCTACTCGTCGCACCCACCGGAGAGCGCCCCAAGTACGTGGTCCAGATGCACTTTCCCCGGGAAAAATCAACAAACAACACGGCGGAGTACGAGGGATTGCTTGCCGGTCTCAGGATCGCGGCAGACCTCGGAATTAGGAAGCTCATCATGAGAGGTGATTCGCAGCTCATCGTCAAACATGTTAACAAGGATTACCAGAGCCCGTTGATGGAGGCCTATGTGGATGAGGTGAGGAAGTTGGAGGAGCGTTTTGACAGTCTGCAAGCAGAGCATGTTCCCCGAGCAGAGAACAGCATTGCCGATGACTTGTCAAAATGCGCTGCCCTCAAGTTGCCTGTGGAAACAGGTACTTTTGTGCTTCAATTAACTCAGCCATCCGTTGAGCCATCAGCAGGAAAGAACAAGTGAAGGAAGGCAGGCCCCGGCAAGTACTTTCCCGCCGAGATCCCAGGAGCCGCCGGCAAGGACGTTGCCAGGTGTCCCAAGCTTGCCGGAGAGAAGCAACCTCCGACAGGAACTCAAGCCCTGGCCATAGAGGCGGCTGCCCTTACGGCTGAAGACGAGCCTTTAGTCCTTGCCGTCGAGCCCCAGGCTCCGGCATGGGCACATCACACCGTTCGTTTCCTCCAAAAAGGGGAACTCCCTGAGGAACAGGAAGAAGCAGAGAAAGTAGCCTTCAGTCCAGCATGTACTAGTTTGTGGATGATACCCAATACAAAAGGAGACCGAACGACGTGAAATTGAAGTGCATTCCTCGGGAGGACGGACTGAGGCTGTTGGCAGAAATACATGGAGGCATGTGTGGCTCCCACATAGGGTCAAGAGCCCTTGCTGGCAAAGCGTTCCGGCAAGGTTTCTTCTGGCCCACCGCTCTCCAGGATGCAACTACCCTAGTAACCAAGTGTGAAGCATGCCAGTTCCATTCAAAGAAGCTTCATCAACCAACCCAAGCTCTTCAGACAATCCCTCTTTCCTGGCCATTTTTGGTCTGGGGGCTCGACATACTGGGCCCCTTTCCCCGTGAAGTCGGGGGCTTTGAGTACTTGTACGTCGCGATCGACAAGTTCACAAAGTGGCCGGAAGTAGAACCAGTGAGAAAGGTGACAGCACAATCAGCCATCAGATTCTTCAAGGGGCTAGTCTGCCGTGTTGGTGTGCCGAACAGAGTCATCACCAACAATGGCACACAGTTCACGAGCCGCACCTTCATGCAGTATATCCATGACCTCGGCGACAAGTTTTGTTTTGCTTCTGTGGCTCATCCCAGAAGTAACGGCCAGGCTAAGAGGGCAAACGCAGAGGTGTTGCGAGGCCTCAAGACCATGACTTTTGACAGGCTACACGGGTGTGGAAGGCGCTGGATTGATGAGTTGCCAACGGTTCTTTGGTAGATCAGGACGACGCCAAATCGAGCCACTAGCTAGACACCCTTTGCCCTGGTATATGGGGCAGAAGCAGTTCTCCCCACGGAACTCATATACGGGTCACCTCGAGTGCTCGCTTATGATGAGCTTGAGCAAGAGCAGTTGCGCCAAGATGATGCAACGCTCCTTGAGGAAGACCGTCTTCGGGCTGCTGTGGGAGCTGCTCGCTACCAGCAAGCCTTGCGCCGCTACCATAGCCGCAAGGTTCATGCCCGAAGCCTTGAGGAAGGCGACCTTGTTCTTCGGCGAGTTCAATCCGCCAAGAATTCCAACAAGTTGACGCCAAAGTGGGAAGGCCCTTACCGGGTAATACGAGTCACCAGGCCTGGCGCAGTCCGCCTGGAGACCGAAGATGGAATTCCAGTGAGCAACTCCTGGAACATCAAACATCTTCGCAAGTTTTACCCATAAGGCGCGGTTGCCGGCCCCCCAGCAGACCACTTTTTGTAAAGCCTTGCGAGCAAGGCATGTAACCCTTTGTCAGGAAGGCGAAGGCGACTGCACGGCGGCTCACACAACTGCAGGATGAACTCGAGCGCCGTGTCCCCAACATGGCCGCTCGACGAAGCAGGATGGTGGCGGAGATGGTGTCGGAGATGGTGACGACGGGGGTGTCCCCTTCCGCGCCTGCCTCTGCCTCGACCGCCTCGCTGACCGTGACCCCGTCTGGCACCTCCACCTCGAGTGTGGCCTTCGCCTTGGGCATTTGGCTCTTCCTTAACCGCCGCGACTCTCTGGCGGGAGGAGGACCTAGTCACCTACGCAGAAGGACGGTCGCGGCCACGCCCTCTCGGCATGGCAGTGGATGGAGAATGGGGACGAAGGGAAGGCACGAGAGGATACCTCTCCTCCTCCTCCTAAGTTCCCTATTTATAGACAAGAGGGGAAGGCTGAAGACCGGCTCTACTCCTCTGGAGAGCCCTTTCAAGTACGGCTCATTAAGATGGCGACGAGCGGGGTAATCGACGCCCCCCCCCCACGCTAATCGAAGGCGCATGGGTATCAGCCATGGCGCGCCTTCCCATATCCCACGCGTTCATCACCTACCCCGCGCCATGCATGCAGCATACATGGCGAAAAAGAAGGGCGCGGTGGGAAACGTGGAACGGCGGTTCCAAGATTGAGAGAGGCGAGGGAGTAAATGAGCAGCGGCCCTGCAGTTTTCCCTTTTCTGATGGGGAAGGCCCACGCCGCCTCTTTACTATCCACCACGGGATGACGCAAGCATGCTGCGGTCATTCCATGCACGACCCCCATGTCACGCACTCAACATGGGTCGTGGGGAAGCGCAATTGGCGAAGGAGTTACCGTGGTCAAAACTCTGCCACACGTGCCCGCGCACCGTTCTAGGCCTGGCCCAACAACACTCTGCGCTCATGTATGGCCCAGGCCCGGGGGCTCCTGTCGGTGTACAAAAGTAGGGGGCCTCCTGTACCCCTTTACTTGTGCACGGGCAGTTGTAGCCACGCCTGCGGCCACGCTTGGCGGGCAGAGGAAGCAAAGAACAAGACTACTAGAGCAGCGCTCAAGCCAGGAGCGTGAAGAGCAAAGGGACAAGGTGGGCTTGTCCCGGCAAAAGCCTTGCCGGGGTGACCTACGTGGCCCCGGCAAGGGCCTTGCCGGGGCAACTTACCCAACACCAGCAAGGCCGCCACCCTTGAGCCTAAGAATTCCGACACCATCGACAACATCAGGAACCAAGGCTCGGGAGGTGCCTGCATGGTGACATGCAGATCTTTGTGAAGATCGAAGGCCTGCAAGACTAGATGAGAACCAGAAGACGAAAGCCCCCCGGCAAGATCCTTGCCGGGGACGCCCACAAGACCCCAGCAAGACCCTTGCCGGGGCCCCGGTGAGACCCTTGTCGGGGACATCTGCGGGGCCACAACTAGGCCCGCACTTACCAAGGTTTCGCTGCCCCATGGCCGTTCCGACTCAGCAGCCTGCCTGCCAACTAGGCACGCACCTACATGGCAGCATGCAGCTTCTAGGCCAGCCAGGCAAGCACCTGCGTGGTGGCATGCAGATCTTCGTGAAGACCCTGTCACCTTACCAGCACAGCAGCCAGCCAGCCAGCCAGCGTGGCGCTGCATGCCTCGTCAGCTTGGACGCACGTCAAAGCGAGGCGAGGCGGCGACAGACGAGACGAGCTTCCTCGCCGTCCCCGATAAAGCAAGGGGACATGTCGGCAGTGCATTAAATGTGTTTTGTCCCACGATGTCAGGGATAGACTTGTACACTGTACATACTTTCCACCTCTTGTGTGCCACTGTGGCGACCCCTTTAACGTATAAAAGGAGGCCCGAGGCGTACTGAGGAAGGATTCGGACTTTTTGGGCTAGGATGCACCGCAGCTAGTTCAAGAACTCAAGAACACCAAATATACACCAAAGCAGGATTACGCATCGCTTGCGGCCCGAACCTGGATAAAATTCCCCCGTGTTGATCTTCTAAACCCACTCTTTCCACAGCCCCGCGCGCCGTCATCCATAGTAGGGATTCCCTGTGATCCCATAGGTGTCGTTTCCCCGACAGCGTCCAAGATTAGTAGACCGACTCCTGCCTACATCTACTACTATTACTCCACACATCGACCGCTATCCAGCATGCATTTAGTGTATTAAGTTCATGGAGAAACGGGGTAATGCAATAAGAACGATGACATGATTCAGACAAGATCTATTTATGTAGAAATAGACCCGATCTTGTTATCCTTAATAGCAATGATACATACATGTCAGTTCCGCTTCTGTCACTGGGATCAAGCATCATAAGATTGAACCCATCACAAAGCACCTCTTCCCATGGCAAGAAAAATCGATCTAGTTGGCCTAACTAAACCAAAGATTTGAAGAAGAAATACGAGGCTATAAGTAATCATGCATATAAGAGATCAAAGAAACTCAAATAACTTTCATGGATAAAAACATAGATCTGATCATAAACTCAAAGTTCATCGGATCCCAACAAACACACCGCAAAAAGAGTTACATCAAATAGATCTCCAAGAGACCATTGTATTGAGAATCAAAAGAGAGAGAGGAAGCCATCTAGCTACTAACCACGGACCCGTAGGTCTACAATGAACTACTCACGCATCATCGGAGAGGCACCAATGAGGATGATGAACCCCTCCGTGATGGTGGCTAGAATTGATTTTCGTCGACTCCCCTAGGGTTTCTGGAATATTGGGGTATTTATAGAGCAAAGAGGCGGTACGGGAGGCCACCGAGGTGGGCACAACCCACATGGGCGCGCCCTGGTGGGTTGTGCTCCCCTCGGAGCACCCCTCAGGTACTTTCTTGGCCCAACAGGAGTCTTCTGGTCCAGAAAAAATCCACAAAAAGTGTCGCTGCATTTGGACTCCGTTTGATATTGATTTCCTAGAGTGTAAAAAATAAGCAGAAAACAGCAACTGGCACTGGGCACTATGTCAATAGGTTAGTCCCAAAAAATGATATAAAGTTGATATAAGATGATGGTAAAACATCCAAGAATGATAATATAACAGCATGGAACAATCAAAAATTATAGATACGTTGGAGACGTATCAATGCGAGATTACCATCCTATCCTAACCGACTAATATTGCTGTGATGTAGGAAATTTTAAACAGGGGCCAAGTTTGTAAATTTCCTCGCATTTGAGACACGCGCGCCCTGAAGACATGGTTCCCCCTACCTCTCGCCCTCCATTTCCCCATTCGTACTCTGTGGGCGCCAAAACACCGTTCCACTGCAGTCTCCTCCGTCTGCCACCCCATCCACCGTTGTCCTCCTCCACCATGCCGGAGCTGATACCTCGACGTCGTCGTCCATTAAAAGAGACCGACCTCTCTCATCCACAGCTTTGGACCAGGATCCTTGCATCGCGTCCTCTCGCTTCATCGGCGCCATCGTCCACCTTGCCGAGGCCGCTCGTACGACCATCTCATCCGCCATGCCGGGATATTTCCCACGACGCCATCATCTTCCCTCCAAGATCTTCTTCCACGCCGTCGAAGGCCATCGCTACCACAACACTCCCAATGCCTCAGCAGATGCTTACACTGCGCTACACCAGAGGCGGTACTCTTTCGTATCTGCTCAAGTTATTTATCTCAGCAAGAAAATAGATCGCCACTGCTTCATTGTGATTTCTTGTCCATCGCTTAGAATCTTACTTGTTAGTTGAAACCAAACATTGGTTGCGAAGTTGCCTTTGTCCGATTTGCACCTTCAGATCCGCCATGGCACGCTCACCACTATACTCGCAATGCTTATGGTTTTCCCCTTTTATATTCCACATTGGCTTAAATGTCAGTCGATTGAATTTCAAATTGGGGTCAGTCCATTTTTGGGAGTTCGTCGGAGGGAAGGAAGGGGCTCTCCAGAGGGTGCCCCATTATCTACCTTAGGTTTTCGGGTGGGGACAGTGGTTGTGGGGGGCTGTCGTCGGGCTATAATGGGGCCGCGCCGGAGGCAAAACTCAACGCGTGTAGGGGTGGGGTTAGCTAGAGGGATGGCCGGGGGCGGAGGAAGACCAGAGGTGGTGGGCGGCTCAGGGAGGGCAGGGGCGGTGGTTCGGCTGGCGGCCCGTGCGGTGGTCTTTAGGGGAAGAATAAGAGGCGAGGAAGAAGAAGGGTTAGGAGATGTAGGATCTTCATCCAACCGCCTGAAATGGTCGACTGACCCAAATGACGAAAGTCAGGCGACTTGCATGTAGACATTCCCATATATTTAGTACCATCGTCAACCCATCAAGCTAAACAACATGCCACTCGTAATTCCAAACTTAGTTGCTCAAATACGAATCTGATATTGTTGGGCATATGACTATTTGGTATGAACCGCCCAGAAGGGGCCGGGTCATACCACTGGCGACTCATCAATGAAGATGGCGGATCATGCAAGCCCGTTGACGGCCCAAGACCCAGAGGCGACTTGAGGCCCAAGAGGATGAACCGCCATATGTATATAACTTGTTTTGTAAGGCAAGCGTAGGTAGTCACCGAGCTGGACACTTGTGTATGTGCCGGCCGGGACTCCGTGAGCCGTCGGGCGTCAACCTGTGTATATAAAGGGTTGACCCGGCGGTGGCTTAGGAAAAGAAAGAAGAGATCAAGAACTAGGTCAAGCGTATTCGCTCCCTGGTAATAGAAACCCAAGCAATACAATCCCAAACTGGAGTAGGCCTTGTTACCTCCACCGCGAGGGGCCGAACCAGTATAAACCCTTTGTGTCCTTTGTCCCGATTAACCTCTTTAAGCTAACCTAGTTGCGATGGATCCACGACTAAGTCCTTCCGCTAGGACATCTGCCGTGACAATTCCACGACAGTTGGCGCCCACCGTGGGGCTGGCGCATGGTGGTTTCGAGTTCTTCAAGGGCAACTTCGAAGGGATCGAGGGATACGCTGTGGGCCGGATGACCAAAAGTCGTCGCGGCAAGCTCTACATCGACGATGCAGGCTGGGGCCCCGAGGCCGGCTCAATCAAGTACGGGTACCGGGTCCTCTTCGGCGGAATCCACGTCTTCATCGACAAGATCGGTGAACCGGGCCCTGAGCCGGACACCTGCACCGACATCATCGAGATGGCTCAGCGTGCACGACCCGCCCGGATTCAACCCGCTATGAAGCGTGCCTTTGTTGGTTTCACCCATGGGGTGGAAGTTGGAGAAGGATCTGCGTCTGGTGGTGAGACGGCCATCTACTCTGATGACGAATTGTCCACAGGCGAGACTAATTCAATGTATCAATTGCAAGACGGTCGGCTTGGGGGTTGTTCCGATGGTGACAGTATTCCGGACCCCTACGAGCCACCGAATAGGGTCGCGATCTACATGGCTGGCACACAGCCGACGCTTGGTTCAACAACCGTCGCGGCTATGACCTCTAGCTCAACGGCCGCGGCCGCGGCTGGTGCTAGCGGCACTGTGCGCCCGCCGGCTCAAGCTTTCACAGAGTTATTAGAGGCTTTGGCGACTCTGATGGGGGTGGAGGTAACCCCGAACAACTAGGAACAACACAAGGTGGATGTGGTGAAGCTGCGAGATGAGATAGCTCAAGCCAAGGAAGAGCTGGCGGCTGAGAATGCTAGGATGGCTACTGAGCAGGCTGCTTTGGACTCCCAGGCACAACGGATTCAGGCAGAGTCCTTCCGGCTCACATTGGATCAGAACGCTTCAAACGAGATCATGAGGAGGAGGCACTGGAGTCATCTACCCCCGGTTTATGAGCCGAGGAACCTCTTCAACACACCTGGAGCAGGGACCAATGACCCGCCGGTGGTGAACCGGGCGGTCGAAGCGCCTGGGACTGGAGTGCCGGTTCAGCCACGTGCGATGGCCCCGCCACGTTTGAATAGTACTTTGCCTCAGCATGTTCCCACACCTCCGGGTCATTATTCTAACCCTTTGGGTAATATGATTGCCGCGGCAACGCGGTTGGCGGCTCTGCCAGTTGAAGGCGAGTCTCCAACGGCGATAGAAACACGAAGGGCCAGAGAGCTTCTTCAGATAGCTGTGGCTCAGCAGGCGGCTTATTCTTATAGCCGCGAGAGGATTCATTCAACCCCTCGACCGAGTCGAAGTTATAGCAGGCATATTGAGTCGCCTACCATTTCAAGCAGTGAGCCTCGTGGGCATGACCAGGCGCGTGGAGGTGGATCAGGGCAGGGCGCGTCGGGAGGCTGAGCAGGCGGCCCAGTTGGCGGCTCAACAACAATCTCCGGTTTATCCATCAGCTTCGGTGGAGGCAAGTGTGACCTCTAGAACCTTGGGTGTGCCGTGTTTAGTGTCGGCTCTGCGTAACGAGCATTTACCTAAGGATTTCAAGGGTCCTCGTAAGGTGCCTAATTACACAGCAGACCAGCCCCCTGAGGCTAGGATTGAGAGTTATGAGATGGCCATGGAGATGTTGGATGTTAGTGATGCTGCATGTGCTAAGTACTTCACCATGCTATTGGATGGGCTGGCTTGTACTTGGTTGAAGGGGCTCCCCGCTAACTCCATCAGATCATAGGCAGAATTGAAGGCTTCTTTCATCCAAAACTTTAAAGACACGTGCAAGCAGCCTATGTCAATCCTTGATTTGGATTCTTGTGTCCAAGGCGAGGGCGAGTCAACAACCCATTGGGTACGCCGGATCTCAGCTGTTATCCACTCGTCAGACAGCATCAACGCCGGTTCAGCAGTCCTGATGTTGGAGAAGAACTGCTGTTTCCTCACTTTGAAGCAGAAACTGCGGCGGCTTAAGCATCACTGCAATGACATGGGGGAGCTAATGGTAGCTTTCGTCAAGTATGTCGACTCTGATGGTACCAAGGACCCCGAGTGTGATGATGAGAAGCCGGGTAAGGGAAAGAAGAGCGGCAATACGAAAGGGCAGCAGCATAACCCGGCGGGGCAAGGTGGCAATGGTAAGCGCAATGCGGATGGCAATTTAGACTTCGTGGCTAACAGCAATATGCAGAATAATAATCAGCGTCGCAAGGGTAAGCCGGCCCGGTTTGGAGGACCGAAATTTAACCTTGAGGCAATCAGCCTTGTCCAAAGCATGGTACACACGAGAAGTCGGTTACTCATCTGTGGAAGGATTGCTTCATCATGAAGGAATATAGGAATTCTAATTTCTTCCAGAACAATCATGGCCCGAATGGCGGTTCAGGATCCGGCTCTCATGGACCTGGCTTTGGTGGTGGCGGTTCAAGCTCTGGTTTCTAGGGCCATGGCAATCAGGGTGGTTTTTGTCAACAATCTGGTGAGGGGAATCAGCAACAGTCTGGTTATCAGAGTAACCTGAAGCAATTGAATAGTGGACAGTACCACGTTTTCACCAGGAGTTTGTGTAAGTGGGATCAGAAGCTCCATAAAAGGGCAGTGAACGTAGTTGAACCGGCGATTCCTCGTTATTTGCGATGGTCTGAACACCCTATTCTCTGGAGCCGTGAGGATCACCCGCCCCGGGTTGATAATCTAGGTCACTTGGCTCTGGTGGTGGCGCCTCAGGTTGGAGGGTATCGATTTACTAAGGTACTCATGGATGGGGGCAGCAGCATCAAAATTATGTATTATGAAACTTTCCGTCGTATGAGTTTGACTGACAAAGATCTTAAGCCGTCGTACACTATTTTTCACGGTGTGGTGCCTGGTATGTCAGCATATCCAGTGGGCAAAATATCTTTGGGAGTTGCTTTTGGTGATGATCATGATTCCAGATCTGAGACATCGACTTTTGAGGTGGTTAAAATCAAGAGCCCTTATCATGATCTGTTTGGGCGGCCGGCTTATGCTAAGTTCATAGCAAGGCCTTGTTATGTTTATTTGCAGCTTAAGATGCCGGGTCACAAGGGGACTATCACAGTGCATGGAAGCCGCAAGAAAGCCTTGGAGTGTGAAGAAGGCGATGCTGATTATGTTGAACCTGTCTGTGCAACAGAAGAGTTAAAGTTTTACAAAGATAATGTTGACCCGGCAGATATGACATCTCTGAAGAAGCCAACCACAAAGCATGACCCCCTGTTGAAATTTAAATCAGCTGATGACCCTAAGCTAGTTGACTTTGTTCCTGGTGATTCGTCCAAGGAGTTCAGTATCAGTGCTAATCTGGATCAGAAATAGGAAAGCGCGCTCATCGAGTTCATCCGTGAGAACCGGGACATCTTTGCATGGAAACCTTCAGACATGCCAGGTGTACCGAGGGAACTCGTTGAGCACACTCTTAATATTGATCCAAAGTTTAAACCGGTCAAGCAATTCCTTTGCCGTTTTAATGAAGAGAGGCGCAAGGCCATTGGTGAAGAGGTGGCCCGGCTCTTGGCGGCTGGGTTTATTGTTGAAGTTTTTCATCTTGAGTGGTTGGCTAACCCGGTGCTGGTACTTAAGAAAAACGGTACTTGGCGTATGTGTGTGGATTACACAAACCTAAACAAGGCCTGTCCGACTGATCTTTTTGCTCTTCCCCGTATTGATCAGATCATTGATGTTACGATGGGTTGTGAACGTTTGAGCTTTCTGGATGCTTACTCTGGTTATCATCAGATCAAGATGGCGGTTAAGGACCAGGAAAAGACAACTTTCATCACTCCTTTTGGAGCCTTCTGTTATGTGTATATGCCTTTTGGGCTCAAGAGTGCCCAGGCGACTTACCAGCGGTGTGTGCAAAATTGCCTTCATGATCAGATTGGGTGTAATGTTCATGCTTATGTAGATGATATTGTGGTGAAATCCAGGAAGAAGGAAACCCTGATAGATGATTTGAAAGAGACCTTTGACAATCTCTGGGTCTACAAGATGATGCTTAACCCGGCCAAGTGTGTCTTTGGTGTACCAGCAGGCAAGCTTTTGGGCTTTCTGGTTCCTGAACAGGGGTATTGAAGCTAACCCGGAAAAAATAAAGGCTATCACTTCCCTGGCTAAACCAGCGTGTATTAATGATGTTCAACGTCTGGCGGGTCGTATTGCGGCCTTAAGCCGGTTCATAAGCCGGCTAGGTGAAAAGGCTATCCCTCTGTACCAGATGATGAAGAAGACAGATCACTTTGTCTGGAGTGATGCTGCTAATCAGGCGTTTGAGGCCTTGAAAAAATAGTTAGCGGAGCCGCCGGTTCTTGCTGCTCCCGTTGATAAAAAGCCCTTGTTGTTGTATGTGGCTGCCAATAGCCGAGCTGTTAGCGTGGCAATTGTGGTGGAATGGAAGGAATCAGGCAAGGAGCATCCGGTTCAGCGGCCGGTTTATTACATCAGTGAGGTGCTCATTGAGTCCAAGTAGAGGTATCCGCATTGGCAGAAGTTTGTATATGGGGTATTCATGGCTAGTCAAAAGCTCAAGCAATATTTTCTGGGTCATCCCATCAATGTGGTTAGTTCTGCTCCTTTAGGGGATATTATTCAAAACAGAGAAGCCACAGGTCGGGTAGCCAAGTGGGCCATTGAGCTTGGAACCCTTGGTTTGAAGTATATGCCTCACACAGCCATCAAGTCTCAAGCACCTGTGGATTTCATAAATGATTGGACAGAGCTGCATATGCCCGAGGAGAAGCCGGATAGCACATATTGGACTATTCACTTTGATGGATCCAGGCAGTTGGAAGGCTCGGGGGCTGGAGTTATCTTGACTTCCCCACGAGGTGATAAATTTTGTTATGTTTTAAGGTTGTTGTTCCCTTGTACTAAAGATGCAGCTGAGTATGAGGCCTTGCTCCATGGTCTTTGGATGGCTAAGGAGATGAACTTAAGCCGGGTGAGGTGTTTTGGTGACTCAGATTTGGTAGCTCAGCAAGTTTCAGGCACTTGGGATTCTAAGGATCCACTCATGGCGGCTTATCGCCGAGAGGTTGATGCTATTGCTGGTCACTTCAAGGGCTATCAAGTGGAGCATGTTGATCGAAGGAAAAACGAGGCGGCTGATGCTTTGAGCAGGTTGGGATCCCAGCATCAGCCGGTACCACCCAATATTTTCCTTGATATTCTGCATAATCCTTCAGTCAAACTGCCTACAGAGGAAGATCTTGCTATTCCTGACCCAGAGGCATAGCTGGTAGCGGCTCTTCATGCTATTCCTGATTGGATAGTTCCCTATTTGGCGTATACGACCTGGGGCGAGTTACCTAAAGATGAAACTTTGGCCAGGCAGATAATCCGGCGGTCTAAGTCAATGACTATTGTCAATGGAGAATTGCATCATCGCAGTATTACGGGGGCGTTTCAATGTTGTGTCTCTCCTGAAGAAGGTCGTGAGATCCTATGAGAGATTCATGAAGGAGATTGTGGTCATCATGCCGACTCTAAGTCTCTCATGGCCAAGGCTTTTCGTCATGGATTTTATTGGCTAACGGCTCATGCTGATGCAGAGGATTTGGTCAGTAAATGTGATGGTTGTCAGAAATTCTCAAGACGGGCTCACATGTCGGCTCAATAATTGAGGATGATTCCAATTGATTGGCCGTTTGCGGTCTGGGGGCTTGATATGGTTGGGCCTTTCAAAAGGTCCAAGGATAAAAGACCCACCTTTTGGTGGCGGTTGACAAATTCACAAAGTGGGTTGAAGAGAGCCGGTTAGTAAGTGTGACGCGGCCACAACGGTTCAATTGATCAAAAAGGTGATCTTCCGTTTCGGTTTTCCCCACAGCATTATAACAGATAATGGCACCAATATGTCCAAGGGTGCTATGAAAGAGTTTTGTCAATGAGAGCATATTCGACTTGATGTGTCATCAGTGGCTCACCCCCAGTCCAATGGTCAAGCTGAGAGAGCCAATCAAGAAATTTTGAGAGGCATCAAGCCTCGGCTTATGGTCCCTTTGCAGAGGACGCCGGGTTGTTGGGTGGAGGAGTTACCCTCAGTGTTATGGAGCATCAATACCACCCCCAACAGATCTACGGGTTACACGCCTTTCTTCATGGTTTACGGAGCAGAGGCGGTTCTCCCTAGTGACATCCGTCGCGATTCGCCTCGTGTGGCGGCTTATGTTGAAGCTGATAATGAAAAAGCACGTCAGGATGCTAATGACCTGTTGGGTGAGGAGTGTGACCTTGCGGCGGCTCGTTCAGTGATTTACTAGCAAGATCTGCACCATTATCATAGCCGTCGAGTTAAAACCAAGACCTTTCAAGAAGGCGATTTGGTGCTCCGGCTTATCCAGGATCAAACTGATATGCACAAACTATCCCCGCCTTGGGAAGGACCCTTTGTGGTGAGCAAAAATCTGAACGATGGGTCATATTACCTTACCGATGTTCGAGACCACAAGGACTCACGCACGTCGGAGGAGGAGACCCGTCGGCCGTGGAATATTGCTTATCTTCGGCCTTATTACACCTGAGCCACTGGCTCTTGTGATGTATATATTTTGACAATGTATATATTATAATGAATATAATAAAGCCGGCATCCCTGATAATTCAGGGCCTCTGTCGTTTCATTTCTGAGAATAATGAGTCTTTATTGTCACTTCATATGATCACCTGGGGGCTTCCTGCTCATTGAGCATAGCTATGACTACCCTCTTGATCCGGCTTGTACGCCATAATTACTAAATACTTGGGGGCTTCTTGCTTATTGAGCATAGCTATGACTACCCTGTTGATCCGGCTTATATGCCTGGAATGAAATATTACTTGGGGGCTCTTTGTTAATGGACAAGAGCTTTGTTGACCCTTGTAATAGGCTTGGACGCTAGGTGTATTCACCAAACAATCCGGGTTATCCTGCCTTTGTAAGTTGGCCACTCTGCCCAGGTAATCCTGGAATGACTCGCCGTTGATAACCCACAAGTATAGGGGATCAATTGTAGCCTCTTTTGATAAGTAAGAGTGTCGAACCCAACGAGGAGCTAAAGGTAGAACAAATATTCCTTCAAGTTTTATCGACCACCGATACAACTCTACGCACGCTTGACATTTGCTTTACCTAGAACAAGTATAAAACTAGAAGTACTTTGTAGGTGTAACGGGATAGGTTTGCAAGAATATAAAGAGCACGTAAATAAAAACTAGGGTCTGTTTTAAGTAAAGAAGCAATAAAGTTAGTATAGCGAGTGTGGAAAAGTGGTGGTAGGAGTTGCGAAATTGTCCCTAAGCAATTGACTACTTTACTAGACCAATAGCAAGTTTTATGTGGGAGAGGTCACTGCTAGCATGTCATCCCTGACTTGGAATTCTATGCACTTGTGATTGAAACTATTAGCAAGCATCCGCAACTACTAACGTTCATTAAGGTAAAACCCAACCATAGCATTAAGATATATTGGTCCCCCTTCAATCCCGTATGCATCAATTTCTATGCTAGGTTGAAGCTTCTGTCACTCTTGCCCTCCAATACATAGTCCTATCAACATAGAACCGCTCATATGATGGGCACCAAAGGACAGCAACATAACCACAAGCAAATTAAACCAATAATAGCAATTCACCAATTACTGATAGGACAATGAAAATCTACTCAGACATCATAGGATGGCAACACATCATTGGATAATAATATGAAGCATAAAGCACCATGTTCAAGTAGAGGGTACAGCGGGTTGCGGGAGAGTGGACCACTGTAGATAGATGGGATAAAGTGATGAAGATGTTGGTGAAGATGACGGAGGTGTTGGTGTAGATTGCGATGACGATGATGGCCCTGGCGCCACCGAAAGAGAGGGGGAGAGATCTCCCCTTCTTCTTCTTCTTCTTCCTTGACCTTCCCCCTAGATGGGAGAAGGGTTTCCCCTCTGGTCCTTGGCTTCCATGGAATGGGAGGGGCGAGAGCCCCTCCGAGATTGGATTTGTCTCTCTGTCTCTCTCTGTTTCTGCGTTCCAGATTCTGGCCTTTCACCGTTTCTTATATTCCCGGAGATCCGTAACTCCGATTGGGCTGATATTTGGACACGATCTTGACCTGGATATTGGCTTTCTTGCGGCGAAAGAAGGGCACCAACTGCCTTACGGGGTGGCCACGAGGGTCAGGGGAGCGCCCCCTGCCTCGTGGCCCCCTCGGGCATCGTCTCGCGTTGATTCTTCTTCCCAAAAATCACATATATTCCAAAAAAAATCTCCGTAAGTTTTTATCCCGTCTGGACTCCGTTTGATATGGATTTTCTGCGAAACAAAAACATGCAACAAACAGGAACTGGCACTGGGCACTAGATCAATATGTTAGTCCCAAAAAATAGTATAAAAAGTTACCAAAAGTATATGAAAGTTGTATAATATTGGCATGGACAATCAAAAATTATAGATACGATGGAGACGTATCAGCATCCCCAAGCTTAATTCCTGCTCGTCCTCGAGTAGGTAAATGATAAAAAAAGATAATGTGGAATGCTACCTAGCATAATCTTGATCATGTAATGTAATCATGGCATGAATATTAAGACACGAGTGATTCAAAGCAATAGTCTATCTTTTGACATTAAGACAACAATACTTCAAGCATACTATTAAAGCAATCATGTCTTTTCAAAATAACATCGCCAAAGAAAGTTATCCCTACAAAATCATATGGTCTGGCTATGCTCCATCTTCACACAAAATATTCAAATCAAGCACAACCCCAATGACAAGCCAAGCAATTGTTTCATACTTTTGATGTTCTCAAACCTTTTCAAATTTCACGCAATACATGAGCGTGAGCCATGGACATAGCACTATAGGTGGAATAGAATATGATGATGGAGGTTGTGTGGAGAAGACAAAAAAGGGAGAAAGTCTCACATCGACGCGGCTAATCAATGGGCTATGGAGATGCCCATCAATTGATGTCAATGCGAGGAGTTGGGATTGCCATGCAACGGATGCACTAAGAGCTATAAGTGTATGAAAGCTCAAACTGAAACTAAGTGGGTGTGCATCCAACTTGCTTGCTCATGAAGACCTAGGGCATTTGAGGAAGCCCATCGTTGGAATATACAAGCCAAGTTCTATAATGAAAATTCCCACTAGTATATGAAAGTGATAACTCAAGAGACTCTCTATATGAAGAACATGGTCTGACTCTGAAGCACAAGTGTGGTAAAAGGATAGTAATATTGCCCCTTCTCTTTTTTTTCTCTCATTTTTTTGTTTTTTTTGTTTTTTTGGTGGGCTTCTTTGGCCTCTTTTTTTTTGTGCTTCTTTGGCCACTTTTATTTTGATAACCTCACATGGGACAATGTTCTAATAATGATGATCATCACACTTTTATTTACTTACAACTCAATATTACAACTCGATACTAGAACAAAGATATGACTCTATATGAATGCCTCTGGCGGTGTACCGGTATGTGCAATGATCTAGCCTAGCAATGACATCAAAAAAAGGACAAGCCATGAAAACATCATGCTAGCTATCTTACGATCATGCAAAGCAATATGACAATAAATGCTCAAGTCATGTATATGATGATGATGGAAGTTGCATGGCAATATATCTCGGAATGGCTATGGAAATGCCATGATAGGTAGGTATGGTGGCTGTTTTGAGGAAGATATAAGGAGGCTTATGTGTGATAGAGCGTATCGTATCACAGGGTTTGGATGCACCGGCAAAGTTTGCACCAACTCTCGAGGTGAGAAAGGGCAATGCACGGTACCGAAGAGGCTAGCAATGATGGAAGGGTGAGAGTGCGTATAATCCATGGACTCAACATTAGTCATAAAGAACTCACATACTTATTGCAAAAATCTATTAGTCATCGAAACAAAGTACTACACACATGCTCCTAGGGGGATAGATTGGTAGGAAAAGACCATCGCTCGTCCCCGACCGCCACTCATAAAGAAGACAATCAATAAATACCTCATGCTCCAACTTCGTTACATAACGGTTCACCATATGTGCATGCTACGGGAAGCAAAAACTTCAACACAAGTATTTCTACAATCCACAACTACCCACTAGCATAACTCTAATATCACCATCTTTATATCGCAAAACTATTGCAAGAATCAAACATATCATATTCAGTGATCTACAAGTTTTATGTAGGATTTTATGACTAACCATGTGAATGACCAATTCCTGTCAACTCTCTAAATAGATATAAGTGAAGCAAGAGAGTTTAATTGTTTCTACAAAATATATGCCCGTGCTGTAACAAATATAAGTGAATCAAAAGAGCATTCTACAAATGGCGGTTTTCTATGTGTAGGGAAAAAGGCAATCCAAACTTCAAATGATATATGTGAAGCACATGAAGCATTCTATAAAGCCATACTCAAAAGATATAAGTGAAGTGCAAAGAGCATTCTATAAATCAACCAAGGACTATCTCACACCAGCATGGTGCATCAAATAAAAGTTAAAACTAAATGCAAAAGACGCTCCAAGATTTGCACATATCACATGAACGAAACGAAACTGAAAACATACTGATTCTTGTTGAAGAAAGATGGGATGCCTTCCGGGGCATCCCCAAGCTTAGACGCTTGAGTCTCCTTGAATATTTACTTGGGGTGCCTTGGGAATCCCCAAGATTGAGCTCTTGCCTCTCCTCCTTCTCCTCACATCGAGACCTCCTCGATCTTCGAAAACTTCATCCACACAAAACTCAACAGAAAGCTCGGTAAGATCCGTTAGTATAATAAAGCAAATCACTACTCTAAGTACTGTTTCAAACCAATTCATATTTTGTTTTTGCATTGTAGCTACTGGAATATAACTTTTCCATGGCTTAATCCACTGATAGAAATTGATAGTTTCATCAAAACAAGCAAACTATGCATCAAAAACAGAATCTGTCTTTAACAGGACAGTCTGTAGTAATCTGAACATTCACCATACTTCTGGTACTCCAAAAATTCTGAAAAAATTTAGGAGAAATAAACAATTTGTATAGAAAGATAGTGCAAAAAGTTTCGGAACCGTTTGACGTTCAAGTAAAAAATGTAAAATCGCGCACTACAGCCAAAGTGCCTGTTTTGCACCGCACAAACCAACAAGCAATGTAAACATCCTAAAGGCAAATCTTGGCACATTATTTTTGTTTTTAAAATTTATAAAAGCACACAACAGAAATAAATGACTCTCTAAAACTTCTGGGTTGTCTCCCTGGCAGCGCTTTCTTTAAAGCCATTAAGCTAGGCATATAGTGCTCAAGTAATGGATCCACCCGGATCCCAAGGTATATCAAAGACAATTTTAATTAACAATCATTTGTGATTTAGTAGTGATAGTGAGCACAAAGTAACATATATCATGCAACAACGAATTCTAACTCTCTTCCTATGCATCGGCATGTCATAAAAGAACAATTCATGCACACATAGTAAAGGCCAATGCATAGTATAAACAGTTTCTTGCAATTTTATCATATTGGAAACATGGAGAGGCGGAGATGTAGTTCCTCTCTCATAATAATTGCAAGTAGGAGCAGCAAGCACATGCATATTATATCTATCAAAATCATCATGTGTAGTAGTAAAACGCAACCCATCAATATAATCCTTAATAAGGGCAAACTTCTCCGATATAGTGTAGTCGGGAGAATTCAAAAAGATAATAGGACTATCATGCGTGGGTGCAATAGAAACAATTTCATGTTTAACATAAGGAACTATAGCAAGTTCATCTCCATAAGCATAATTCATATTGGCATCTTGGCCACAAGCATAGCAAGCATCATCAAAAAGGGATATTTCAAAAGAATCAACGGGATCATAACAATCATCATAGCATTCATCCTTCAGTAAATTCGAAAGGAAATTAAACAATGTATGGGATAAAGAGTTACTCTCATTAGATGGTGGGAACGGGTGATCAATCCGCTCTTCCTCCTTTTGTTCTTCACTCTCCTCCTCATCTTTTTCATCCAATGAGCTCACAATGTCATTAATTTCTTCTTCCATAGACTCCTGCAAAATATTAGTCTCTTCTTGGACAGCGGAGGAGTACTCAATATATGGTTTAATATAAGGATTAGAAGCATAATTATCATAGCAATATTTAAGTATGGCCAAATTTTCAGATTTGTAGAGAGTAGTATCACACTCTTCAATAAAAGAAGCAATTTCACAAGTACCCCTAAAAGCAACAAACTCTTCAATTTGTTGAACATCATAGTAATTATAAACATCCTTAGTATACGAAGATACGATTCCATAATCACTAAACTCGCATTGGTAAGGAAGGTGTTTCTTAGGGTCTTTAGAACAACAAGTACAATCATATATTTCACATAAATTCCAAGCATAGCACTGCAAACAATGAATTTGATCCAGTAAAAGTTTCCCTTTTTCAGATATGCGGTGCCGCACATAACAAGCATGCTCATCTAAAGATTTGCCCTCAACTAAACTAGTTGGGATTTCAGCCCGAGCACATAGGGATCGAAGATGATCCAAGTAAAAAGCTTCAGTAGTGTGATAGATTTTGAGTGGTTCTTCAACCATTGGTTCAGTAGGTACCACTAATTTTTTTGGTATTTTGCGTTTCCTACCCATAACTAAAGATAGAAAACAAGAGCACAAAATAAAAACTACTTAGTGATAAAGCAAACAAGCACACACGAGAATATTCACCCCACGCTATAACTCCCCGGCAACGGCACCAGAAAAAGGTCTTGATAACCCACAAGTATAGGGGATCAATTGTAGCCTCTTTCGATAAGTAAGAGTGTCGAACCCAACGAGGAGCTAAAGGTAGAACAAATATTCCCTCAAGTTTTATCGACCACCGATACAACTCTACGCACGCTTGACGTTCGCTGTACCTAGAACAAGTATAAAACTAGAAGTACTTTGTAGGTGTAACGGGATAGGTTTGCAAGAATATAAAGAGCACGTAAATAAAAACTAGGGGCTGTTTTAAGTAAAGAAGCAATAAAGTTAGTATAGCGAGTGTGGAAAAGTGGTGGTAGGATTTGCGAAATTGTCCCTAAGCAATTGACTACTTTACTAGACGGATAGCAAGTTTTATGTGGGAGAGGCCACTGCTAGCATGTCATCCCTGACTTGGAATTCTATGCACTTATGATTGGAACTATTAGCAAGCATCTGCAACTACTAACGTTCATTAAGGTAAAACCCAACCATAGCATTAAGATATATTGGTCCCCCTTCAATCTCGTATGCATCAATTTCTATGATAGGTTGAAGCTTCTGTCACTCTTGCCCTCCAATACATAGTCCTATCAACATACAACTAACCCTATGGTGTGATCCACGTGCGCGCTCATATGATGGGCACCAAAGGACAGCAACATAACCACAAGCAAATTAAACCAATCATAGCAATTCACCAATTACCGATAGGACAACGAAAATCTACTCAGACATCATAGGATGGCAACACATCATTGGATAATAATATGAAGCATAAAGCACCATGTTCAAGTTGAGGGTACAACGGGTTGCGGGAGAGTGGACCGCTATAGATAGATGGGGGAAGGTGATGAAGATGTTGGTGAAGATGACGGAGGTGTTGGTGTAGATTGCGATGACGATGATGCCCCCGGCGGTGTTCCGGCACCACCGGAAGAGAGGGGGGAGAGCCCCTTCTTCTTCTTCCTTGACCTTCCCCCTAGATGGGAGAAGGGTTTCCCCTCTGGTCCTTGGCTTCCATGGCATGGGAGGGGCGAGAGCCCCTCCGAGATTGGATCTGTCTCTCTGAATCTCTCTGTTTCTGTGTTCCAGATTCTGGCCTTTCGCCGTTTCTTATATTCCCGGAGATCCGTAACTCCGATTGGGCTGAAATTTGGACACGGTCTTTATCTGGATATTGTCTTTCTTGCGGCAAAAGAAGGGCACCAACTTCCTTACGGGGTGGCCACGAGGGTCAGGGGCACTCACCCCCCTGGGGCGCGCACTCCTGCCTCATGGCCCCCTCGGGCATCGTCTCGCGTTGATTCTTCCTCCCAAAAATCACATATATTCCAAAAAAATCTCCGTAAGTTTTTATCCCGTTTGGACTCCGCTTGATATGGATTTTCTGTGAAACAAAAAACATGCAACAAACAGGAACTGGTAGTGGGCACTGGATCAATATGTTAGTCCCAAAAATAGTATAAAAGGTTACCAAAAGTATATGAAAGTTGTATAATATTGGCATGGAACAATCAAAAATTATAGATACAACGAAGACGTATCAGTCGTACTCTTGACAGTCAATCTTATAAAGACCCTGAACTTGTCAGAGTTAAAACGGTGATTGGTCATGTGAGGCCAGGCTTACAAGGTTTGAATGAAGGTTTAACTCAGCAGCTTTGCAGCCCTTGAACAACACTTGACTCTGAGGCTTGGCGGCCTATGAAAGCCTTGTTTTTTGATTTATATTTGATTTGAACATTTTTTAGATTCATCTCTTAGGATGTGTTAATACATGGTTGAAAACCGATGAGGGCTATATTGCTTTATGGTTCATATATGAATCTATCCGGCGTTTGTTAACCTGGCCTGGCTTTGGACTTTGAGTCGCCGGCATATGATGATCTTGTGCTTAGAGTACTAGCTCTAAGCTTTGGGATGTTACCCCTTGCTGCATATGGCGTTATGAGCCGGCGGTATGAATCAATTGAACAGGGTGTTGTGCTCTCAATTTTTGGGTTGTAACCCTTACTGCACAGGTATGATAAGCCGGCAGTGTGAGCAAATGTCACAGTTATGATATTTTGTTATTGATTATATGAGGTTGTGATTAAACCGGCCCTGGTTATGGACTATTGTAGTCACCAGTGGTTTTTATATGGGGTATTGTGACCCGCCCTGGGATAAACCGCCAGGGCACTTGTGATCTGTTTGTGTGCAGGAAAAACAATAAATCTGATCTGCATACTTGATGATATTATGAGCATATGTGGCAGATCTTCAATTGACGGATCAGCAGTGTTATGCAAACAAAATGTGCACGATGGCACGGCAGATCAGATTTTAACTAGCGTATTACAAGGCATCCGATGGCCCAAAGAGGATAAGTGTTTTTGAGACGTAAACATCAAAGTGCTATGATTAATAAAACGGCTCGTGAGTTTTGGCGGGTTGAAGCCTCCGGATCATCCTGTGCCTCTTCTTCCTCTTCAACTTCTTGATTATCCATCAGCTGGAAGTCAGGTGTAGCCCAGTTGATACCGGTCTGTAGCGATCAGACCTAAAACGGTCAAATCTCTGTGCATAAGTGTCATCCCTGGATCGGTAATGCTGACACACACAGTACTCGAAGATTTATAACAGAGTGCAATCACACACTTATTACATCGAATAACTCAAAGAGAGTACTTATTACAATAATATGGCTGAAGGCCATCTAAAATAAGATAACTACGGAAGCTTCGAAGGTAAATGAGTCCATCAACTCCAACGGCATAGCTGAGTGCATGACAATGACCTAGCGCACCTTACTCTTCGTCTGAAAACTCTGCAACTTAATACGTTGCAGCCTGTGTAGGTCAGCACATGGAATATGCTGGCAAGATAACACTATAGAGCAATGAACAAGTAACAGCTATAACTATATGCATATTTGGCTGGTGGAGGCTCTTTGGTTAGCATTTGCATAAAGCTAGTTTTTCCCTACTGCAAAGGAATATATTTTATTTAACTACAAAGTTTGTTGAAAACATTGAGAATGGTAACCCCATCTCAATCCCAAATTAATAAGCATTAACCCAACAAGTTAATTAAGTAAAGTGATGAGATGAACATAGTAATTCAAGCACCAGATACTTAAGATGTCCATATTCGGGGACACGGCTAACCATGATTAGTTTATACACTCTGCAGAGGTTTGCACACTTTTCCCCACAAGACTCGATCTCCTCCGTTGTATTTCTCGCACTACATGATGTTTGAGAAACGGATGACCGAGACACAGTCTTTCCGAAGAGGTCCCCTTAACCGATAGATAGGTCGGTACACCTACAATCCCCTACATCTGCTAGACCATCATGGAAAGGATTCCCACAACTTACTCAACTATGCCAGAGCCCATAATGGCTTGTGGCTGCACACGGAAGTTTCCAGCATGAATAACATAATGATCCCTTTGAGCCTGGGTGGTGAACCATAGGAAAAATCACACGGATACCCCGGGATTCTCCTTTGGACAGCACTGGATTTCCCCAGGTGCCCACAAACCAATCCACCCAGATGTGTGTTAAAGTAACCACCTTAAGTAAACACTTAGTTTATAATAACACTCACAACTGTCATGAATCACTCAATCCAAACCACGTCTACGATCATAGCATAGCAAAGTATAAAAGCGTAACGTAGAACTCCCAAGGTTTGAATAAAAGGGCAATAGGTACTACCTCAACAACTACTTCCCAAATCCCACATGTTAAACAGATCCTACTCATGCAATGTTTGAGGATTGAAACTAATGCATAAAAACTGGGTAATAAGGGATATGATCAAAGTGTTACTTGCCTTGCTGACGATCTGAAAACACTAGTGACTCGTAGTATCACGCTTCGCACACCGGAAACTCTATCGTGAACAAACAATAACATACGTAAGCAATCACGCAATAGATGCAAGGGTAAAACTCAGATGAAAAGATCCAAACTGAAAGTTCAACTGAAGAGCTTCGATTTGCAAAAAGAATTAAATCAAATCGGAGCTACGAAACTCAAACTACGATTAAAAGAAGTTCAAATTCAAATCTGCTTGCAACCAAATTTTAATTTGTCAAAACCATGTTCAAGTTGGTTATCTGGAAAGAGGGGAACAAGACGAAGATTTTGGCGTTGGTTTCACTAGATTTGGACGAACGAGCAAAAACTTGCGAGGGTTCAAAGATCAGGGACTAATCTGTGAGAAAAGAATTCGGATAGGTCCCTGGCCGAAAATAAAATAAAAGGAAAAACCTAGCGAACGAACGTTGTTCACTACTGCGGATTAACGGAGGAATGTCAGCAAATTAGATCCGAACGTAAAAACCGAGAAAAACCCTAACCCTAAAAATAAACCGAAAATAAACCAGCGAACCGGGACGGTTTATACCGGCCAACGACGGCGACGAGTCCGGCGACTCCGGCGAGGCGGCGGCTCCGGCGGCGCGGGGCGGGGCGGCGCTGTGGGGCGTCGGCATCGGCGGCAAGCGGCGTCGGTGGCGCGCAACAGCGGCAGCAAGCGACAACGGCGGCGGCGCAAAGGCGGCGGCGGCACGGCTCGGCGGCGGTGGTGGTGCGGCGGCTTGGTGGGGAGGAGAGGAGGCGGCAGCGGGGGTCCTTATAAAGGCCCGAGGGGGCGTGCCTTGGGGAGGGGGGCGCCGGGAGGAGTCCGGCTCGGACTCGAGCTCCGGCGGCGGCGCGGAGTCCTCGAGCGGGAGGGAGGCGGCGCGCACGCGGGCCGGCCTGCTCGGTTGGGCCTTCGGCCCAGTCGGGCGGGAAGTTTTTTTAAATAAAATTTCGCTCGAAGAAAAATCCTAATAAAATATTAAAAAAATTCCAAAAATACCAGAAACAATTTTCACCGTATAAACCTGATATTTAAAACAAAGTGAACATTTTTCTGGCCTAAAATGCAATTTTCAAAAATGCATATTTTTCTAATTCAAATAAAATAGCAAATAAAATTCAAATAAAAATAAAAATTTGATTTTAAAATGTCTCCTCCACTATTCCTCTCTTTTGAAGAAGTCATATTATCTTCACTCTTTCATTTTTAATATTGGAAATAATTGGAGAGAAAAAATATTAAAACCAAATTGATCCTCTTTTCAAATTTGAGAAAATTCAAATATGAAAATATGTGAAACCTCCAACTCTCTCCTTGGGTCCTTGAGTTGCTTAAGATTTCTAGGATCATGACCAAAAATGGAAATAAACCTATGTATAAGATCCAAATTAAAAATTGGGATGTTACATGGTCAACGCTCTAAACACAGCTTCATCATCAATAAGGTTGGATGGATCAATGTCAGGAGCGAAGGTGTGCTTACGAATTGGCGGGATGAGATCCGTCTCCTGATGAACCGACGCCTTCACTTTCTTGTTCTCAGCATCATAAGCCGCCTGGTATGTGGATAGATTGGTTTCTTCAGCCAACTTACTTGCTAATGGACGCATTGCTCTTGCTATTTCTGCAAAGTCATCAGCACTAAAGTCAGATCCATCCTCTTTGACACTTGGGCAGCCATTGGCCAAATCTTCAGGATCAAGATCTGCTTGCCATGCCTTTGCCCGGCTTAAAGCAGTCAAGGCGCCGACTTGGCAGAGGCTCGCTTTAAATCATCAATCCTTTGGGGCAGCACTGATAGCCTCTCCAATATATCATTGATGAGAGTGGATGGAGATTTCTTGTGCATAGAAGCAGCAATGGTACGTTGGGTGCCAGTGTATAACTGTTCTACAAGGGTGTAGACAGCTTTAAGCCGGATGCGCACATCTGAGCCCAACTTGGCGCTCCGAGAACCTGTATCAGTAAATTTATTGATAAGCCGGCAGATGTTTATAATATGTTTATCAAGATGCAAGGGAGTCATGTTTCCTACTTACCGAAGATGGTTGACGACATGTTATTGACCTGTTGCCTTAAGCTGTACAACTCGTCAGTCACCGGTTTAAGTGCGGCTTCAGCATCCTCTGCTCTCTTCAATAGAGCCGCCTTTTCGGTCTCCCAGCTGTTTTATCAGTGTTGAAGTTTTGTTTAAGCTGCTCAATGTTTTTTAAAGTAGTGTTCAGTTCTGACTTGGCCTTGGATATCTTAGATTGCTGAGTTTGAATGTTGGCCTTCAGATCATTGAGCTGCGAATCCTTCTCAGTCAGTTCAGCCTGTGACATAAGCAAACATGGAAGGCATTATGATCATGATTATCTGTGAAGTCCCGAGCACAATACAAGTATTATCCTTGGCACTTGGGGGCTAATGTCTATTGCTCTTAAGAACTTTTTGAAGTCCCAGGCACAATACAAGTATTATCCTTGGCACTTGGGGGCTAATGCCTATTGCTCTTTTCAAAGACGAATTTATCCGATGACTTGGGTAGAATGATATGCTCTGGTTTACCAAGGCTACATATTGAAGTGTTGACTTATCAATGTTGGTAAGTCCCGCTTTAGCTATGCTAGTTAAATCGATCCTTGGGGGCTACGGAGGCGAAGTTCATTACTGCTACTTAAAGTCCCGGCTTAACTTGATGATTTAAGCCGGCCCTTGGGGGCTACTAGTGATGCTATGCAGTTCTTTATGGCAATTGGAAAGTCTACCGCATATTCAATCCTATCATATCCTATAGACTTGGCGGCTGATAGACATATAATTATGAAGAGAATAGTGATTGGATTACCTCATAGCGTTTCTTCATCAAATTGACTAAGCCGGCTTCAAAATCACGGCTGGTGTATAGACGGTTCAAATAACCATAATGGATTTCCTGGGCACTGAACTGGGCGTAGCTCTCTAAGTCTACCTTCCACTTGCCTTTACCATCAGCAGAAATTTCTTCCTTGGCGTTGTGCTTGGATAAGACAGTAGGGTTACCCGATGATGTGTAACCAAACCCGGTGACGACGACGTCGTCAGTCTTCTCTTCAATGGGCTTAACTGGGCTTGGCGGCTTAGAAATGGCCGGCTCAACATCCATATGGTCTATGGAGACTTCATGGTCTTCTGGTGGCGGGTCGCTAATAGTGGCCTCAGCAACTAGATGAGAGAATTATGGCTGTTGTTTTTCCGGCTCAGAAGGGTTAGAGTCGTCAGCCGGCTTGTTTAGTTTTGCCTTTTTGCGGGCTTGGCCATACCACTAGAAAATAAAATACAAAGATGTTAGCATATCAATCAGGCATGAAATTTTGAATGGTTAAATATATTCTTACCCAGGCACACTCTTTAAGGCTGGGATTTGAGTTCCCGTTGAGTCGCCGAAGGAGGAATGAGATGTTCCCTGATAATTTGAATCAGACGGATTAAGAGGTTGACAAAAAAGACCTGCCTTGGGATAATCTAAGTCAGAAACTTTTGAAACCTCCGGTCGGCATTTGCGAGGTGCTGGGGTGTTCGATAAGCCAGAGGAAAAGATTCCACCGCCACTGTGCCGAGTTGTGCGGCGAGTTTCGTGCCGCGGCTTCATCAAAAGAAAGTTGGGATCCAAGTAAGCTAAAGGGTGAGAAAATCATACTTTCTGACTTGCTTGTCGAGTTTTCTGTGTTGGCAGAGGTTCTGAGCCGGAGGAGAGGATAGTTACCTCGTCATCATCTGCACGGCTGGCTTCCGCATCATCCTGATAATGGTCATTGTCAATAAGATGTACATAAAGAAAACCAAGGGAATCAAGTTCTACCTTTGACTCATCATCATCATCTTTGTCGTCCAAGTTAAATAACTCGGCGGTGTTGGTTTTCTTCTTAGCAGGCTTCTTAGTCTTGCTCTTCGCCTGGGTTTTCTTTGGTTTCTCCTGAAGCTTCTTGGTCCAAAAGGGTGAATCAGCCTGTAAACCTTTCAGTGAGTATGAGCAGACAGTATAAATCAAGATATGAGTTAAGTAAGGGCTTGATTCAAAACTTACAGCTGGCGGCTTATTCAGAGTACAGAAAGTACTCGGTCCGAATTGATTGCAATCTTCCAAGCTCTCATTCAACAGAGTCTTGGTCATGTTATTGATGTCTTCCTCAGTTATTTCGATCTGATGGTGGCGCTGAGGATCTGTTAGCTCGTCGGTGTACTCACACATTAAACCGGGCCGGCGGCTTAGAGGCAAGACTCTCCAGGCGACCCAGCATCGAACTAGATCAATTTCGGTTAGGCCGTTGGCCATAAAGGCCCGGATCTTTGCAAAAACCGACACATATTTCTTCTGTTATGCTGTACTGATACGATCCAGAAGATGATGTCTGCTGCTAAGCCGGCTAGCACGGTAACTCGGCAAGGGATTTTCTCCTTCTGGCGAAGTATCTTGGCAATAAAACCAAGTCTGGTTCCAATCTTTGGGGTGACTGGGAAGAGTAGCAGCTGGGAAGGTGGCCTCTTTCCGGCGCTGTATGGTGATACGTCTCCAACGTATCTATAATTTTTTATTGTTCCATGCTATTATATTATCTGTTTTGGATGTTTAATGGGCTTTAATATACCTTTTTATATTATTTTTGGGACTAACCTATTAACCGAAGGCCCGGTGCAAATTGCTTTTTTTTTGCCTATTTTAGTGTTTCGCAGAAAAGGAATATCAAACGGAATCCAAACGGAATGAAACCTTCGCGAGGATCGTTTTTGGAACAAACACAATCCAGGAGACTTGGAGTGGAGGTCAAGAAAGCCACAAGGCGGCCACGAGGCGGGAGGGCGCGCCCTAGGGGGCTGGGCGCGCCCCCCACCCTCGTGTGGAGTAATAGTAGTAGATGCAGAATCATTTCGGTCTACTTGACACGGGCGTGATGCCTATATTCATGATCATTGCCTTAGATATCATCATAACTATGCGCTTTTCTATCAATTGCTCGGCAGTAATTTGTTCACCCACCGTAATACATGCTATCTTGAGAGAAGCCACTAGTGAAACCTATGGCCCCCGGGTCTACTTTACATCATATAAGTTTCCAATCTACAATTCTAGTTTACTATTTATTTTGCAATCTTTATTTTCCAATCTATACCACAAAAATACCAAAAATATTTATCTTATTATCTTTATCAGATCTCACTTTTGCAAGTGGCTGTGAAGGGATTGACAACCCCTTTATCGCGTTGGTTGCAAGGTTCTTATTTGTTTGTGCAGGTACTAGGCGACTTGCGTGTAGTCTCCTACTGGATTGATACCTTGGTTCTCAAAAACTGAGGGAAATACTTACGCTACTTTGCTGCATCACCCTTTCCTCTTCAAGGGAAAACCAACGCATGCTCAAGAGGTAGCAAGAAGAATATCTGGCGCCGTTGCCGGGGAGATCTACGCGCAAGTCAAGACATACCAAGTACCCATCACAAACTCTTATACCTCACATTACATTATTTGCCATTTGCCTCTCGTTTTCCTCTCCCCCACTTCACCTTTGCCGTTTTATTCGCCCTTTTTCGTTCGTCTCTTTTTGCTCGCTTCTTGTGTGTCCGTGAGTTAGATCGTTTATTTTGCTCTTATGGCTAGTCCTTCTATCATTGTTAGTACTCCCGATCATGAAGTTCTTAATTTTAAACAAAGGGAGGAAGAAAATCTAAAAGACGCTTGGCATAGAATTTGCAATGCTCAGAATAGATCTACTAGGAAGCAATCTACTTCAATTCTTCTTCGCAATTTTTATGTAGGCATCACTCCTTGGAACAGATATATTCTTGATACCATTACCGGAGGGAATTTCTTGGGTAGCCATACTTTTGATTCTTATAATGCTATGTTAGATTTGTTTGGCCCACCACCTCTTTTGGTCAATGGAACTATTTTAACTTTGGAACATGTGATGCAAAGGCTTGAAATTATTGAAAATAAAGTTCCCACTGTAGAGTTGATTGAGAATTTGGATAGAAAGATCCACAACCAAATTACCCAATATGGATCTAAGGTAGGAGTCACTCTGAAATTTTTTCGAGAAAAAGAACCCATAGTTAATGAAAAGATAGACCAAGATTCCACTAGAATTGATAAACTTGAGGATATTATTACCAATTTAGGGTCTGCCTTTTCTGCCGTAAGAAACACTTCGAATCCTCCTACTACAAAAGTTGCCAAATTTATGTATGTTCCTAAAAATAAGGGTGAATCTTCTAGTAAGGAAAATGCGGATCTCAAATCAATAAGTGTTCACCCCCAACTTTTTCGCTATCATTAAGGAACCTTTTGCTACCAATGAATTTCTTGATTTCTTGCCTAAGAGTTTGATCATTAGTAAAAAGAAGGAAACTCCTAAGGGTTATAAGTGTTTTATTGAAGAATTGCCTACCAAAGATGACAATACCTAGATCTATTCTTATTTTTATGCCTAGCTAGGGCGTTAAACGATAGCGCTTGTTGGAGGCAACCCAAATTTATTTTTCTTGATTTTTGTTTCTTTTTAGTAATAAATAATTCATCTAGCCTCTGTTTAGATGTGTTTTTATGTTTTAATTAGTGTTTGTGCCAAGTAGAACCAATAGGATGTTCTTGGGTGATAGTTGTTTGATCTTGCTGAAAAAGACAGAAACTTTGCGCTCACGAACATAATTGTTAAAATTCACCAGAACGTGATAAAATACCAATTATTTTTGCAGAAGATCAATATACAAATTATCCAGGTTGTCCTAGTTTTTCAGAATTTTTAGAGTTCCAGAAGTATTCGAACAAATCAGATTGCTACAGGTTGTTCTGTTTTTGACAGATTCCGTTTTTGTGTGTTGTTTGCTTATTTTGATGAATCTATGGATAGTATCGGGGGGTATGAACCATAGATAAGTTGGAATACAGTAGGTTTAACACCAATATAAATAAATAATGAGTTAATTACAGTATCTTAAGGGGGTGGTTTGTTTTCTTATACTAACGGAGCTCGTGAGACTTTCTGTTGAGTTTTGTGTTGTGAAGTTTTCAAGTCTTTGGGTAAAGATTTGATGGATTATGGAATAAAGAGTGGCAAGAGACTAAGCTTGGGGATGCCCAAGGCACCCCAAGGTAAAATTCAAGGACAACCAAAAGCCTAAGCTTGGGGATGCCCCGGAAGGCATCCCCTCTTTCGTCTTTGTCTATCGGTAACTTTACTTGAGGCTATATTTTTATTCACCACATGATATGTGTTTTGCTTGGAGCGTCTTGTATGATTTGAGTCTTTGATTTTTAGTTTACCACAATCATCCTTGCTGTACACACCTTTTGGGAGATACACACATGAATCGGAATTTATTAGAATACTCTATGTGCTTCACTTATATCTTTTGAGCTAGATAATTTTGCTCTAATGCTTCACTTATATTTTTTAGAGCACGGTGGTGGTTTTATTTTATAGAAATTATTGATCTCTCATGCTTAACTTATATTATTTTGAGAGTCCTTTAGAACAGCATGGTAATTTGCTTTGGCTATAAAATTAGTCCTAATATGATAGGCATTCAAGATGGGTATGATAAAAACTTTCATATAGTGTACATTGAATACTATGATACTTGATAGATGTTTTGAGATATAAAGGTGGTAATGTTAGAGTCATGCTGGTTGGGTAATTGTGAAATTGAGGAATACTTGTGTTAAAGTTGGCAAATCCCGTAGCATGCACGTATGGTAAACGTTGTGTGACAAATTTGAAGCATGGGTTCTTCTTTGAGTGCTTTCCTTATGAGTGGCGGTCGGGGAGGAGCGATGGTCTTTTCCTACCAATCTATCCCTCTAGGGGCATGCGTAGTAGTACTTTGCTTCGAGGGCTAATAAACTTTTGCAATAAGTATATGAGTTCTTTATGACTAATGTGAGTCCATGGATCATACGCACTCTTACCTTTCCGCAATTTGCTAGCCTCTACGGTACCGTGCATTCCCCATTCTCACCTTGGGAGTTGGTGCCAACTTCGCCGGTGCATCCAAACCCCGTGATACGATACGCTCTATCACACATAAGCCTACTTATATCTTCCTCAAAACAGCCACCATACCTACCTATTATGGCATTTCCATAGCCATTCGAGATATATTGCCATGCAACTTTCCACCGTTCCATTTATTATGACACGCTCCATCATTGTCATATTGCTTTGCATGATCATGTAGTTGACATCGTATGTGTGGCTAAGCCACTTTCATAATTCTTTCATACATGTCGCTCTTGATTCATCGCATATCCCGGTACACCGCCGGAGCCATTCACATAGTCATATTTTTCTTCTAGTATCGAGTTGTAACATTGAGTTATGAGTAAATAAAAGTGTGATGATCATCATTATTAGAGCATTGTCCCATGTGAGGAAACAATGATGGAGACTTTGAAATAAAAAGAGGCCAAAGAAGCCCAAATAAAAAAAGAGGCCAAAGAAACCCAAACAAAAAAATGAGAGAAAAAGAGAGAAGGGACAATGTTACTATCCTTTTTCCACACTTGTGCTTCAAAATAGCACCATGATCTTCATGATAGAGAGTTTCTTATTTTGTCACTTTCATATACTAGTGGGAATTTTTCATTATAGAACTTGGCTTGAATAGAGACTTTCTCCTTTTTTGTCTTCTCACATAACCCCCATCATCATATGCTATTCCACCTATAGTGCTATATCCATGGCTTGCGCTCATGTATTGCGTAAGGGTTGAAAAGGCTGAAGCGCGTTAAAAAGTATGAACCAATTACTCAGCTTGTCATCGGGTTTATGCATGATGGGAGCATTTTGTGTGACGAAAATGAAGCATGGCCAAACTATATGATTTTGTAGGGATAAGCTTTCTTTAGCAATGTTATTTTGATAAGACATAATTGCTTGGTTAGTATGCTTGAAGTATTACTATTTTTATGTCAATATTAAACTTTTATCTTGAATCTTTTGGATCTGGACATTCATGCCACAATAAAGAGAATTACCTTGAAAATTATGTTAGGTAGCATTCCACATCAAAAGTTTTGTTTTTATCATTTACCTACTCGAGGACAAGCAGGAATTAAGCTTGGGGATGCTTGGTACGTCTCCAACATATCTATAATTTTTTATTATTCCATGCTATTATATTATCTGTTTTGGATGTTTAACGGGCTTTAATATACCTTTTTATATTATTTTTGGGACTAACCTATTAACCGAAGGCCTAGTGCAAATTGCTGTTTTTTTTGCCTATTTCAGTGTTTCGCAGAAAAGTAATATCAAACGGAATGAAACCTTCGCGAGGATTGTTTAATCCAGGAGACTTGGAGTGGAGGTCAAGAAAGCCACGAGGCGGCCACGAGGCAGGAGGGCGCGCCCCCCACCCTCGTGGGCCCCTCACAGCTCCACCGACCTACTTCTTTCGCCTATATATACTCTTATACCCTGAAACCTTCGGGGAGAGCCACGAAACACCTTTTCCACCGCCGCAACCTTTTATACCCGTGAGATCCCATCTTGGGGCCTTTTCCGGCGATCTGTCGGAGGGGGATTCGATCACGGAGGGCTTCTACATGAACACCATAGCCTCTCCGATGATGTGTGAGTAGTTTACCACAGACCTTCGGGTCCATAGTTATTAGCTAGATGGCTTATTCTCTCTCTTTGGATCTCAATAAAAAGTTCTCCTCGATTCTCTTGGAGATCTATTCGATGTGACTCTTTTTGCGGTGTGTTTGCCGAGATCCGATGAATTGTGGGTTTATGAACTTGATTATCTATGAATATTATTTGATTCTTCTCTGAATTCTTATATGCATGATTTGATATCTTTGCAAGTCTCTTCGAATTATCGGTTTGGTTTGGCCTACTAGATTGATCTTTCTTGCAATGGGAGAAGTGCTTAGCTTTGGGTGCAATCTTGCAGTGACCTTTCCCAGTGACAGCAGGGGCAGCAAGGCATGTATTGTATTGTTGCCATCGAGGATATAAAGATGGGGTTTATATCAAATTGCTTGAGTTTATCCCTCTACATCATGCCATCTTGCCTAATGTGTTACTCCGTTCTTATGAACTTAATACTCTAGATGCATGCTGGATAGCGGTCGATGTGTGCAGTAATAGTAGTAGATGCATAATCGTTTCGGTCTACTTGACACGGACGTGATGCCTATATTCATGATCATTGCCTTAGATATCATCATAACTATGCACTATTCTATCAATTGCTCGGCAGTAATTTGTTCACCCACCGTAATACATGCTATCTTGAGAGAAGCCACTAGTGAAACCCCCGGGTCTATTTTCCATCATATTAATCTCCCGTCAACTAGCAATTTCTGTCGCCATTTATTTTGCAATCTTTACTTTTCAATCTATACAACAAAAATACCAAAAATATTTATCTTATTATCTTTATCAGATCTCACTTTTGCAAGTGGCCGTGAAGGGATTGACAACCCCTTTATCGCGTTGGTTGCAAGGTTCTTAATTGTTTGTGCAGGTATTAGGGATTTGCGTGTAGTCTCCTACTGGATTGATACCTTGGTTCTCAAAAACTGAGGGAAATACTTATGCTACTTTGATGCATCACCCTTTCCTCTTCAAGGGAAAACCAACACATGCTCAAGAGGTAGCATATGGATATGCTGCCTACTTCGAGGCTAGGCCCGTCGGTGAATTCATTCTGCCGGTTCAAGTAGTAGAACTCCCTGAATAGTTCTACGGTGGGCTCCTGTTGAAGGTACACCTCGCAGAACACTTGAAAGTTGTAGATGTTTGAGACGGAGTTTGGGCCGATATCTTTTGGATGAAGTTTGAAGAAATGCAGCACATCACGGAAGAATTTTGAACCAGGAGGGCTGAATCTCCGGTTTATATGATTAGTAAAAACGATGACTTCACCGTCTTTGGGCTCAGGACGAGTCTCATTGCCTGGGACCCTCCAATGGATGACTTCTTTCTTGGCTAAGACGCCAATATGGACATATTTTTTCAGGTCTTCCTCTGTAACCCGGGAAACGACCCAGTTGCAGGCAGTGACAGTCTTGACCATCTTAAAGAGCAAAGTCCTAAATGAAGGAAACATTACCGGCTTAAGGTCATGCTATTAAATCAGACCATTAATTCAAAGATAAAATGCTATGAACAATTAACAGATTAAGCTGGTGGATGACATTGAAGTATTGGCGGCTTAAATGGGGACTAATGGTACCTACCGGATTAAGGATTCTGCTGTTAAACCGGACAGAGCCTAAAAGTCAAGATATATTTAGCAAAATCAAGTTATAAGGAGGAAAGCATGGTTAACCGGAGAAGCAGTGCTGGGTCATGAAAGTTATGAGGCGTATGGCGGATCACGGTTTATAGTATAAGCTGTCGTGACAGTTATGGTACTTCAAATTTTGCTAAGTGATTGGATAAATAGACTTCGCAAACTAGAGCAATAATTTTGGATCTACCATAGTTCAAAAAAGCAGTAAAATTCTAGCCTAAGGTGGCGGCAGTGGAAAAGTTTGGATATTCTAATGAGATCTTCTGTGGAGAGATGTTATTCTAATGATGGAAATGATGTTAAAACCACTTCCGCATAAGACCTATGGCCTATCCAGATTGAAAGCTATTGGAGTTGATGGAAACAACGCAAGAACAGCAAGAACACCGACGAATGGCCTGAACCCTAATACAGATCTGAGTTAAAGGGGGAGGTGCGCTTACGGGTGATGAGGAGCAGCGATGGCTTGCCGGAGTTCTCTGGTCCGATCAGGTTGATGCAGCGGCCTGCGTTGATGCGGCAGTTGGAGGTCGCGGCGGCGGAGCTCGAGCACTGGTGCGGCCGTGCGAAGGAGGAAGACGAGGAGGAAACGAGGGGGAAATGATAAAGACCCCTGGCCCTATTTATAAGGGGGTGGATACAAGGCATGCGCGGGAATCGAGGAGGCTAAAATCATCATATGGCTATATGGACGCCTCGGTTTTTGGGATGCTCATTAAGATAAGGATCAGTTAAAGATGTTCTAACGCCATGGCGGTTTAAGAAAGTTCTGCGAGCTGACGTCATCGCGATTTATAGCAAGGTTTATCAAACAAAGGTGATGTAAGATTTTGACAAGTCAGGTATTGAAGATTGACATGAACAAGTTCAAATCAACCTGGGGCCTAATGTTGGGGATATGACTATTGGGTATGAACCACCCAGAAGGGGCCGGGTCATACCACTGCCGACTCATCAATGAAGATGGCGGATCATGCAAGCCCGTTGACGGCCCAAGACCCAGAGGCAACTTGAGGCCCAAGAGGATGAACTGCCATATGTATAGGTAGTCACCGAGCCGGACTTGTGTATGAGCCGGTCGGGACTCCGTGAGCCACCGGGCGTCAACCTGTGTATATAAAGGGACGACCCAGCGGCGGCTTAGGAAAATAAAGAAGATATTGAGAACTAGGTCAAGCGTATTCGCTCTCTGGTAATCGAAACCCAAGCAGTACAATCCCAAACTGGAGTAGGCCTTGTTACCTCCACCACGAGGGGCCAAACCAGTATAAACCCTATGTGTCCTTTGTCCCGATTAACCCCTTTAAGCTAACCTAGTTGCGATGGCTCCACGACTTAGTCCTTTCGCTAGGACATCTGTCGTGACAATTCCACGACAGATATGATGCTGACATGTACTAAAATAGAGAATGTTTAATTGGTCAGCTAATGTTCCTGCTACTTCTTGAGCTTGTATTGATTTTTCCCTTGAAGAGGAAAGGGTGATGCGGCAAAGTAGAGATAAGTATTTCCCTCAGTTAAGAACCAAGGTATCAATCCAGTAGGAGGCACAAGCAAGTCTCCAATCTATGCACCTGCACAAACTACCAAACACTTGCACTCGACGCGAAAAAGGAGTTGGCAATCCCTTCACGGTCTCAAACACGATGCCCGAGGGGGCCACAAGTCAGTGGGCACGCCCCAGGGGTAGGGTGCGCCCTGGGCCCTTGTGGTCACCCCGTAAGGCGGTTGGTGCCTGATTGCTCTCCGAGCTACGTCGGTATTTCCCCAAAGAGGAAGGGATGATGCAGCACAGCGACGGTAGGTATTTCCGTCAGTGAGGAAACCAAGGTTATCGAACCAGTAGGAGAACCAAGCAACACAACGTAAACAGCACCTGCACACAAATAACAACACCTCGCAACCCGACGTGTTAAAGGGGTTGTCAATCCCTTTCGGGTAACGATGCCAGAAAATTGTAGTAGATTGAAATAATAGATCGCAAGTAAATAAAGTGCAGCAAAGTATTTTTGTAATTTTGGTTTAATAGATCTGAATAAAAATACAAAGGAAAAGTAGATCGCAAGCAAATATATGAGAAAGAAGACCCGGGGGCCGTAGGTTTCACTAGTGGCATCTCTCGAGAAAGATAGCAAACGGTGGGTAAACAAATTACTGTTGGGCAATTGATAGAACCTCAAATAATTATAAAAATATCCAGGCAATGATCATTACATAGGCATCACGTCCAAGATTAGTAGACCGACTCCTGCCTGCATCTACTGCTATTACTCCACACATCGACCGCTATCCAGCATGCATCTAGTGTATTAAGTTCATGGAAAAATGGAGTAATGCAATACGAACGATGACATGATGTAGACAAGATCCGTTTATCTATTGCGTTAGATATAGATCCCATCTTTTTATCCTTAGTAGCAATGATACAAACGTGTCGGTTCCCTTTCTGTCACTGGGATCAAGCACCGTAAGATCAAACCCACTACCGGGCACCTCTTCCAATTGCAAGATAAATAGATCAAGTTGGCCAAACAAAATCCAAATAACGGAGAAGAAATATGAGGCTATAAGAGATCAAAGAAACTCAAATAACTTTCATGGATATAAAAAGATATGATTGATCATAAACTCAAAGTTCATCAGATCCCAACAAACACACCGCAAAAGAGTTACATCATATGGATCTCCAAGAGACCATTGTATTGAGAATTCAGCTAGAGACGGAGAAAGACATCTAGCTACTAACTACGGACCCGAAGGTCTACAAAGAACTACTCACGCATCATTGGAGAGGCACCAATGGAGGTGGTGAAGCCCATCCGAGATGGTGTCTAGATTGGATCTGGTGGTTCTGGACTCTGCGGCGGCTGGATGAATATTTCGTCGATGCTCCTAGGGTTTCTGGAATATTGGGGTATTTATAGAGCAAAGAGGCGGTCCGGGCGGCACCCGAGGTGGGCACAACCCACCAGGGCGCGCCTGGGCCTCTTGGCGCGCCCTGGTGGGTTGTCCCCTCCTCGGGACTCCCCCCAGGTGCAACCAGGGCCCAACTTCTTCCTTTTGGTCCATCAAAAATCATCATGAAGTTTCGTTGCATTTGGACTCCGTCTGATATTGATTTCCTGCGATGTAAAAAACATGGAAAAAACAAGAACTCGCACTTGGCACTATGTCAATAGGTTAGTTCCAAAAAATGATATAAAATGACTATAAAATGATCATAAAACATCCAAGAATGATAATAAAACAGCATGGAACAATCAAAAATTATAGATATGTTGGAGACGTATCAGTGCCCTTCTTCTGGCGCAAGAAAGCTAATATCCGGATAAAAATCGTGTTAAAATTTAAGCCCAATCGGAGTTACGGATCTCTGGGAATTTAAGAAACGGTGAAAGGCCAGAATACGGGAGCGTAGAAACAGAAGGAAACAGAGAGAGGGATCCAATCTCGGACTAGAGGAGAAACCCTTCGCCCATCTAGGGGGAAGGCCAAGGAAGAAGAAGAACGAGGGGGGCTCTCTCCCCCTCTCTCCCGGTGGCGCCGAAACACCGTCGGGGCCATCATCGTGACGGTGATCTACACCAACAACATCGCCGTCGTCATCACCAACTCTCTCGCCCTCTATGCAGCGGTGTAACACCCCTTCTCCCCACTGTAATCTCTACTTAAACATGGTGCTCAACTCTATATATTATGTCCCAGTGATGTATGGCTATCCTATGATGTTTGAGTAGATCTGTTTTGTCCTATGGGTTGATTGATGATCATGATTGGTTTGAGTTGTATGTCTTATTATTGGTGTTTTCCTATGGTGCTCTCCGTGTCGCGCAAGCATGAGGGATCCCCGCTGTAGGGTTTGCAATATGCTCATGATTCACTTATGGTGGGTTGCTAGAGTGACAGAAGCTTAAACCCGAGTAAGTAGATTGTTTGCGTATGGGAATAAAGAGGACTTGATACTTTAATGCTATGGTTGGGTTTTACCTTAATGATCTTTAGTAGTTACAGATGTTTCCTAGAGTTCGAATAATAAGTGCTTATGATCCAAGGAGACAAAGTATGTTAGCTTATGCCTCTCCCTCATATAAAATTGCAATAATGATTACCGGTCTAGTTATCGATTGCCTAGGGACAAATAACTTTCTTGCATAACAAAAAGCTCTCTACTAAAACTAACTTAGTCGTTTCTTTATCTAAACAGCCTCTAGATTTTATTTACGTGTTGTTTATTATCTTGCAAACCTATCCTACAACACCTACAAAGTACTTCTAGTTCCATACTTGTTCTAGGTAAAGCGAATGTTAAGCGTGCCTAGAGTTGTATCGGTGGTCGATAGAACTTGAGGGAATATTTGTTCTACCTTTAGCTCCTCATTGGGTTCGACACTCTTATTTATCGAGAAAGGCTACAACTGATCCCCTATACTTGTGGGTTATCAAGACCTTTTTCTCGCGCCGTTGTCGGGGAGCAATAGCGTGGGGTGAATATTCTCGTGTGTGCTTGTTTGCTTTATCACTAAGTAGATTTTATTTGCTGTTCTAAGTTGTTCTCTATCATTATTTATGGATATGAAACACGAAATACCAAAAAAAATAGGTGTACTTGCTACTCATGGAGATGGGGAACCTCCTAAAACCCTTGATGCTCATTATGTGAAAGATATTATGCACTACTTTAATAATCCTGAGAAAACCCCATTCAATTATATAATGGGAGACACATTGGATCAACGTGAATACTTTAGGGATTATCGCTTGACTCAAAAAGGGAAACTGTTATGGGATCAAATTCATATGTTGCATCGGTATGCTCGAAATTTATGCTTGAGATATGATTATACTTGTTGCTCTAGGATGAAGGCTCTACACCTTTCCTTTTCATGTAAATTTAATGATAATGATACCTTGGCTTCTTATGCTAATGGTATATATGATTACTATGATGTGGAACGAATAGAAGAATTTGTTGCTTTTAAGGGTGCTTATGAAATTGAATCTTTGTTTGAAAAGTGTGAAAATTTTGATGATGCTGTTTACTGACCTGAAAATTTTGCTATACTTAAATATTGCTATGAGAATTACGAATACAATGCCGATATTGATGTGTTTATTGAGAAAGTATCTGTTGTCCAAGAAGAGACTAATATTTTGCAGGAAACTATGGAAGAAGAAAATGATGACACTGTGAGCTCATTATATGAAAAAGATGACGAGGAGAGCGAAGAACAAAAGGAGGAAGAACGGATTGATCACCCGTGCCCACATTCTAATGAGAGTAACTCTTCAACTCATACATTGTTTAATTTCCCTTCGTGCTTACCAAAGGATGATTTGTATGATAATTGCTATGATTCCTTTGATTCGTTTGAAATATCCCTTTTTGATGAACTTGATGCTTGTTATGCTTGTGGCCATGATGCCAATATGAATTATGCTGACGGAGATGAACTTGCTATAGTTCCCTATGTTAAGAATGAAATTGTTTCTATTGCACCCACGCATGATAGTCCTATTATCTTTTTGAATTCTCCCATCTACACTATATCGGAGAAGTTTGCACTTATTAAGGATTATATTGATGGGTTGCGTTTACTACTACACATGATGATTTTGATAAATATAATATGCATGTGCTTGCTGCTCCTACTTGCAATTATTATGTGAGATGAACTACATCTCCGCCTCCCTATGTTTATAATATGATAAAATTGCAAGAAGTTGTTTATGCTATGTATCGGCCTTTACTATGTGTGCATGAATTGTTCTTTTATGACATGCCGATGCATAGGAAGAGAGTTAGACTTTGATGTTACATTATATATGTTGCTTTGTGCTCACTACTAAATCACAAATCATTGTTAATTAAAATTGGCTTTGATATACCTTGGGATCCGGGTGGATCCATTACTTGAGCACTATATGCCTCGCTTAATGGCTTTAAAGAAAGTGCTACCAGGGAGACAACCCGAAAGTTTTAGAGAGTCATTTATTTATGTTGTGTGCTTTTATAAAGTTTAAAAAAAAGATAAACAGGGGAACCTAAAACTTTTCAAAAAGAAAAGTGAAAGTGAGAAAGATGAACATCGTTGAAGTGGGGGACGTCCTTGAACTTTGTTCATGCCCATGGAAACTTTGTGAATCTCTATTACAGAAACTTTTCAACAAAAATAATTATCCCCTTGTACAAATCCATTGTATTATAAAAATAATGTGCCAAGATTTGCCTTTAGGATGATTAGATTGCTTGTTTGGTTTGTGCAGTGGAAAAACAGAAACTTTGGCTGTAGCGCGTGAATTTAATTTTTTTTATTGGATTGTCAAAATATTCTAAAACTTTTTGCAAAGTACTTATATACAAATTTTTTAATTTTTCCTAATTTTTAAGAATTTTTGGAGTTACAGAAGTATGGTGAATGTTCAGATTACTACAGACTGTCCTGCTTTTGACAGATTCTGTTTTTGATGCATTGTTTTGCTCGTTTTGATGAAACTATCGATTTTATCGGTGGTATAAGCCATGGAAAAGTTATATTACAGTAGCTACAATGAAAAAACAAAATATGAATTGGTTTGCAACAGTACTTAAAGTGGTGATTTGTTTTATTATACTAACGGATCTCACGAGGGTTTTGTTAAGTTTTGTGTGATTGAAGTTTTCAAGTTTTGGGTGAGATCACAATGGATGAAGGAATAAGGAGTGGCAAGAGCCTAAGCTTGGGGATGCCCGAGGCACCCCAAGGTAATATTCAAGGACTCCCAAGCAACTAATCTTGGGGATGCCCCAGAAGGCATCCCCTCTTTCTTCTAACGATCATCGGTAATTTTACCTGGAGCTATATTCTTATTCGTCACATGATATGCGTAAATCCTGGAGCGTCGTGTGCTTTTTATTTTTCTTTTAGTAATGCACCATGCTGGTATTAGATAGTACTTGGTTGACTTACAGAATGCTCTTTGCACTTCACTTATATCTTTTGAGTATGGCTTTATAGAATGCTTCATGTGCTTCACTTATATCATTTGAAGTTTGGATTGCCTGTTTCCCTACATATAGAAAACCGCCATTTGTAGAATGCTCATTTGCATCACTTATATTTGTTAGAGTGTGGGCGTATCTTTTGTAGAAAGAATTGAACTCTCTTGCTTCACTTACATCTATTTAGAGAGTTGACGGGAATTGGTCATTCACATGTTTAGTCCCCCCCTAGGGTGCGGCCTGAGGGCTTGTGGGTCCCTCGGGACTCTTCTCGCCCCGTCTCTAAGCTCCGTGGATGTCTTCTGGTCCAAGAAAAATCATCCTGAAAGTTTTATTTCGTTCGGACTCCTTTTGATATTCCTTTTCTGTAAAACTCAAAAACAAGGGAAAAAATATAAACTAGCATTGGGCTCTAGGTTAATAGTTTAGTCCCAACACCAATATAAAATAGCATATTAATGCATATAAACATCCAAAACAGAATATAATAGCATGGAACAATCAAAAATTATAGATACGTTAGAGACGTATCAAGCATCCCCAAGCTTAATTCCTACTCGTCCTCGAGTAGGTAAATGATAAAAACAAAAAAAATTGATGTGGAATGCTACCTAACATATTTATCCATGTAATTTTGTTTATTGTGACATGAATATTCAAAGCCATAAGATTCAAAACAAAAGTTTAATACTGACATAAAAACAATAATACTTCAAGCATACTAATAAAGCAATCATGTCTTCTCAAAATAACATGGCCAGAGAGAGTTATCCCTACAAAATCATATAGTCTGGCTATGCTCCATGTTCATCACACAAAGTATTTCATCATGCACAACCCCGATGACAAGCCAAGTAATTGTTTCATACTTTTGATGTTCTCAAACCTTTTCAACTTTCACGCAATACATGAGTGTGAGCCGTGGATATAGCACTGTAGGTGGAATAGAATATGGTGGTTGTGGAGAAGACAAAAAAAGGAGAAATTCTTGAATCAACTAGGCGTATTAACGGGCTATGGAGATGCCCATCAATTGATATCGATGTGAGTGAGTAGGGATTGACATGCAACGTATGCACTAGAGCTATAAGTTTATGAAAGCTCAAAAAGAAACTAAGTGGGTGTGCGTCCAACTCGCTTGCTCATGAAGACCTAGGGCAATTTGAGTAAACCCATCATTGGAATATACAAGCCAAGTTCAAAAATGTAAAATTCCCACTAGTATATGAAAGTGACAAAATAAGAGACTCTCTATCATGAAGAACATGGTGCTACTTTGAAGCACAAGTGTCGAAAAAGGGTATTAACACTGTCCCTTATCTATTTTCTCTCTTTTTTTGGTGGGCTTCTTTGGCCTCTTTTATTTTATTTGGGCTTATTTTCCCTCTTTTATTTTTTATGAAGTCCGGAGACTCATCCCAACTTGTGAGGGAATCATAGCTTCCATCATGCTTTCCTCACATGGGACAATGCTCTAAGAATGATGATCATCACACTTTTATTTACTTACAACTCAAGAATTACAACTTGATACTAGAATAAAATATGAATCTATATGAATGCCTCCGGCGGTGTACCGGGATGTGCAATGATCAAGAGTGAAATGTATGAAAAAATATGGACAGTGGCATTGCCGCAAATACTATGCCAACTATATGATCATGCAAAGCAATATGACAACGATGGTGCGTGTCATAATAAAACGGAACGATGGAAGTTGCATAGCAATATATCTCAGAATGGCTATGGAAATGCCATAATAGGTAGGTATGGTGGCTGTTTTTAGGAATGGTATATGGTGGGTTTAATGCACCGGCTAAAGTTGCGCGGTACTAGAGAGGCTAGCAATGGTGGAAGGGTGAGAGTGCATATAATCCATAGACTCAACATTAGTCATAAAGAAATCACATACTTATTGCAAAAATTTATTAGTGAATAATAATATAGACTCAAGTAAATTTACTGATGTGTCGGGGGAAACGACACCTATGGGATCATGAGGAATCCCTTTTGCTACGGTTCGCGGGCGCGGGGCTGTGGAAAGAGCGGGATTGAGAGATCAACGTGGGGGGGATTATCCAGGTTCGGGCCGCAAGGATGCGTAATACCCTACTCCTGCTGGTTTCTGTTTATCTGGTGTTCTGGGACTAGCTACAAGGCGTGTAGGGTCCAAAAAGTCTGAATCCTCTCCCAGTACACCGCGGGCCTCCTTTTATAGACAAAGGGGCTGCCACAGTGGCACACAGGGGGTGGAAAGCTATACAGTGATCGAGTCTATCCTCTAGCACCATAGAACAAATGCATTTAATGCGCTGCCGACGTGCCCTTCTTGCTTTATCGGGGACGGCAAGGAAGCTCGTCCCAGCTGTCGCCGCCTTGCCTGGCTTCGACACGCGTCCGAACTGATGAGGCGGGTAGTGCCACGCTGGCTGGCTGGCTGCTGAGTTGGTGCGGTGGCAGAGCCTTCACGAAGATCTACATGCCACCACGCAGGTGCTTGCTGAGTTGGCCTAGAGGCCGCACATCGCCACGTAGGTGTTCGCCTAGTTGGTGGGCTTGCAGCTGCAAGGGAACGGCGACGGAGCTTTGGCAGATGTGGGCCTGGCTGTGTCCCTGCAGATGTCTTCGGCAAGAGTCTTGTCGGGGCCCCGGCAAGGGTCTTGCCGTGGCGTCGTGGTCGTCCCCGGCAAGGGGCTTGCCGGGGGTCTCGTGGGTATCCTTGGCAAGGATATTGCCGAGGATCTTCATCTTCTGGTTATTTATCTAGTCTTGTATTCTCTTGGTCTTCACAAAGATCTGCATGCCACCACGGAGGCGCCTCCCGAGCCTTGGTTCCAGTGTGGTTGAAGGCGTTGGAACTCTCAGGCTCAAGGGTGACAGCCCTACTGGCGTTGGGCGAGTTGCCCCGGCAAGGCTCTTGCCGGGGCTGTGGAGACCACCCCGGCAAGGGCCTTGCCGGGGGTGTCCACCTCGCCCTTCTGCTCTTTGTGTTTCCGGCTTGGCGTTGGTCTGGTCGTCTTGTGCCTTTGCTTCCTTTGCCCCACCAAGCGTGGCCAGGGGCGTGGGGCTGCGACTGCCCGTGCACAAGTAAAGGGGTGCAAAAAGGGGCCCCCTACTTTTGTACACCGACAGGATCCCCCGGGCCTGGGCCACACATAAGCGCGGGGCGTTATTGGGCCAGGGCCAGAACGGTGCGCGAGTGTGCGTGTGGCGGAGTTTTTACCGCAGTAACTCCCTCGCTCGCTGCGCTTCCCCACGACCCGCGTCGAATGCGCGACGTCGTGCGTGACATGGGGGTCGTGCGTGACGTGGGGTTCATGCGTGGGGCGGTTGCTGCCCTCATGCGTCACATCGTAGTAAAGAGGCGGCTCGCGCCTTCTCCATAAAAGAAAAGGGGAAAATGCAGGGGCGCGGCTCATTTACTAAGTGGACTCAAGACGTGGCCTTCCACGCGCCCGTGCCCCACAATCACGGGGTGAAAAAACGGTCGCCTAACTCGTCTCCTCGATTTCGGCTTGCTCGCCACGTGTCCCCCATGCCTCGAAGCTGGTAGGCGGTGGATGCGGGCGGGCACGGGCCTTAAATGACGAGGTGGGGAACCGGGTCATCGCTGGTTGGAGCAGCGGGTCGGTCTCGATTCCCTGCGCCCCTGGTGGCTGGATTGGTTAAGTGGGGCGGCCGAGCCCCTTTATAAGAAGGGGAGGGGGATGGCACCCCTCCCCCTGATAACCCACAAGTGTAGGGGATCAATCATAGTCCTTTCGATAAGTAAGAGTGTCGAACCCAACGAGGAGCAGAAGGAAATGACAAGCGGTTTTCAGTAAGGTATTCTCTGCAAGCACTGAAATTATCGGTAACAGATAGTTTTGTGATATGGTAATTTGTAACGGGTAACAAGTAATGAAAGTAAATAAGGTGCAGCAAGATGGCCCAATCCTTTTTGTAGCAAAGGACAAGCCTGGACAAACTCTTATATGAAGGAAAACGCTCCCGAGGACACATGGGAATTATCGTCAAGCTAGTTTTCATCACGCTCATATGATTCGCGTTCGTTACTTTGATAATTTGGTATGTGGGTGGACCGGTGCTTGGGTACTGCCCTTTCTCGGACAAGTATCCCACTTATGATTAACCCGTATTGCAAGCATCCGCAACTACATAAGAAGTATTAAGGTAAACCTAACCATAGCATGAAACATATGGATCCAAATCAGCCCCTTACGAAGCAACTCATAAACTAGGATTTAAGCTTTTGTCACTCTAGCAACCCATCATCTACTTATTACTTCCCAATGCCTTCCTCTAGGCCCAAACAATGGTGAAGTGTCATGTAGTCGACGTTCACATAACACCACTAGAGGAAAGACAACATACATCTCATCAAAATATCGAACGAATACCAAATTCACATGACTACTTATAGCAAGACTTCTCCCATGTCCTCAGGAACAAACGTAACTACTCACAAATCATATTCATGTTCATAATCAGAGGGGTATTAATATGCATAAAGGATCTGAACATATGATCTTCCACCAATTAAACCAACTAGCATCAACTACAAGGAGTAATCACACTACTAGCAACCCACAGGTACCAATCTGAGGCTTTGGGACAAAGATTGGATACAAGAGATGAACTAGGGTTTTAGAGGAGATGGTGCTGGTGAAGATGTTGATGGAGATTGACCCCCTCCCGATGAAAGGATCGTTGGTGATGACGATGGCGATGATTTCCCCCTCCCGGAGGGAAGTTTCCCCGGCAGAACAGCTCTGTCGGAGCCCTAGATTGTTTCCGCCAAGGTTCCGCCTCGTGGCGGTGGAGTTTCTTCCCGAAAGCTTGCTTATGATTTTTTCTAGGGTAAAATACTTCATATAGCAGAAGATGGACACCGGAGGCCTGCCAGGGGGCCCACGAGGTAGGGGGCACCCAGGGGGTAAGGCGCGCCCCCCACCCTCGTGGCCAGGGTGTGGGCCCCCTCTGGTGGATTCTTTCGCAGTATTTTTATTAGTTCCAAAAATAACTTCCATGGAGTTTCAGGACTTTTGGAGTTGTGCAGAATAGGTCTCTAATATTTGCTCCTTTCCAGCCCAAAACTCCAGTTGCCGGTATTCTCCCTCTTCATGTAAACCTTGTAAAATAAGAGAGAATAGGCATAAGTATTGTGACATGATGCGTAATAACAGCCCAGAATGCAATAAATATCAATATAAAAGCATGATGCAAAATGGACGTATCACCCCCCAATCTTCCATCATTCATCTCCTTCTACCTTGGCTCCTTCCTTCCTTCTGCTATGGCGAGAGGGCACACCGGCACTCCGATGGCGGCGACGAGGGTCTCCGCTCGACAGCGCGCCCCTTCTTCCTAAGAGCTCGTGGCGGAGGAGTCGGCCGCGAGAGGAAGGGGGAGGGGGCGAGGCTGAGGTCGACGTGCGCTCAGGGAAGAGGACGGGGCGGCGCACCGGCCTCGCCTCCGCCAGCGGCCCCTCCCCCAATGGAGGGCCATGTCGGCGACCAGCCCCGCGAGTTCATCATCAGGCTGCACCGGCCAGTGCGCCGTCGTCTTCGTCTCCCTACTCCGTTCGCTCGGGAGATGGAGCTCGACCCGCCACAGGCTCTGAGGTTGCATATGAGGGGCTGCGGGAATGGTAGCATGCGGGTCGATGTCGACTTCCCCGCCCCTCACGTCATGTATCTTCGTCGCGGATGGAAGACCTTCGCGCGTGCCCACAGCCTATCGGAGGGCCGCGTTCTCCACTTCAAATTAATGGAGAACGGCCTGCTCTCCGTCAAGATCTTTGGGCACTTGGGAACTCGCCTAAGGTGTTGCATGGAGAGCTCCTCCGATGATGAAGACTCCTCCTCAAGCGGGAGTGAGGAGGAGGACAGCGATAGCGACGACGAGGGCGTCAAGCGGGGGGACGCCGACTCTGACTCCGACTGATCGCGTCGCCCTCCTCCCTCGGCCACGCGCCCTGCCGAGGGCCTTCCTCGTCAAGCTCTCCATCGGCGTGTTCCCCATTGCATCCTTTTTGCCTTCACCTGCCGCACCTGGGAGGAAAAGGGCAAGAACGGGGATCACGGGGCACTTATCTTTTTTAGTTTTAAAGCCTGCGGGCACTTGTTAGATTTAAACCTTGTAATCCCCTTGCTCATGTTTGCATTCCGTACGAACTGTACCTGTTTGGAACGTATTAATGAAAAAGGGTGTTTGTCGGGTTCTTTGTGCGTGAGCGAGGCCCATGCCAGGGAACGAATCCTTGTTATTTTTAAGATAAACATTGCCGCCCGGCAACAGGCCTCGCCGTCCCCTCACTTCATTCGCGGCCATACTTATGCCTTTGGCGGAGGCAGGGGCGAAGTAGGGTTAGGCCTCGTTTGCTTCCTTGTCACCGCAACTACAACCAAGTTCCGGCCCAGGGAATAGTTCTTGGGCACGGGAAAGGGGGAGCACGGTGGCCCAGGAATAAACGAGGCTTCATACGTCCCAATTCCACACGGAAATGCATAACAAGAGATAAAGGACTTATCTGGATCTGCAGCCCCCGGCAACCTTGGCTTGCCGTGGTCGGGTGCTTGAATCTGCAGCCCCCCCCCCCCGCGGCAATGGCTCGCCGGGGTCCGAGATGTCGATCCGTCTCCCTGCCCTTAAATGGCTTAGCAGAAACGCATGTGCAGCCTGTGAACCAAAGGAAAGACTGGAAAGGACGGAAAGACACACACCCGACCTCTCTGCTAGGGATTAGTTGCCGCCGGGCACTATCAACCCTACCAGAGAGAGACTTAACCTAGCATGCATGCTAAAACTTAGGGCGCCAGCGCTTCATTTATTTATGCTCAGGGTCTGCGCCTAGCTTTGTACAAAGGGTTACATGCCTTGTCGGCAAGGCTTGTACAAAAGGTGGCTTGTCGGGAGGCCCGGCAACCGCGCCTCATGGGTAAAACTTACGAAGATGTTCGATGTTCCAGGAGTTGCTCACTGGGACACCATCTTCAGTCTCCAGGCGGACCGCGCCAGGCCTGGTGACTCGTATTACCCGATAAGGGCCTTCCCACTTCGGCGTCAACTTGTTGGAATTCTTGGCCGACTGAACGCGCCGAAGAACAAGGTCGCATTCCTCAAAGCTTCGGGCATGAACCTTGCGGCTATGGTAGCGCGCTGCTCGCACAGCCGCCCGAAGACGATCTTCCTCAAGGAGCATTGTGTCATCTTGCCGCAATTTCTCTTGCTCAAGCTCATCATAAGCGAGCACTCGGGGTGACCCGTATGTGAGTTTCGTGGGGAGAACTGCTTCTGCCCCATAAACAAGGGAGAAAGGTGTCTGGCCGGTGGCTCGATTTGGTGTCGTCCTGATTGACCAGAGAACCGCCGGCAATTCATCAATCCAGCGCCTTCCGCACTTGTGCAGCCTGTCAAAAGTCCTTGTCCGGAGGCCTCGCAATACTTCAGCATTTGCCCTCTCAACCTGGCTGTTGCTTCGTGGGTGTGCAACAGAAGCAAAACAGACCTTGCCGCCGAGGTCTTGAATGTATTGCATGAAGGTGCGACTTGTGAACTGCGTGCTGTTGTCGGTGATGACCCGGTTCGGCACACCAAAATGGCAAACTAGCCCCTTGAAGAACTTGACGGCTGATTGTGCTGTCACCTTCCTGACTGCCTCCACTTCGGGCCACTCTGTGAACTTGTCGATTGCGACGTACAAGTACTCAAAGCCCCCGACAGCACGGGGGAAGGGGCCCAGTATGTCGAGCCCCCAGACCAAAAATGGCCAGGAGAGAGGGATTGTTTGAAGGGCTTGAGCTGGTTGATGAAGCTTCGTCGAATGGAACTAACATGCTTCACACTTGGTTACTAGCGCAGCTGCATCCTGGAGGGCTGTGGGCCAGAAGAAACCTTGCTGGAATGCCTTGCCGGCAAGGGACCTTGACCCTATGTGGGAGCCAGACATACCTCCATGTATCTCTGCCAACAGCTCTAGTCTGTCCTCTCGAGGAATGCACTTCAGCCTGACTCTGTTTGGCCTCCTTCTGTACAGGGTATCATCCACAAACTGGTACATGTTGGACCGACGGGCTACTTTCTCTGCTTCTTCCTGCTCCTCGGGGAGTTCTCCTGTTTGGAGGAAACAGACGGTGGGCTGCGCCCATGCCGGAGCCTGGGGCTCGACAGCAAGGACCAAAGGCAAATCTTCGGCCGCAGGGGCAGCTACCTCTACGGTCAGGGCCTGGGGCCCCATCGGAGGCAGTTGCCCCTCGGCAAGCTTGGGGTACCCAGCAACCTCCTTGTCGGCGGCTCCTGGGAGCTCGGTGGGAAGGTACTTGCCGGGGCTTGTCTTCCTTCGCTTGTTCTGCCCTACTGATGGCTGTACGGATGGTTGTATTAACTGAAGTGCAAAGGTACCTGGTTCCACAGGCAACTTGAGGGCAGCGTGTTTCGACAGGTCGTCAGCAATGCTGTTCTCCGCTCGGGGAACATGCTCTGCCTGTAGGTCGTCGAAACGTTCTTCCAGCTTCCTCACTTCATTCACGTAGGCCTCCATCAACGGGCTCTGCTAATCCTTGTTGACTTTCTTGACGACAAGCTGCGAATCACCCCTGATGATGAGCTTCTTGATTCCGAGGTCTGCCGCGATCCTGAGACCGGCAAGCAACCCCTCGTACTCCGCCACATTATTCATTGATTTTTCCCGGGGGAAGTGCATCTGGATTACGTACTTGAGGTGCTCTCCAGTGGGTGCGACGAGTAGCACGCCAGCACCAGCACCTTGGAGTGAGAAAGCTCCATCAAAATACATAATCCACTCACTGCTCGTCTCCTTGCCGGGAAGGGTGGTCTCTTGAATCTCCTCGTCGGGCGTTGCGGTCTACTCTGCCAAAGCTCAGCTCTTGATTGTTGAAGTACTTTCATACCTGAGGCCAAAGCTCGACAGCTCCAATGCCCACTCCACAATCCTCCCTATCGCATCTAGGTTGTGCAAAATCCGTTGCAAAGGGAGGCGGGTGACGACGGTGATCTCGTGCGCTTGGAAATAGTGGCGCAGCTTTCTCGAGGTCATGAGAAGGCCAAAAAGCAGCTTCTGCATCCCAGAATATCTTGACCTAGCCCCCTGCAAGAGGGAACTGACAAAATACACTGGGTGCTGCACCATCTTCTTCTGTCCCACTTCGCCCATCCGCTCAGGCTCTGCCTCGCCGGGTTCGGGCCTTGCCGGGGGTTCTAGCTTGCCGGCGGCAGGCTCTGCCGGGGAAGACCCAGGCCCGCCATTCAACGGCTCTGCTACAACTGCTGCTTCTCCCTCAGGTTCCCTCTGCGCCACCAGCGCAGCACTGACCACTTGATCTGCTAAGTACAGCAGCGACGGCTCTCGTGGTTTAGGCGCGACTAGTATTGGCGTGGAGGAGAGGTACCTCTTCAAATCCTGCAGTGCTGCCTCTGCCTCCGGAGTCCATTTTACTAGACCCGCCTTTTTCAAAACTTTGAAAAGGGGGAGGGCGCACTCAGCAGATTTGGAGATGAACCTACTCAGGGCAGCAACACAGCCGGCGAGCCTACGGACGTCTTTGACCCATTTCGGCGCCTCAATCTACTCAATCGCTTTGATCTTGTCGGGATTTGCTTCGATTCCGCGTTGAGACACAAAGAACCCGAGAAGTTTGCTGGAGGGGACACCGAACACGCACTTAAATCTTGCACGAGCATGGCCCTGTCCTTGGTTTTGACCACTATGTCATCCATATAAGCTTCCATACTATGTAGCTGGGGCTCAAAACCAATCTGTACTGCTCGGGCAAACGTCGAACCAGTGCTCTTCAACCCGAAAGGCATTCGTACAAAACAGTACGTACCACACGGGGTGATGAACGCGGTCTTCTCTTCATCTTCCTTCGTCATGAAGATCTGGTGGTACCCTGAATAGGCATCGAGGAATGATAGCAGGTCACACCCGGTAGTGGAGTCTAACATCTGGTCGATGCGCGGCAGAGGGAAAGGATCCTTCGGACAGGCTTTATTGATGTCTGTGTAGTCAATACACAGCCTCCACTTTCCGTTTGCCTTACGCACCACCACCGGATTGGCCAACCATGTGGGGTGGAGTACTCCTCTTACCAGGCCTACGGCCTCCAACTTCCTGATTTCTTCAATGATGAACTCTTGCCGCTCCAAAGCTTGCTTCCTGACCTTCTGCCTGACGGGCCGCGCGTGAGGACAGGCAGCAAGATGGTGCTCAATCACCTCCCTGGGAACGCCGGGGATGTCAGATGCTTGCCATGCAAATACATTGACATTCGCCCGCAGGAAGGCGACGAGCGCGCTTTCCTATTTGCTGTCAAGGGTGGAGCTTATAGTGAAAGCCCCTCCCATGTCGTCCTCCTTGACGGACACCTTCTTGATTTCTGGTGGTGCAGCCTTGGACTTTTTTCTCTTGCCGGTGGAGCTCTCTGGCACGTCCTCAACGGGAGCACAACCCTCCAAAGAGGTGCGCTTGCCAGAGTGGGTGCAAGAGGTCTTGGCGGAAGGAGTCTTGTCGGCCTTCTTCCTCCCTAGGGCTTCAGCAGCAGGAGCAAGTGCCCTGGCGGCAGTTGCTGCAACTGCCTCTCGGTAGTTGGTCGGAGCAGATGAGTGCGTCTTTCTTGTCAGAGGGGACGGTGATGATGGTCAGCGGCCCCGGCATCTTCAACGTGTTGTATGGCAAGGGGATCTCGGTGACATCGAAGACGATCTTCTCCGTCCTATAGTTCAGCTCGCCGCCAAACGTAACGGGCAGCGTGATTTTACCTTTAGGCTGGATCCTTCCCAGGTTGACCCCTAGAAACGTGCCCGTTTCTTCGAGGTCTCCATCAGGAATTCGCAGCTTCTTGATCACAGCGGGCGAGATCAAATTCAGACCGTCCCCACTGTCAACCAGCACTTTGGTCACCTTGGGGTTGCGTATTGTTGGTGAAACCAACAACGGCAAACACCCAACCGCAGTTGTGCGGTCAGGGTGATCCTCGGTGTCAAAAACGATGGGCGTGCGGGACCAGTTTAGTGGCTTCTGGGCATCGAACGACGGCTCCACCACAGTAACCTCACGCGCCCACTACTTCAGGTGGCGGTGTGAGGTGTGCAACGAGGCGCCACCGTCGACGCACATAGCCTCTGTAGCCTTCTGGAACTCGTGCTCACCGGACTTGTCGTCCTCGTCGTGATCATCATCCTCCTCTTTCTTGTCGCGGCCCCGAGCGGGCCTCTCTTGTTGGTTATCTTTGCCGCGGCGACCCCCTTGGCCGCCACGCTTCTTGCCGGATCCCTTAGCACCATCCTGACCCTTCTCCTTGTCTCGCCTTTCATATTCAGCCTTCTACTTTTCTGCAAGCAGCTCAACTTGTCGGCAGTTCTGGAGGTCATGGCCCTTGGTGCGGTGGATCTTGCAGTACTGCTTGTCGGAGCCTCCTGGCTTGTCGGCGGCCGCCAGGGCCAAGCAGGCGGCACACCCGGCAACCTCTTTGCCAGGGTCGTCAGCCTTGGCCTTTTTGGTGGCACCAAGCTCGCCGGATCCCTTGACGGCAAGCACAATCTTGCCCTTGCACTTCCTGTTGCGGCACCGGCCTTTCTTTGTCGGGGTGGCGGTGTCTTCGTCTGTGGAGTCGGTTTCCACACCGGCATCCTCACTGGGGTACTTCCTCCCCTCTTCAGCTCGAGCACATCTATCAGCCAGAGCATAAAGTTCGGCCACATCTTTGACCTTGTTCATCGCCAACTCTTCACGCATCTTGCGGTTGCGCACATTCTAATGGAATGCGCTGATAACGGCGGCGGGATGAACATCTGGGATGTTGCACTGCACTCGGCTAAACCTTTGTATGTACTTGCGCAGGTTTTCACCTTCTTTCTGGGGGATGATATGCAAATCGCTTTCCTGGCCATGAGCTTGGTGGCCTCTAGTGAAGGTGCCAACAAACTCGTGACACAAATCCGACCAAGAAGAAATGGAATCCACTGGCAAGTGCATCAACCATGACATGACGTTGGGTTTGAGTGCTAACGGGAAGTAATTAGCAAGCACCTTGTCGTCGCGAGCTCTAGCAGCTTGCATTGCGATGGTGTAGATGCTGAGGAACTCCGACGGGTGGGTCTTGCCGTTGTACTTCTCGCCAACATCGGGCTTGAATGTGCGGTGGGAGGGCCACTGGAACTGCCGCAGCTCTCGGGTAAAGGCTGGACAACCCACCTCGTAAGGCAGGTCACCGGGGCCCCCCGGCGCCGGGTGGTCCATAGTAGGCCCCGCACGATGATCTGACTGATGGCGCGTCTCCCGTCACCGTTCGATGGTAGTTCGAGCGTCTTCCTGGGCCCGTTCCCGAAGGACTTGATGTTGGTCGCGGCGTGTTCGCGGGTCGAACGACGCTGTAGAAACGTTGTCACCGACGTCGGGTCGACGGGCCGGTGGCTGTTGTCACGGCCGCGGGGGGGAGAGTGCATCGTGGTTGCAGTGTCTCTGGTCCCCCCACCGCCGGCATGCACCGGATCGTCAGGACGCCGATGCGAGGGTCCCGTCCGGAGCGGCTCGTCTTTGTTGGCAAAGCTGACAAGGCTTCGGATGGTGGCTCTCCACTCGTCGAGCTTCTCCGCAGCAGGGGGAAGTCGAGGAGCAGCTGCACGCGCGCCAGTGCTTCTGCTGGCGTAGGCGGCGGCGAGATGTGTGTAGACCGTGACACGCTCCGACTTTTAACCGGGTTAGAAGGGGCTCTGTCACGGTCTCGCAGTCGCACGCCGCCTGCACCAGCGGCTGAGCGCGCACGCCGGCCTGGTTCATCCTGTGAGTGGCGCACAGGGCTCTTTCTGCGGCGGTGCCCGGGGGCTCCGACATCGCGGTGTTGCTCATCGCGCACGGCCTAGGAAGGGCGCGGCGTGGGCGCTGGCTCGGGTTCCGTAGAGGCTACTGCGTCGCCCGCGGGCAGCACGGCCCCGCCCCCAGACCCAGCGGCGCGTGGCTCGTCGTCTCGGATTCGGACGACGCCGCTCGCCTGGCTTCGAACGCCAGAATGTCGTGGATGCTCGCGGGCCACGTCCCCGGCCCCATCTGTGGGCACCCGGTCACCTGCTCGCGCTGGCGCTGACGGGCTAGCCCCGGACGAGCCGATCGCTGTGATCCCCTTTTTCTTGGGGGACATGGTGATGACGAAGTCGGTGTGCTAACCTTCAAACCGGATTTTCACAGCTTGCGCCCCCTACCTGGCGCGCCAAAGATGTCGGGGGAAATGACACCTATGGGATCACGAGGAATCCCTTTTGCTACAGTTGGCGGGCGCGGGGCTGTGGAAAGAGCGGGATTGAGAGATCAACATGGGTGGGGATTATCCAGGTTCGGGCCGCAAGGACGCGTAATACCCTACTCCTGCTGGTTTCTGTTTATCAGGTGTTCTTGGACTAGCTACAAGGCATGCAGGGTCCAAAAAGTCCGAATCCTCTCCCAGTACGCCGCGGGCCTCCTTTTATAGACAAAGGGGCTGCCACAGTGGCACACAGGAGGTGGAAAGCTATACAATGATCGAGTCTATCCTCTGGCACCGTAGGACAAACGCATTTAATGCGCTGCCCACGTGCCCTTCTTCCTTTATCGGGGACAGCAAGGAAGCTCGTCCCAGCTATCGCCGCCTCGCCTGGCTTCGACGCGCGTCCGAACTGACGAGGCGGGTAGTGCCACGCTGGCTGGCTGGCTGCTGAGTTGGTGCGGTGGCAGAGCCTTCACGAAGATCTGCATGCCACCACGCAGGTGCTTGCTGAGTTGGCCTAGAGGCCGCATGTCACCACGCATGTGTTCGCCTAGTTGATGGGCTGGCAGCTGCATGGGAACGGCAGCGGAGCTTTGGCAGATGTGGGCCTGGCTGCGGCCCTGCGGATGTCTTCGGCAAGAGTCTTGCTGCGGCCCCGGCAAGGGTCTTGCCGTGGCGTCGTGGTTGTCCCCGGCAAGGGGCTTGCCGGGGGTCTCGTGGGTATCCTTGGCAAGGATCTTGCCGAGGATCTTCGTCTTCTGGTTATTTATCTAGTCTTGTATGCTCCTGGTCTTCACAAAGATCTGCATGCCACCACGGAGGCGCCTCCCGAGCCTTGGTTCCAGTGTGGTTGAAGGCATTGGAACTCTAAGGCTCAAGGGTGGCAGCCCTGCTGGCATTGGGCGAGTTGCCCCGGCAAGGCTCTTGCCGGGGCTGTGGAGGCCGCCCCAGCAAGGGCCTTGCCGGGGGTGTCCACCTCGCCCTTCTGCTCTTTGTGTTTCTGGCTTGGCGTTGGTCTGGTCATCTTGTGCCTTTGCTTCCTCTGCCCCACCAAGCGTGGCCAGGGGCATGGGGCTGCGACTGCCCGCGCACAAGTAGAGGGGTGCAAAAAAGGGCCCCCTACTTTTGTACACCGACACGATGGAACAAAGACGAAAGAGGGGATACCATTCGGGGCATCCCCAAGCTTAGATGTGTGGTTGTCCTTTAATATTACCTTGGAGTGCCTTGGGCATCCCGAAGCTTAGGCTCTTGTCACTCCTTATTCCATAGTCCATCAAATCTCTACCCAAAAATTGAAAACTTCACAACAGAAAACTCAACAGAAAACTCATGAGATCCATTAGTATAATAAAATAAATCACCACTTTAGGTACTGTTGTGAACTCATTATAAATTTATATTGGTGTTATATCTACTGTATTCCGACTTTTCCATGGTTCATACTCCCCGATACTACCCATAGATTCATCAAAATAAGCAAACAACACATAGAAAACAGAATCTGTCAAAAATAGAGAAGTCTGTAGCAATCTGAAACCTTTGTATACTTATGTAACTCTAAAAATTCTTAAAAATTAGGACAATATAGTAAATTTGTATGTCAATCTTGTGTAAAAAATTCAGATCAAAATCACGTTTCTGTGATTTTTTAAAACTCCGGCAATGAGCGCAAAAGTTTCCGTTTTTCAGCAAGATCAAATCAACTATCACCATAAACCATCCCAAAGGTCTTACTTGGCTAAAACACTAATTAAAATACAAAAACACAATTACTACAGAAGTAATAATGTGTATTTATTTAAAAACAGAACCAAAAACACAAAACAAACTTGGGTTGCCTCCCAACAAGCGCTGTTGTTTAACTCCCCTAGCTAGGCATAAAACATACATCTAGGTATTGTTATCTTTGGTATTAAATCCATGAGTGGCCCTCATAATAGATTCATAAGGCAAGTTAATTTTATTTCTTGGAAGGTGTTCCATGCACTTCCTTAACGGAAATTGAAATCTAATGTTTCCTTCTTTCATATCAATAATTGCACCAATCGTTCTAAGGAAAGGTCTACCAAGAATAATTGGACATGTAGGATTGCAATCTATATCTAGAACAATGAAATCTACGGGCACATATGTCGGTGTACAAAAGTAGGGGCGCACCTTTGTACCCCTTTACTTGTGCACGGGCAGCCAGAGCCGCGCGCCATGGCCCCACGTAGCAGGGCAAAGGAGGGAAGCCGGAGAGAAGCCGAAGCCCAGTACAAGACAACCAAGGCAATGCTAGGGCCAAGAACACAAAGAAGCAGAGAGGCGAAGCAGGTTCCCCCGGCAAGATCCTTGTCGGGGGTAGCCTCAGCGGCCCCGGCAAGATCCTTGCCGGGGGCAGCCTCAGCCGCCCCGGCAACACCCTTGCCGGGGCAGCTCGTCCCCACCGACAGAGTGAGCCACCCTTGAGCCCACGGGTTCCAACTCAACCAATCACGTTGGAACTAGGGCTCGGGAGGCACCTCCGTGGTAGCATGCAAATCTTTGTGAAGACAAGGAATATTCAAGATCAGATGAGGATTAAAAGACAACGATCCTCGGCAAGATCCTAGCCGGGGAGAGCCACAAGACCCCCGGCAAGATCCTTGCCAGGGACGACAGCACGCCACGGCAAGACCCTTGCCGGGCCGCCCGGCAAGGCCCTCACCAAGGACGCCAGCAGGGCCGCTTCCAGGCCCGCACCAGCCAAGTCTCCACCGTCGTTCGCATGCAGCTGCCAGCCCAACCAGCTGGGCAGGCACCTGCGTGGCAACATGCAGCTTCCAGGCCAACTCGGCAAGCGCCTGCGTGGCGGCATGCAGATCTTCGTGAAGACCCTACCACCGCGCCACCTCAGCTGCCTGCCTGCCTACATGGCACCGCATGCATCGCTGGCCAGGGCGCATGTCGAAGCAAGGAGGAGCGGAGACGGACGGGACGGGCCTCGTTCCCGTCCCCAATAAAGCAAGGGGACACCTAAGCGATGCATTAAATGTGTCTTGTCCTGTAATACGAGCGATAAGCTCGCGGCAGTGTAGGCCTTTCCACCTCCTGTGTGCCACTGTGGCAACCCCTTTCGACTATAAAAGGAGGCCCATGGCATACTGGAGAGGGATTCGGCTCTTTGAAACCACGCATCCACCATAGCTAGTTCGAGAGCTTAAGAACCCTCTGAAATACAGCCACCAAAGCAGGACTAGGGTATTACGCATCCTCGCGGCCCGAACCTGGGTAAACGATCCTTGTGGTGACTACTGATCCTGCTCTTCTCACAACCCTGCGCCCCGGCAACCGTAGTAGGGATTCTTGTGATCCCATATGTGTTGTTCCACACCGACATCTTTGGCGCGCCAGGTAGGGGGCGCAATTTTGAGAATCTGGTCTAGTAGTTAGCCTAGCGGTTCTTCATCGCCATGGCTCCCAAGAAGAAGACAGCCACGGCGATCGGCTCGTCGGGGGCCGAACAGCCCGTGCTAGTACGGGCGAGCAGCGGCCCGGTCGCGGACAGAACCCGAGCCGCGGTCCGCGAGCACCAGCATCGCCCTGGCAGTCAGAGCCTGGCGAGCAGTGTCGTTCGTGCGCCAGGCGATGGGCCGCAAGTCACCAAATCCAAAGACGGGGCTGGGCCCCCCGCAGGCGGCGTGGGGCCCTCCAGGAGTGTCGTTGTGCCACCCATGGGCGGCGCAGCAACCTCCAAGACACCCACGCCGGCGACCACTGCGCGCTCTTCCCATGGTGTGCGCGACGAGCAGCGTCACCACGCCGGTGACCCTGGACACCGCCGTGGGAAAAGCCCTGTCCGTCATCCGCAGGACGAAGGAGTTCAGCATGCCCGCCGAAGTGCTGGCGAAAATGGCGCGCAGCCGCTGGGTCGTGATAGATCTCCTTCTAACGTGGTTAGAAGTTGAAGCACGCCACGGTCCACGCAGCTGTCGCTGCCACCCACGCCAGCAGAAGCTTTGGCGCGCGCAGCTGCTCCTCGACTTCCCTCCTGCTGCGGAGAAGCTCAACGAGTGGAGGGCCACCATCCGAAGCCTCGTCGCCGTCACCAACAAAGATGATCAGCGACCAGCGGGACCCTCGGGCCGGCGCTCCACCGAGCCACCACATGCCAGCGCTGGGAGGACCGGGGGTGCTGCGGTCACGGTGCACTCTCCTCCTTCTCGCCAGCCGCCACGGGCGTCGGCCCGTCGTGACGACGCTTGTTTTAATATCTCTATAGCGTCGTCGACCCACGGACCCACCGCGACCAGCGCCAAGTTCTTCGAGAACGAGCTCTCGAAGATGCTCGAACCACTATCAAGCACCGGCGTGATACACGCCACCAGTCGGACAAGCGGGCGGGACCCGCTATGGACCACCCAGCATCGGGGGGCTCCGGCGGCCTACCTTACGAGGTGGGCTGCCCAGCCTTTACCCGCGAGCTGCAGCAGTTCTAGTGGCCGTCCCACCGCACGTCAAGCCCGACGTCGGCGAGAAGTACACTAGCAAGACCCATCCGTCTGAGTTCCTCAGCATCTACACCATCGCGATGCAGGCTGCCGGAGCTCGTGACGACAAGGTGCTTGCCAATTACTTCTCGTTGGCACTGAAGCCCAATGTTATGTCTTGGTTGATGCACTTGCCGGCGGATTCCATTTCTTCTTGGTCGGATCTGTGCCATGAGTTCGTTGGCGCCTTCACAGGAGGCCACCAAGCTCATGGCCAGGCCAGTGATCTGCATATCATTCCCCAGAAGGAAGGGGAAACCCTGCGCAAGTACATCCAGAGATTCAGCCGGGTACAGTACAACATCCCCAGCATTCATCCCGCCGCCGTGATCAGCGCGTTCCATCAGAACATGCGCAACCACAAGATGCGCGAAGAGCTGGCGATGACCAAGGTTAAGGATGTGGCCGAACTCTGTGTTCTGGCCGATAGGTGCGCCCGGGCTGAAGAGGGAAGGAAGTACCACGGCGAGGATGCCGGCGCGGAAACCGACTCTACTGATGAAGACACCGCCGCCCCGACGAAGAAGGGACGGTGTCGCAACAGGAAACGCAAGGGCAAGGCTGTGCTTGCCGTTGAAGGATCTGACGACACCGGCGCTGCCAAGAAGGTCAAGGCAGACGACCCCGGCAAGGAGATCACCGGGTGTGCCGCCTGCCGGGCCTTAGCAGCTGCCGACAAGCCAGGGGGCTCTGGCAAGCAGTACTGCAAGATCCACCGCACCAAGGGCCACGACCTCCAGAACTGCCGGCAAGTCGAGCTGCTTGCTGAGAAGCAAAAGGCCGAGTATGAGAGGCAGGACAAGGAGAAGGGCCAGGAAGGTGCCGAGGGATCCGGCAAGAAGCGTGGCGGCCAAGGAGGCCACCGCGGCAAGGACAGCCAGCAAGAGAGGCCCACCCGGGGCCGTGATAAGAAGCAAGAAGACGATGATCATGATGAGGACGACGAGTCCAGCGAGCAAGAGTTCCAGAAGGCTACAGAGGCCATGTGCGTTGATGGTGGCACCTCGCTGCATACTTCTCACCGCCAGCTCAAGCAGTGGGCGCGTGAGATTACAGCAGCGGAGCCGTCGTTCGACGCTCAGAAGCCGCTGAAGTGGTCCAGCACGCCCCTCATCTTTGACGCCGAGGACCACCCTGACCGCACAACTGCGGTAGGTGTTTGCCGTTGTTGGTCTCACCAACGATACGCAACCTCAAGGTGAACAATATGTTGGTCGACGGCGGGGCCGGCCTGAACTTGATCTCGCCCGTTGTGATCAAAAGGCTGCAAATTCCTGATGGAGACCTCGAGGAAACGGGCACGTTTCAAGGGGTCAATCCGGGGAGGAGCCAGCCGAAGGGGAAGGTCACGCTGCCCGTGACGTTTGGAGGAGAGTTGAACTATAGGACGGAGAGGATCTTCTTCGATGTGGCCGAGATCCCCTTGCCCTACAACGGGATCCTCGGTCGCCCGGCACTAGCCAAGTTCATGGCGGCGGCGCACTACGCCTACAACATGCTAAAGATGCTCGGGCCGTTGACCATCATCTCCGTCCCCTCCGACAAGAAGGATGCGCTGATTTGCGCCGACCAACTCTACCGGGAAGCAGTTGCAGCAGCTGCTGTCAAGGCACTTGCTCCTACTGCTGAAGGCCCGGGAAGGAAGAAGAAGCCTGGCAAGACCTCTCGCACCCACTCCGGCAAGCGCACCTCCTCGGAGTGTTGTGCTACCGTCGAGGACATGCCAGAGAGCTCTACCAGCAAGAGCAAGAAATCCAGAGCTGAGCCACCGCAGACCAAGAAGGTGTCCGTCAGGGAGGATGGCACGGGGGGCTTTCACCATAGGCTCCACCCTAGACAGCAAATAGGAAGGCGCGCTCATCACCTTCCTGCGGGCGAATGTCGACGTGTTTGCGTGGCAAGCATCCGACATCCCCGGTGTTCCCAGGGAGGTGGTTGAGCACCACCTAGCTGTCTGTCCTCATGTGCGGCCCGTCAAGCAGAAGGTCAGAAAGCAGGCTTTGGAGAGGCAGGAGTTCATCATAGAGGAGATCAGGAAGTTGGAAGCGGCAGGTTTGGTGAGAGGAGTGCTCCATCCGACGTGGTTGGCCAATCCGGTAGTGGTGCGCAAGGCAAATGGGAAGTGGAGGCTCTGTATTGACTACACATATATCAATAAGGCTTGTCCTAAGGACCCCTTCCTGTTGCCACGCATCAACCAGATTGTCGACTCCACGGCCGGGTGTGATCTGCTGTCATTCCTCGACGCCTACTCGGGCTACCACCAAATCTTCATGACAAGAGAAGATGAAGAGAAGACAACATTCATCACCCCATGTGGTACGTATTGCTTTTTACGGATGCCTTTCGGGTTGAAGAGTGCTGGCTCGACGTTTGCAAGAGCAGTCCAAATTGGTTTTGAACCCCGGCTCCATAGAAATATGGAAGCATACATGGATGACATAGTGGTCAAAACCAAGGACGGGGCAACTCTTGTGCAAGATCTGGAAGGGACATTTGCCAACCTGCGCAAGATCAACCTTAAGCTGAACCCTGAGAAGTATGTCTTCGGCGTTCCGTCCGGCAAGCTTCTCGGATTCTTTGTGTCGCGGCGCGGGATCAAGGCAAACCCAGACAAAATCAAGGCTATTGAACAGATTGAGGCGCCCAAGCGGATCAAGGATGTGCATCGGCTCACCGGCTGCGTCGCCGCCATGAGCCGATTCATCTCCAAGTCCGCCGAGCGCGCCCTTCCTTTTTTCAAAATCTTGAAGAAGGCAGGCCCAATGGAGTGGACCCCAGAAGCCGAGGCAGCGTTCCAGGATCTGAAGAAATACCTTTCCTCCACGCCAATACTGGTTTCTCCTAAACCACAAGAGTCGTTGCTGCTGTATCTGGCGGCGACGAATCAAGTGGTCAGCGCCGCACTGGTGGCGCAGAGAGAGGTTGACAAGGAGGCAGTGGCAACGGCAGAACCAGCAGATGGCAAACCAAAGATTCCCTCGGCAGGGCCTGGTGCCGGCAAGGCGAGGCCCCCGGCAGTCTGATGCCACCAGGGCAGTGCCCGCGCAGTCGAATGAGGTGGTGCAGAAGAAGATGATGCAGCACCCGGTTTACTTTGTCAGCTCCCTCTTGCAGGGGGCTAGGTCGAGGTACTCCGGTGTGCAGAAATTGCTCTCCGGCCTCCTTATGTCCTCGAGGGAGCTGCGTCATTACTTCCAAGCCCACGAGATCACTGTCGTCACCCGCCTCCCGTTGCAACGGATACTGCATAACCCAGATGCGACCGGACGGATTGTGGAATGGGCTCTGGAGTTCTCGAGCTTTGGGTTGAAGTTTGAAAGCACCTCGACAATCCAGAGCAGAGTCTTGGCGGAGTTCATTGCAGAGTGGACCTCAACGCCCGACGAAGAAACCTGGGAGACCACTCTCCCCGGCAAGGAAGCAGACCGCGACTGGATCATGTACTTTGATGGGGCTTTCTTGCTGCAAGGCGCCGGTGCCGGTGTGCTGCTTGTCGCACCCACCGGATAGCACCTCAAGTATGTGATCCAGATGCACTTTCCCAGGGAGATGTCCACAAACAACACTGCTGAGTACGAGGGGCTGCTTGCCGGTCTCAGGATCGCGGCAGACCTCGGGGTGAAGAAGCTCATCGTCAGGGGTGACTCGCAGCTTGTCGTCAGACAAGTCAACAAGGATTACTAGAGCCCATTGATGGAGGCCTACGTAGATGAAGTGAGGAAGCTGGAGGAGTGCTTTGACGGTATCCAAGCGGAGCACGTTCCCTGAGCGGAGAACGACATCAGCGATTACCTGTCGAAGCATGCTGCATTCAAGCTACCTGTGGAACCAGGTACCTTTTTGCTCCGGTTAACTCAGCCCTCTGTCGAACCAACAACGGGGCAGAAAAAGCGGAGGAAATCAGGTCCCGGCAAGTACTTTCCCGCCGAGCCCCTTGGGGCTGCCGGCAAGGATGTTGCCGTGCACACTGAGCCTGCCAAAGAGCAACTGGCTCCGGCAGTGTGTCAAGCAGCCCTAGCCGTCGAGACAACCGCTCCCATGGCAGAAGAGATGCCTGATAACCCACAAGTATAGGGGATCGCAACAGTTATCGAGGGTAGAGTATTCAACCCAAATTTATTGATTCGACACAAGGGGAGCCAAAGAATATTCTCAAGTATTAGAAGTTGAGTTGTCAATTCAACCACACCTGGATAACTTAGTATCTGCAGCAAAGTATTTAGTAGCAAAGTAATATGGAAGTAACGGTAACGATAGCAAAAGTAATACTTTTGGGTTTTGTAGTGATTGTAACAGTAGCAACGAGAAAGTAAATAAGTGAAGAACAATATGTGAAAAGCTCGTAGGCATTGGATCGGTGATGGAGAATTATGCCGGATGCGGTTCATCATGTAACAATCATAACATAGGGTGACACAGAACTAGCTCCAGTTCATCAATGTAATGTAGGCATGTATTCCGAATATATTCATACGTGCTTATGGAAAAGTACTTGCATGACATCTTTTGTCCTACCCTCCCGTGGCAGCGGGGTCCTAGCGGAAACTAAGGGATATTAAGGCCTCCTTTTAATAGAGTACCGGACCAAAGCATTAACACATAGTGAATACATGAACTCCTCAAACTACGGTCATCACCGGGAGTGGTCCCGATTATTGTCACTTCGGGGTTGCCGGATCATAACACATAGTAGGTGACTATAGACTTGCAAGATAGGATCAAGAACTCACATATATTCATGAAAACATAATAGGTTCAGATCTGAAATCATGGCACTCGGGCCCTAGTGACAAGCATTAAGCATAGCAAAGTCATAGCAACATCAATCTCAGAACATAGTGGATACTAGGGATCAAACCCTAACAAAACTAACTCGATTACATGATAAATCTCATCCAACCCATCACCGTCCAGCAAGCCTACGATGGAATTACTCACGCACGGCGGTGAGCATCATGAAATTGGTGATGGAGGATGGTTGATGATGACGACGGCGACGAATCCCCCTCTCCGGAGCCCCGAACGGACTCCAGATCAGCCCTCCCGAGAGGTTTTAGGGCTTGGCGGCGGCTCCGTATCGTAAAACACGATGAATCCTTCTCTTTTATTTTTTTCTCCCCTAAAGTGAATATATGGAGTTGGAGTTGAGGTCGGTGGAGCGTCAGGGGGCCCACGAGGCAGGGAGGCGTGCCCAGGGGGCAAGCGCGCCCTGACGTGGATTATTCTTCAAGTATTTTTCATATTTTCCAAAAAGATGTTCCGTGGAGTTTCAGGTCATTCCGAGAACTTTTGTTTCTGCACATAAATAACACCATGGAAAGTGTGCTGAAAACAGGGTGAGTCCGGGTTAGTTCCATTCAAATCATGCAAGTTAGAGTTCAAAACAAGGGCAAAAGTGTTTGGGAAAGTAGATCCGACGGAGACGTATCAACTCCCCCAAGCTTAAACCTTTGCTTGTCCTCAAGCAATTCAGTTGTAAACTAAAAGTGATAAAGAAAAAGTTTACAAACTCTGTTTGCTCTTGTTGTTGTAAATATGTAAAGCCAGCATTTGAGTTTTCAGCAAAGATTATAACTAACCACATTCGCAATAACTCTTAGGTCTCATGTTTACTCATATCAATGGCATAATCAACTAGTGAGCAATAATAATAAATCTCGGATGACAACACTTTCTCAAAACAATCATGATATGATATAACAAGATGGTATCTCGCTAGCCCTTTCTGAGACCGCAAAACATAAATGCAGAGCACCTTTAAAGATCAAGGACTGACTACACATTGTAATTCATGGTAAAAGAGATCCAATCATAGTCATACCCAATATAAATTAATAGTAATGGATGCAAATGACAGCAGCGCTCTCCAGCTGGTCCTTTTTAATAAGAGGGTGATGACTCAACATGGAAGTAAATAGATAGGCCCTTCGCAGAGGGAAGCAGGGATTTGTAGAGGTGCCAGATCTCGGTTTTGAAATAGAGATAAACAATATTTTGAGCGGCATACTTTCATTGTCAACATAACAACCAAGAGATGGCGATATCTTCCATGCTACACTCATTATAGGCGGTTCCCAAACAGAATGGTAAAGTTTATACTCCCCCTCCACCAACAAGCATCAATCCATGGCTTGCTCGAAACAACAAGTGCCTCCTACTAGCAATAGTCCCAGGGGGAGTTCTGTTTGCAATTATTTTGATTTAGTTTGCATAAAGCATGGGACTGGGCATCCCGGTGACCAGCCATTTTCTCATGAGTGAGGAGAGGAGTCCACTCCTCTTGAGAATAACCCACCTAGCATGGAAGATACGGACAGCCCTAGTTGATACATGAGCTATTCGAGCATACAAAACAGAATTTCATTTGAAGGTTTAGAGTTTCGCACATACAAATTTACTTGGAACGGCAGGTAGATACCGCATATAGGAAGGTATAGTGGACTCATATGGAATAACTTTGGGGTTTAAGGAATTGGATGCACAAGCAGTATTCCCGCTTAGTACAAGTGAAGTCTAGCAAAAGACTGGGAAGCGACCAACTAGAGAGCGACAACAGTCATGAACATGCATTAAAAGTAATAAACATTGAGTGCAAGCATGAGTAGGATATAATCCACCATGAACATAAATATCGTGAAGGCTATGTTGATTTGTTTCAACTGCATGTGTGAACATGTGCCAAGTCGAGTCACTTAAATCATTCAAAGGAGGATACCACCCCACTATACCACATCACAACCATTTTAATAGCATGTTGGCACGCAAGGTAAACCATTATAACTCATAGCTAATGAAGCATGGCATAACAAACTATGATCTCTAATTGTCATTGCAAACATGTTTATTCATAATATGCTGAATCAGGAATGATGAACTAATCATATTTACAAAAACAAGAGAGGTCGAGTTCATACCAGCTTCTCCCATCTCATTCAGTCCATCATATATTGTCATAATTGCCTTTCACTTGCACGACCGAACGATGTGAATAATAATAAGAGTGCATGTGCATTGGACTAAGCTTGAATCTGCGAGCATTCAATAAACAGGAGAAGACAAGGCGATATGGGCTCTTGGTTAAATCAACAATAATGCATATAAGAGCCACTTCAACAGTTTAATCATGGTCTTCTCCTATCGACCCCCAAATAAAAGAAACGAAATAAAACTATTTACACGGGAAAGCTCCCAACAAGCAAAAGAAGAACGGGAAATCTTTTTGGGTTTTCTTTTTTTTAATTACTACTACAGCAAGAAAAGTAAACTAACTAAAGCTATTACTATTTTTTTGTTTTTCTTAAGGTTTTTCAAACACACAAGAAGAAAGCAAGAAAAAGAAAATAAACTAGCATGGATATTACAGTGAAAGAGTATCAGCACCGACATCTAGCAGTGAGTATGTGAACATGAATGTAATGTCGGTGGGAAATACGTACTCCCCCAAGCTTAGGCTTTTGGCGTAAGTTGGTTTATTGCCACGGATGGCCTGGCGGATATCCGTAATTGTAGCCGGGGTCGTACTGAGATGAAGAAGACTCTAACTGCCACTGGTTGGAAATCATCTCCGGATCCCACTGGTAATTAGACTGTCGTGGAGGTTCAAATTGTGGTTCCGGCTCCGTGGCTGGTGTAGGGTTCCGGTAGGCGTGAATGGCCACCAACGGAAAGAGATACATACCTGCAGATAAATTAAACAAGGAGGGAGCAGGCAAGGTAATAGTCTCAGGGTGATGTTTATCAAAGAATAATTTGTATTTAAGAGCCCCTTCCCTATTCTTAACAATAAAGTCATGCGCTACCATACTCTTATAATCTAAATAAGCATTGGGCAGCAATTTTTCTTGGTTTTCATAGTGCCTAATAGGTATGTTATAATGTGCAGCAAGGCGTGAAGCGTAAATACCTCCAAAGATGGGGCCCTTTGTACGGTTCAAACTTAACCGTTTAGCAATAATACCGCCCATACTAACAGTGTTATCGCAGAATAAACCATGGAACAAAATGATAATATCAGGAACACTAAGGTTTCCACAGTTTCCACGACCAATTAAGCAATGACTAGCAAATATGGCAAAGTAGTGTAAAACAGGAAAATGTATGCTAGTGATTCTTGCATCGGAAACCTTCCTAGTTTCCCCTACAGTAATAGTATCAATGAACTCGTCCACATCTTTACGATGTGGTTCCTCTAAACTACCTTCAAAAGGTATTTTGAAAACCTTGCAAAATTCATCTAGTGGCATCTTCTTAACCACATCATATAAATGAAACTCTACTGAAGGAGGTGATTCCTTAGGATAATAGTAGAAGTTTTGCACAAAAGTATTGGTGAGTAAGAGATGTTGTTCGCGTTGGTCGCGGAGGAAGTCGGTGAGGCCTACATTCTCAGCCAATTCATAAAAATCATAATATATCCCAGCTGCTCTCAAGAAGTCATCGGAAGGCCATTCACACGGCCGAACCTCCGCGGTGTGAGGCAAATTATATTTGGGCCTCTGTGCTTCTTCACTCTGCTTTTCCTTCGAGCTTCGGCTCGATGAGCCCCTCAAAAATCTCTTCATTATTTTCTGGAAAAATCTGAAATTTTTAGTAACTTCAAATAAAAGTGAACCAAGCTCAACAAAATTGATAGCAACTACTCCTACAAGTGCCTAGAGCCTATATATCATGCATTAGAACTACTTGGAACCATATAAATTTGACATGCAAGCTCAAGAACATGGTCACCTAGGCAGCACAAATTTGCAATGAATAAAGCACTAGAACAAAAACTAATTGGACCAATGGGGGAGTCACATACCAAGGAACAATCCCCCCAAGCAGTTTTGTGAGAGGTGCTTTGAGCAAGGAGATCGAAAATCGCATCAAAATGAGCTAGAACTCGTGCTTGAGCTGGATGGTGATTTTTTTGGGAGGAAGAAGAAGTGTGTGGGTGCAGGAATAAGTGGAGGGGAGCCACCATGGGCCCACAAGGCAGGGGGCGCGCCCTGTAGGGGTGGGCGCGCCCTGGACCCTCGTGGCCAGGTGTTTGCTCCCCCTGCTGTGTTCTCAGTTCCAGATATTCTCAAATATTCCAGAAAAAATCATATTCCATTTTCAGGGCATTTGGAGAACTTTTATTTTCGAGGTATTTTTATATTGCACGGATAAATCAGAAAACAGACAGAAAAATACTATTATTACTTTATTTCAACTAAATAACAGAAAGTAGAAGGAGGGTACAGAAGGTTGTGCCTTCTAGTTTCATCCATCTCATGCTCATCAAAAGGAATCCACTAACAAGGTTGATCAAGTCTTGTTAACAAACTCATTCCGAATAACATGGAACCGGAGAACTTTCGAATAACACTATGTTACCTCAACGGGGATATGCACATCCCCAATAATAAGAATATCATATTTCTTCTTGACAGTAGGAAGAGGAAATTCAAAACCTCCAAAAATAATCGATGGAATTTTTCCAATAGAATTGATACTATGAACTTGAGGTTGTTTCCTCGGAAAGTGTACCGTATGCTCATTACCATTAACATGAAAAGTGACATTGCCTTTGCTGCAATCAATAACAGCCCCTGCAGTATTCAAAAAAGGTCTTCCAAGAATAATAGACATGCTATCGTCCTCGGGAATATCAAGAATAACAAAGTCCGTTAAAATAGTAACGTTTGCAACCACAACAGGCACATCCTCACAAATACCAACAGGTATAGCAGTTGATTTATCAGCTATTTGCAAAGATATTTCAGTAGGTGTCAACTTATTCAAATCAAGTCTACGATATAAAGAGAGAGGCATAACACTAACACCGGCTCCAAGATCACATAAAGCAGTTTTAACATAGTTTCTTTTAATGGAGCATGGTATAGTTGGTACTCCTGGATCTCCTAGTTTCTTAGGTATTCCACCCTTAAAAGTGTAATTAGCAAGCATGGTGGAAATTTCAGCTTCCGGTATCTTTCTTTTATTAGTAACAATTTCTTTCGTATACTTAGCATAAGGATTCATTTTGAGCATATCAGTCAAACGCATACGCAAGAAGGTAGGTCTAATCATTTCAGCAAAGCGCTCAAAATCCTCATCATCCTTTTTCTTGGATGGTTTGGGAGGGAAAGGCATGGGTTTCTGAACCCATGGTTCTCTTTCTTTACCATGTTTCCTAGCAACAAAGTCTCTCTTATCATAACGTTGATTCTTTGATTGTGGGTTATCAAGATCAACAGCAGGTTCAATTTCTATATCATTTTCATTACTAGGTTGAGCATCATCATTAACATTATCACTAGGTTCGTGTTCATTACCAGATTGTGTTTTAGCATCAGAAATAGAAATATCATTTGGATTCTCAGGTGGTTCAGCAATAGGTTCACTAGAAGCATGCAAAGTCCTATCATTTTTCTTTTTCTTCTTTTTAGAGGAACTAGGTGTGTCAATATTATTTCTCTGAGAATCTTGCTCAATTCTCTTAGGGAGGCCTTCAGGATACAAAGGTTCCTGAGTCATTTTACCAGTTCTAGTAGCCACTCTAACAGCATAATCATTATTCTTACTATTTAATTCATTGAGCAAATCATTTTGAGCTTTAAGTACTTGTTCTACATGAGTGGTAACCACAGAAGCATGTTTACTAATGAGTTTAAGTTCACCTTTAACTCTAGACATATAATCACCCAAGTGTTCAAGCGTATCGGAATTGTATTTCAATTGTCTACCGAAATAAGCATTGAAGTTTTCTTGTTTGACAATAAAATTATCAAACTCTTCTAAGGATTGTCTAGCAGACTTATAGTGAGGAATATCACCTTCATCAAATCTATAGATAGAATTTACCTTTACTACCTGTGTCGGGTTATCAAGACCATGAGTTTCTTCAATAGGTGATGGATTGAGATCATATGTTTCTTCAACAGGCGGTAAATTAAGACCATGTATTTCTTCAATAGGAGGTAAATTCTTAACATCTTCAGCTTTAATGCCTTTTCCTTTCATAGATTTCTTTGCCTCTTGCATATCTTCAGGACTGAGAAATAGAACACCTCTCTTCTTCGGAGTTGGTTTAGGAATAGGCTCAGGAATTGGCTCAGGAGCTAGCTCAGGAAGTGTCCAATTATTTTCATTTGTCAACATATTATTCAATAGAATTTCAGCTTCATCCAGAGTTCTTTCCCTGAAAACAGAACCAGCACAACTATCCAGGTAATCTCTGGAAGCATCGGTTAGTCCATTATAAAAGATATCAAGTATTTCATTTTTCTTAAAAGGATGATCGGGCAAAGCATTAAGTAATTGGAGAAGCCTCCCTCAAGCTTGTGGGAGACTCTCTTCTTCAATTTGCACAAAATTATATATTTCCCTTAAAGCAGTTTGTTTCTTATGAGCAGGGAAATATTTAGCAGAGAAGTAATAAATCATATCCTGGGGACTACGCACACAACCAGGATCAAGAGAATTAAACCATATCTTAGCATCACCCTTTAATGAGAACGGAAATATTTTAAGGATATAAAGGTAGCGAGATTTCTCATCATTAGTGAACAGGGTGGCTATATCATTTAATTTAGTAAGATGTGCCACAACAGTTTCAGATTCATAGCCATAAAAAGGATCGGCTTCAACCAAAGTAATTATCTCAGGATCGACAGAGAATTCATAATCCTTATGTTTCATTCTAGCATTAAAAGATATTTGCTTACATTTAGCTAATAACCTCTTTAGATCATATCTGTCATTGCAAGATAAAATAGCTCTAGCAGCTCCTTCCGGAACATAACCCTCAGGAACAACAGGCAATTCATATTTATTAGGGGGAGAATCTTCATCATCACTATCTTCAATATTATCAGTTTCAATAATTTCATTCTCTCTAGCCCTAGCAAGTTGTTCATCAAGAAATTCACCAAGTGGCACAGTAGTATCAGCATAGAAGTAGTTTCATCATAAGTATCATGCATAGCAGAAGTGGCATCATCAATAACATGCGACATATCAGAACGAATAGCAGTAGCAGGTTTAGGTGTCGCAAGCTTACTCAAAACAGAAGGTGATCCAAGTGCAGAGCTAGATGGCAGTTCCTTACCTCCCCTCGTAGTTGAGGGATAAATTGTTGTCTTAGCGTCTTTCAAGTTCTTCATAGTGACCAGCAGATATAAATCCCAAGTGACTCAAAGAATAGGGCTATGCTCCCCGGCAACGACGCCAGAAAATAATCTTGATAACCCACAAGTATAGAGGATCGCAACAGTTTTCGAGGGTAGAGTATTCAACCCAAATTTATTGATTCGACACAAGGGGAGCCAAAGAATATTCTCAAGTATTAGCAGTTGAGTTGTCAATTCAACCCCACCTGGATAACTTAGTATCTGCAGCAAAGTATTTAGTAGCAAAGTAATATGGAAGTAACGGTAACGATAGCAAAAGTAATATTTTTGGGTTTTGTAGTGATTGTAACAGTAGCAACGAGAAAGTAAATAAGTGAAGAACAATATGTGAAAAGCTCGTAGGCATTGGATCGGTGATGGAGAATTATGCCGGATGCGGTTCATCATGTAACAATCATAACATAGGGTGACACAGAACTAGCTCTAGTTCATCAATGTAATGTAGGCATGTATTCCGAATATAGTCATACGTGCTTATGGAAAAGAACTTGCATGACATCTTTTGTCCTACCCTCCCGTGGCAGTGGGGTCCTAGCGGAAACTAAGGGATATTAAGGCCTCCTTTTAATAGAGTACCGGACCAAAGCATTAACACATAGTGAATACATGAACTCCTCAAACTACGGTCATCACCGGGAGTGGTCCCGATTATTGTCACTTCGGGGTTGCCGGATCATAACACATAGTAGGTGACTATAGACTTGCAAGATAGGATCAAGAACTCACATATATTCATGAAAACATAATAGGTTCAGATCTGAAATCATGGCACTCGGGCCCTAGTGACAAGCATTAAGCATAGCAAAGTCATAGCAACATCAATCTCAAAACATAGTGGATACTAGGGATCAAACGCTAACAAAACTAACTCGATTACATGATAAATTTCATCCAACCCATCACCGTCCGGCAAGCCTACGATGGAATTACTCATGCACGGCGGTGAGCATCATGAAATTGGTGATGGAGGATGGCTGATGATGACGACGGCGACGAATCCCCCTCTCCGGAGCCCCGAACGGACTCCAGATCAGCCCTCCCGAGAGGTTTTAGGGCTTGACGGCGGCTCCGTATCGTAAAACGCGATGAATCCTTCTCTTTTATTTTTTCTCCCCGAAAGTGAATATATGGAGTTGGAGTTGAGGTCGGTGTAGCGTCAGGGGGCCTACGAGGCAGGGGCGCTCCCAGGGGGGCAGGCGCGCCCCCCACCCTCGTGGACAGGGTGTGGGCCCCCTGACGTGGATTTTTTTCCAGTATTTTTAATATTTTCCAAAAAGATGTTCCGTGGAGTTTCAGGTCATTCCGAGAACTTTTGTTTCTGCACATAAATAACACCATGGAAAGTCTGCTGAAAACAGCGTCAGTCCGGGTTAGTTCCATTCAAATCATGCAAGTTAGAGTCCAAAACAAGGGCAAAAGTGTTTGGAAAAGTAGATACGACGGAGACGTATCAACTCCCCCAAGCTTAAACCTTTGCTTGTCCTCAAGCAATTCAGTTGTAAACTGAAAGTGATAAAGAAAAACTTTTACAAACTCTGTTTGCTCTTGTTGTTGTAAATATGTAAAGCCAGTATTCAAGTTTTCAGCAAAGATTATAACTAACCACATTCGCAATAACTCTTAGGTCTCATGTTTACTCATATCAAAGGCATAATCAACTAGCGAGCAATAATAATAAATCTCGGATGACAACACTTTCTCAAAACAATCATGATATGATATAACAAGATGATATCTCGCTAGCCCTTTCTGAGACCGCAAAACATAAATGCAGAGCACCTTTAAAGATCAAGGACTGACTAGACATTGTAATTCATGGTAAAAGAGATCCAATCATAGTCATACCCAATATAAATTAATAGTAATGGATGCAAATGACAGCAGCGCTCTCCAGCTGGTGCTTTTTAATAAGAGGGTGATGACTCAACGTGAAAGTAAATAGATAGGCCCTTCGCAGAGGGAAGCAGGGATTTGTAGAGGTGCCAGAGCTCGGTTTTGAAATAGAGATAAACAATATTTTGAGCGGCATACTTTCATTGTCAACATAACAACCAAGAGATGGCGATATCTTCCATGCTACACTCATTATAGGCGGTTCCCAAACAGAATGGTAAAGTTTATACTCCCCCTCCACCAACAAGCATCAATCCATGGCTTGCTCGAAACAACGAGTGCCTCCAACTAGCAACAGTCCCAGGGGGAGTTTTGTTTGCAATTATTTTGATTTAGTTTGCATAAAGCATGGGACTGGGCATCCCGGTGACTAACCATTTTCTCGTGAGTGAGGAGCGGAGTCCACTCCTCTTGAGAATAACCCGCCTAGCATGGAAGATTCGGACAGCCCTAGTTGATACATGAGCTATTCGAGCATACAAAACAAAATTTCATTTGAAGGTTTAGAGTTTGGCACATACAAATTTACTTGGAACGGCAGGTAGATACCGCATATAGGAAGGTATAGTGGACTCATATGGAATAACTTTGGGGTTTAAGGAATTGGATGCACAAGCAGTATCCCCGCTTAGTACAAGTGAAGGCTAGCAAAAGACTGGGAAGCGACCAACTAGAGAGCGACAACAGTCATGAACATGCATTAAAATTAATAAACATTGAGTGCAAGCATGAGTAGGATATAATCCACCATGAACTTAAATATCGTGAAGGCTATGTTGATTTGTTTCCATACCGGCAAGGGCGCAGCATACCGTCCGATTCCTCCAAACAGGGGAACTTCCTGAGGAGCAGGAACAAGCGGAAAAAGTAGCCCGTCGGTCTGCCCTGTACCAGTTCGTCGATGACGTCCTATACAGGAGAAGACCGAACGGTGTGAAATTGAAGTGCATCTCCCAGGAGGAAGGACTAGAGCTATTGGCCCAGATACATGGAAGCATATGTGGCTCCCACATAGGGTCGAGGGCCCTTGCCGGCAAGGCGTTCCGGCAAGGTTTCTTCTGGCCCACCGCCCTCCAGGATGCGACGACACTAGTAACCAAGTGTGAAGCATGTCAATTCCATTCAAAGAAGCTTCATCAACCAGCTCAAGCCCTTCAAACAATCCCTCCCTCTTGGCCATTCTCGGTCTGGGGGATCGATATACTAGGCCCCTTCCCCCGTGTTGTCGGGGGCTTTGAGTACTTGTACGTTGCAATCGACAAGTTCACAAAGTGGCCGGAGGTGGAAGCAGTGAGAAAGCTGACAGCACAGTCAGCCGTCAAGTTCTTCAAGGGACTAGTCTGCCGCTTTGGTGTGCCAAGCAGAATTATCACCGATAAGGGCATGCAGTTCACGAGCCACACCTTCATGCAGTACGTTCAAGACCTCGACAGCAAGGTCTGTTTTGCTTCCGTGGCACACCCCCGGAGCAACGGCCAAGCGGAGAGGGCGAATGCTGAAGTGTTGTGAGGCCTGAGAACGAAGACCTTTGACAGGCTGCACAAGAGCGGAAGGCGCTGGATTGATGAGTTGCCGGCGGTTCTTTGGTCGATCGGGACGACGCCAAATCGAGCCACCGGTCAGACACCCTTTGCCCTAGTGTATGGGGCGGAGGCAGTTCTCCCCACAGAACTCATATACGGGTCACCTCGAGTGCTCGCTTATGATGAGCTTGAGCAAGAGCAGTTGCGGCAAGATGACGCAACGCTCCTTGAGGAAGATCGTCTTCGGGCAGCTGTGAGAGCAGCACGCTACCAGCAAGCCTTGCGCCGCTACCATAGCCGCAAGGTTCATGCCCGAAGCTTTGAGGAAGGCGACCTTGTTCTTCGGCGCGTTCAGTCGGCCAAGAATACCAACAAGTTGACGCCGAAGTGGGAAGGCCCTTATCGGGTAATACGAGTCACCAGGCCCGGTGCAGTCCGCCTGGAGACCGAAGATGTTGTCCCAGTGAGCAACTCCTGGAACATCGAGCATCTTCGTAAGTTTTACCCATAAGGCACGGCTTGCCGGGCCCCCCGGCAAGCCACCTTTTGTACAAGCTTTGCCGGCAAGGCATGTAACCCTCTGTACAAAGCCAGGCGCAGACCCTGAGCATAAATAAATGAAGCGCTGGCGCCCTAAGTCATAGCATGCATGCTAGGTTGAGTCTCTTCCTCGGTTAGGGTTGATAGTGCTTAGCGGCGACTAACCCCTAGCCTAGAGGTCGAGTGTGTGTCTTTCTGTTTTCTTTGGTTTGCAGGGCACTTCTGCTGAGCCACTTGGGAAATGGAGAATGAACTGGTGCTCCGGCCCCGGCAAGGCAAGGCTGCTGGGGGATGAAGATTTAAGGGTCCAACCACGGCGAGCCAAGGTTGCCGGGGCTACGGATTCAGATAAGTCTTTCATCCCCCTGCTATGCGTTTCCGTATGGAACTGGGACATGTGAAGCCTCGTTTATGTCTTAAAACCACCGTGCTCCCTTTTTCCTGTACCCGAGAGTTACTTCCTGGGTCGGAATTTGGTAGTAGTTGCGGTGGCGAAGAGATGAACGAGGAGCCTAACTCTACTTCGCCCCTGCCTCCGCCAAAAGCGCGAGAACGGTTGGCCGAAGAAGAGAAACGGCAAGGCCTGTTGCCGGGCGATAACGTTTATTATAAAAATAACAAGGATTCATCCTTGGCATGGGCCTTGCTCACGCACGAAGAACCCGGAAAGCACCCTTTTTCATTAAAAACGTCCCATATAGGTACAGTTTGTACGGAAAGAAAAACATGAACAAGGGGGATTACAAGCTTTAAATCTAACAAGTGCCCGCAGGCTTACAAACTAAAAAGAGACAAAATGCTCGTAATCCCTTTCTTGTCCCTCTCCTCAGAAGATGGAACAGGACAGCGGGAGGGCAAAAAGAGCGCCTAGGCGAGGTGCGAAGAGCAGAAAGCTGGAAGATGAGGCAGCGGCTTGCCAATACGCGACGAAGGCGTCGGTGCCCGCGTACTCCGAGTTGACGGCCGCCACCTGCCTTCTTCGCCTTCTCCGGCCCTCCTACACCAGCCGCCCAAGGAGACGGCGGGGAGCACCCCGATGGAGAGCTTGACGTGGAAGGCCCTCGGCAGGGCGCGAGACCGGGGGAGGGGCGGCGCGGTCAGTCGGAGTCGGCGTCCTGCCGCCCAGCCCTCTCGTTGTCGCTGTCACTGTCCTCCTCGTCACTCCCGCTCGAGGAAGAGTCTTCATCGTTGGAGGAGCTCTCCACGCAGCACTTCAGGCGAGTTCCAAGATCTCCGAAGACCTTGACGGAGAGCAGGCCGCCTCCATTAACTTGAAGTAGAGGACGAGCCCCACCGTCAGGCTATGGATGCGGGCAAACGTCTTCCACCCGTGACGGAGATACATGACATGAGGAGCGGGGAAGTCGACGTTGACTCGCATGCCGCCGGTCCCGCAGCCCCTCATTTGCAACCTGTGGGTCTGGGGCGGATCGAGATCCATCTCCGCTGCAAAGGGGGTGGGAAGACGGAGACGACGACGCGATGGCCGGCGCAGCCTGATGAAGAACTCACGGGGCCGGTCCCCGACATGACCCTCCATCGCGGGAGGCACCGCTGGCAGAGGCACGGCCGCCACGCCACCTCGTGCCCCTCTCCCCCTACCGCCGCGGCGACCTCGGCCACGCCCCCTCCCCCTTCCTCTTGTGGCTGGCTCCGCCGTCACGGGCTCGAGGGAAGGAGGGACGCGCTGACGAGCAGCGACCCTTGCTGCCACCATCGAAGGCCCAACACCTCCTCTCGCCATGGCAGGTGGAAGAAAGAAGCAAAGATGAAGGAGGATGGATACTGAAGAATGTGGGGTGGCGCCCTCTCTCCCCCTCTTTATAAAGGGGCGGGGTCGAGACCCAGCCGCCCCACTCAGCCAATCCAGCCGGCGGAGGCGCAGGGAATCAGGACTGACACGCTGCCCCAATCAGCGACAGCCCAGTTTCCCGCCTCCACAGCCCGCCACTTGCATGAAGGACGCGTGGTGAACGTGCAGGGTTGAAAGAACGGGTGAGGCGACCGTTCCCCACCCCGTGATCAAGGGGCGTGGGCGCCTTGAAGACTGCGACCCGAGTCCATCCAGTAAATGAGCCGCGCCTCCACGCCTCCCTCTTTTATGGGGAAGGCGCGAGCCGCCTCTTTACCATGATGTGACGCATGCGTGCGGAAACCGCCCCACGCATGCCGCCCACGTCACGCGCACCCCTCCACATCGCGCATTCAACGCGGGTCGTGGGGAAGCGCAGCGGACGAAGAGTTACCACGGTAAAATCTGCCCCTCCTGCCCGCGCACCGTTCTAGGCCTGGCCCAACAACGTGTCGCGCTTATGTGTGGCCCAGGCCCGGGGGCTCCTGTCGGTGTACAAAAGTAGGGGCGCACCTTTGTACCCCTTTACTTGTGCACGGGCAGTCAGAGCCGCGCGCCACGGCCCCACGTAGCAGGGCAAAGGAGGGAAGCCGGAGAGAAGCTGAAGCCCAGTACAAGACAACCAAGGCAACGCCAGGGCCAAGAACACAAAGAAGCAGAGAGGCGAAGCAGGTTCCCCCGGCAAGATCCTTGCCGGGGGCAGCCTCAGCGGCCCCGGCAAGACCCTTGCCGTGGTGGCTCGTCCCCACCGACAGAGTGAGCCACCCTTGAGCCCACGGGTTCCAACTCAACCAATCACGTTGGAACTAGGGCTCGGGAGGCACCTCCGTGGTAGCATGCAGATCTTTGTGAAGACAAGGAATATTCAAGATCAGATGAGGATTAAAAGACAACGATCCTCGGCAAGATCCTTGCCGAGGAGAGACACAAGACCCCCGGCAAGATCCTTGCCGGGGACGACAGCACACCACGGAAAGACCCTTGCCAGGCCGCCCGGCAAGGCCCTCACCAAGGACGCCAGTAGGGCCGCTTCCAGGCCCATACCAGCCAAGTCTCCACCGTCGTTCGCATGCAGCTGCCAGCCCAACCAGCTGGGCAGGCACCTGCGTGGCAACATGCAGCTTCCAGGCCAACTCAGCAAGCGCCTGCGTGGCGGCATGCAGATCTTCGTGAAGACCCTACCACCGCGCCACCTCAGCTGCCTGCCTGGCTACATGGCACCGCATGCATCGCTGGCCAGGGCGCATGTCGAAGTAAGGAGGAGCGGCGATGGACGGGACGGGCCTCGTTCCCGTCCCCAATAAAGCAAGGGGACACCTAAGCGATGCATTGCGTCTTGTCCTGTAATACGAGCGATAAGCTCGCGGCACTGTAGGCCTTTCCACCTTCTGTGTGCCACTGTGGCAGCCCCTTTCGACTATAAAAGGAGGCCCATGGCATACTGGAGAGGGATTCGGCTCTTTGAAACCATGCATCCACCATAGCTAGTTCGAGAGCTTAAGAACCCTCTGAAATACAGCCACCAAAGCAGGACTAGGGTATTACGCATCCTCGCGGCCCAAACCTGGGTAAACGATCCTTGTGCTGACTGCTGATCCTGCTCTTCTCACAACCCTGCGCCCCGGCAACCGTAGTAGGATTCTTGTGATCCCATAGGTGTCGTTCCACACCGACAACATAATTCCTATTTGCAACAATAAGAACATCATTAATCCTTCCCATAGCTTTCTTAATAGTGGAATCCGCTAGATGCAAATTTAAAGAACAATCATCAAATTCACGGAAACCTAGCACATCACATAAAGTTTTTGGAATCGTGGAGACACTAGCACCCAAATCACACAAAGCATGACACTCATAATCTTTAATTTTAATCTTAATTGAAGGTTCCCACTCATCATAAATCTTTCCAGGGATCGAAACTTCTAACTCAAGTTTTTCTTCAAAAGATTTCATCATAGCATGAACGATATGTTTACTAAAAGCTTTATTTTGATTATAAGCATGAGGAGAATTCAACATGGATTGCAACAAGGATACACAATCTATCAAAGAACAATTATCATAATTAAAATCCCTGAAATCCAAAAGAGTGGGTTCATCGCTACTTAAAGTTTTGACCTCTCCAATCCCACTTTTATCAATTTTTACATTAAGATCTTTAAACTCCGAATCATTGGAACGCCTTCTAACTAAAGTTGACTCATCTCCAATCCCATCTTTATCAAGATTTATATTAGAAAACAAAGATTCAATAGGAGTCACACCAAATACTTTAAGATCTTCATCATTATTTTCAAGAGACTCCAGTTTAGCGGCCATCTTATTTACCAAAGTAGTTTGCTTATCGGAAATTTGGCCCACTAAATTTTCAATATGAGAAATTGAGATTTAAGGCCATATATTTCCTTAGTAACATCATCAAGCACTTTATTAATATACTCCATCATAGTTTTTTGTTCTTTAAGTTCGTTCCTAAAGAAACTATTATGCTCAAATTGTAAGGACATGAAGCTTTTAGCATTATTTTCAATCTCTTCTAACTTCCTATAGTAAGGATCAAAGCTCTTAGGTTGAGCCATAGTGACAAACAAGCAATCTAGCACACAAGCAAACGAAGAGCAAACAAAAAGACAAACGAAAGAAAGGGCGAATAAAAAGGCAAATATCTTTGTATTTTTTTGAAAATGTTTTAGAAGTGGGGGAGAGGAAAATGAGAGGCAAATGGCAAATGATGTAATGCAAGAGATGAGAACCTCCCCGGCAACGGCGCCAGAAATTCTTCCTACTACTTCTTGAGCTTGCATTGATTTTTCCCTTGAAGAGGAAAGGGTGATGCAGCAAAGTAGAGATAAGTATTTCCCTCAGTTAAGAATCAAGGTATCAATCCAGTAGGAGGCACAAGCAAGTCTCCAATCTATGCACCTGCACAAACTAAAAAACACTTGCACTCAACGCGAAAAAGGGGTTGTCAATCCCTTCACGGTCCCGAACAAGAGTGCGATCTAATAGAGATAGGTATAAAAGATAAATAAAAAGGCAAACTAAAATAAATCTAAATACATTGCAGCAAGATATTTTTGGGTTTTCTGGTATATAGATCTGAAAATATATGATGGAAAATAGACCCGGGGGCTATAGGTTTCACTAGAGGCTTCTCTCTTGAAAGAAAACATACGTTGGGTAAACAAATTACTGTCGAGCAATTGATGGAAAAGCGCGAAGTTACGATGATATCCAAGGCAATGGTCATGAATATAGGCATCACGTCCGTGTCAAGTAGACTGACTCCTGCGTGCATCTACTACTATTACTCCACACGTTGACCGCTATCCAGCATGCATCTAGAGTATTAAGTTCATAAGAACGGAGTACCGCCTTAAGTAAGATGACATGATGTAGATGGATAAACTCAAGCAATATGATGAAAACCCCATCTTTTTTCCCTTGATGGCAACAATACAATACGTGCCTCGCTACCCCTACTTTGTCACTGGGTGAGGACACCGCAAGATTGAACCAAAAACTAACACCTCTCCCATTGAAAGAAGAACCAATCTAGTTGGCCAAACCAAACCGATAATTCGAAGAGAAATACAAAGATATTTAATCATGCATAAAAGAGTTCAGAAAGACTGAAATAATATTCATAGATAATCTGGTCATAAATCCACAATTCATCGGATCTCGACAAACACACTGCAAAAGAATATTACATCAGATAGAACTCCAAGAACAGAGGAGAACATGGTATTGAAGATCATAGCTAGAGAGAGAAGAAGCCATCTAGCTACTAGCTTTGGACCCGTAGGTCTGTCGTAAACTACTCACATTTCATGGGAAGGGCAATAGAGTTGATGTAGATGCCCTCCGTGATCGAATACCGCTCCGTCGGGGTGCCGGAAAAGGCCCCAAGATGGGATCTGGCTTGCGGCGGCGGAAAAGTATTTTGGTGGACGCTTCTGTTGGTTTGAGAATATTTGGGAATTTATAGTGCAAGAATTAGGGTTGGAGGACTCCCGAGGGGGCCGCAAGCCAAGGAGCCCCCCCCCCTCGGGCGCGACCTAAGGGCTTGTGGGTCCCTCGGGACTCTTCTGGCCCCCTCTCCAAGCTCCGTGGATGTCTTATGGTCCAAGAAAAATCATCGCAAAAGTTTTATTCCATTTGGACTCCGTTTGATATTCCTTTTTCTGTAAAACTCAAAAACAAGGGAAAACAGAAACTAGCACTGGGCTCTAGGTTAATAGGTTAGTCCCAAAAATAATATAATATAGCTTATTAATGCATATAAAACATCCAAAATAGATAATATAATAGCATGGAACAATCGAAAATTATAGATACATTGGAGATGTATCAGTTCCTACTTTACTTTCAAAAAGCACATGCACCACATATCAAGGGACGGCAGGGAGTTGCATTCTTTATGCGCTCTGGTTCATCATGTGTGGGCAACCAACATTTTATTATCCAAAATCTACTTGCTCTTCTTTAGCATGCTCCTCTTCGGTTCTTCTTTTATAAGTACTCTCTCTGTTCCTAAATGTAAGTCTTTGTAGAGATTCCTCCATGGACTACATACGGAGCAAAATGAGTGAACCTACACTCAAAAATGTATCTATATACATCTGTATGTGATTCATAGTGGAATCTCTACAAAGACTTGTATTTAGGAACAGAGTGAGTATAATAGTAGTACAGTATGTTCCTTGTAGTGAAGAGGAGCAGGGACATTTGTAGTGTACAGGTCCATTCGGTCGCTTGTCATGGACGCTTTCAACTCTTCGTGTTGGTCTTCATGTCGCTTGTCATGGACGCTTTCGACTCTTCGTATTGGGTCATATGTGTCGCCTTTGAGAGTTAGACTGATAGTAACAGTACTGCGCCTTTAGTTGTAGAGAGCTAGTATCTGAAGCCTTTCGAGCTGTACCGGCAATACTAGCACATATTTTCCAGCAGGTTCCACTCTCCTAGTTTTACTACTGATGCTTAGGGTTTTCCCACTATGATCTGCGTAGGTGCTTTGTGTCCTACTAGCAGCAGCCCACCCTTTAAAGCTAAATAACACACCAATCATAATTCCAAAGCTTAGTTGTTCCAATACGAATGTGACATGATATTCATATTACTTAACAGACATACATTTAATTGGTCAGCTAATGCTCCCACTTGAGTTTCCAAATGCATGTGGCAACAAAGAGAGAGACATCATGGAATTGTGTTTCTCTAGATGCTCTGATTCATCATGGGTGAGCAACCAATATTGAATAGAAAGAAACGGAATCTCCATAATATGCTTCCTCTTGTATTCTTTAACATATTCCTCTTATATTCTTCTTTAATAAGTGCAGTATGTTCCTCGTCAAGAAGGCAAGCAGGGACATCTGCAGTCGACATGTCTATTTGGCCGCTTCTGAAAGTTGCTTTTAGAAATTTGAGTTGGTTTGCCATAATATCCAGGAAATGTTGGGAGTTGTGCAGCCTTAGAGAGACTAGACTGATAGTAACAGTAGTGCGCCTTCAGGTGAATAGAGCTGGCCTGTACGGTGATCGATAGGCTTTCGATTAGTAGCGGTAATGCAACCCCATATTTACCAGCCAGTTCCACTTCCCCGATTTATTTATGATGCTTATGGTGTCCCCCTTTTATCGACACAACAATCTATGTAGTGGCTTTGTATCGTAATAGGAGCACTCCATCCTTCAAGCAAAACTACATGCCACTCATATTTCCAAAGCTTACATGTAATTGGTCAGCTAATGTTACTACGTGAGTTTTGAAATGCATGTGCGCCACATATAGAGGCATGTTGGAATACTATTTCTCTGTGCACTCTCGTTGTCATGGTTTCGCAATAAACTTTCAATACAGTATAGTATGAACCTATCATCTGCCAACTATCCTTACTTCTGGAGCTCCCAACAGGGAGCCTATTTTTTTTTGTAGTTGTGCCAGATTATATTATGGTACGCACCAAATTACATCACACAAGGGCTCTCTCATCCAAATCCAGTGATAGCGCACAAGGGTTTACAAGGAGCCCTATTATATTAGAATATCCTCTGCATTACAAAGATAATCTCACTACTATTTATGTTGCCATGCTTCTCAGATATTGAACAAAATCGCAATGAATATGAGAATGCGCACATCAGAAGAGTATCACGGAACAGTGCAATGCCTAACAAGCATGGCATCAAGGCATCGAGTTTCATTCTGGATGGAATGAAGCCCACACCCTCCGCACCTACAAATTCGTGTTTAGAATATGATCCTAATGACTATTTTGAGCTCAAGGAGTCAAAGGCAGATGGCCTATCATGTTCACCCTACAAGGTGTCTGTTCTAATTTGCCAAGGTTTTATTGGTTGCACGTAACTTGCATAAGTTGTCTTGTGTTTCCATTTGTCATCATACCATGTTTTTTCATTCAAATGGTGTTCTTGTGTATCAGACATCCAAAAGGAAGAGAGTGATTGTAGAACCTGAAGGAGTAGTAGCAAAGTCCTTGAAAAAGGTGGTGGTACCGCAGAAATCAGACAGCACCCCACTTATATTGGCGATAGAACCAGCGCCACAAAACCTAGGATATCGCAACTATGTTGCTCGCTGCTTTGCTCTTGTTAGTACCTATTGTCTTGTATCGCTGTACTTATATTCATACCTGGTTGATTATGTGACATCAGTGTGCATGATAACCTGCATATCCACTGTTCTCTCCTAATTATCAGATCTATATTAATGCTTACATTAATGTAGAATAAACCAATGCTTATGAAGAAGTTTATCTCTACATTGTCCTTGTAAGTATCTATTGTCCTTTATCACTGTACTTATATTGTCAGCAAGTTGTTCATGTACCATCATTTTGCAGCTTTTTTCCCTTGGTATCCATTTTCTACACATCAGATCTATGTTTACTCTTACCTAAATGTTGAATAAAACCAATGTCATTGAAGTTGTTTAGCTCTGCATTACTCTTGTTAGTACCTTTTGGTTGTATGTGGTACCTACATTTATAGCTAGTTGATTATGTAGAATCACTCTGCATCTTTCCTTAAATAATCTCCATTTGTTCCTATATTATCACTTCTATATTTACTCCTAAACAAATGTAGAATGAAGGCAATGCTTATGAAGAAGACTTTGTGGTAAACTTCTTGAATTCCCCACCCCCCCCATCAACATGGAAAAGGGCTTTATAGAGTCGGTCTTCATTACTAACGTAAGTTTGTCCTTCTCGAGCCTTCAAACTTTGTTGTGTATATTTGGATAGCAATGACTGCAACTATTGTTTATTATTGTCGCTTGCATCAAATTGCATGTTTAAAGTTTATTATGAAGAAGTTCACAAACATAAGTTTCTCCTTCTCAATTTCTGTTTTTAGTTGTACAACCTACTTCCTTATTCATACCATGTAAATTAAACTAAACATAGCAAGTGATCTTCGTTAGCACTGCATGTATGCTTGTGTTGTTGATCTGTACTCCAGTGGTGTGGTCAAACTACCAACTCTAGGACAATGTCATATCCGGCTATGTCTTAACTATGAACAATGCATGTTATGTTCATGTTATTTAAATCGTGTCTCTTTATTTACCAATCTGAAATGGGATAAATTGACAGTACACTCACCATCGATGCTTACACATTCTTTTCACTTCATGAATGCTTGTGTTCTTCATCTGTAATCCAGTGGTGTGGTGAAGCTGGCCACTCCTGCACAATGTCATTTCCTGCCATGTCTTAACTGTGAACAATTTTTATTCTATTTTAATCCAGGTCTCTTTATTTGCCACTAAGAAATGGGATGAATCAACGGCACTGCTGCTTATATGTGCAAAGCATGTTATCTGTCTGCCTTTTTCTGTTTCAGGGTGATATCACTCACGCCAAGAACTGCAATTGATGCTATGCAGCTAGAGTTGGCTATAAGTGTCATACAAGTGTAGTCATCAGCTTGCTCAGCTGCTTGCACTGCAGCTCCCAGGCAGAGCTAACCTTTCTAGAACTGTGTTGAAGCGTTGTCGGTTTTGTATATAATTTTAGGCGGCGTGTTTATTTGCATTGGTGGCGACCTTTGATGCCCAATGTATGTTCTGCTGTCTGGTTGCGCTTTATTATCGCTAGCGGGAAACTTTTATGCCAAGTGCATGTAATATGCAGTAATTTCTTTATTGTATAGTCTAGGTATATTCTTCGTCATGATGCTGTAATTTAATTTATGTATATGATGTCGTCGCTCCCCGAAAAGTTCGTAAGCTTTGACGGAGCGCAACGGGCCTAAACGTTCGCTTTATTATATATAAAAATTATGGTACTAAAACTGGTCGGCGCACCAATCATTGTGAATGGGCCGAAATGTGGGCATGCAATCGTGTCCAACTAATAACAGGCCTAAATGTAAACTCACCAACTATTAGTTTCGGGCCTTTAACAGGCTTAGTAAACCAGTTGCCTAAATTGGGCTAGAAAATAGAATGGGCTTTAAACTGTCTGAAAAGTAGATTGGGCCTGAACAGTGTCGGAGGCCCATGGTTGGCCTAGCCACAAAACGGGTCGTTAACAGGCCAAAATATGTGTCGGCCCACAGCTGGCCCAATAACATTATGGGTCGTAAGCAGACCGGTTGCAAAGCGGTCCATCATTAGGCCCAGCTATCTCACGGGCCTTTAATGGGCCAATAGTGTGACGACCGGATAATTAAGCTACAGTAACCCTCTACTAATGATGCCATGTCACCACTGTTACTCTTACTAAACTCACTCTGATTCAAATCACCTTCAAATTCAAATTCAACGTCAAGTCAAATGGTAAAACTTTTCAAATATTAAAACTAAAATGTTCGGGTTGTGCCAGATAATCCATACTAAATATTGGTGAAGAAACCACACTTCTTTAAAGTATTAAATTGCACTATAATAAGTAAAACAACGAATAACTATTATTTAGATGCTCTTAAAATAATAAACAAATACAAACTACTTTATTTAATGTGTCAAAATATTTGTGGCAGTGGCATAATTACATATCCTAAATTAGGTACAACTTTGGTATTTTACTAAAACTAAGATAAATAGAAACTAAGATAAAACAAAAAAGAAATAAAACAAGTAAAAGGAAAGACAAAAGGCAAAACAAAAAATAAATAAAAGGCCCCTTGGCCAACTGGGCCAGACGGCCCAGCTGGCCGACCCACCTGGACCAGATGGCACCCGGGCCAACCAGGCCGGCCCAGCTAGCGCCCCCATAACCCCCAAACCCTAACCCCCAATCCCCACTACCCCCCACGATTCCCACCCGCTCTCCCGTCCTACCACACCGCCGCCACCACACGCAACACATGCGCACACACACACACGCACGCATCGTGCCTGGGGGAGGGGCGCCCCTGCTCGATCCCCTCCCCCCGCACGGCCGCGCCCGACGCAAGTCGCCGCGCCGCTAAGGCCACCGCCAGCCAGGCTCGGCGCCGCCCCTTAGGGACTCCCCTGCGCCCCCTCCTCTCCCTCGCGCGGTGCCCGCCTGATGCCGCGACCTCGCCTCATCACCGACCCCGACCCCGTCGCACCACGTCGGCGCCTCGACACAGGAGCCACACCCACGGCCACCTCCGGCGCTCCGGCGCCTGCCTGCTCATCCCCTGTTGCCGCCGCACGGAGGACCACCTCGCCGGAGCTTCCCCTCCCGCTGGATCTGGATCGGCACCCGAGTCGATCCCCGGTGCCCGCGCTCGCCACCGCTCCGCCGTCGCCACGCCACCTCGACCTCGTCTCCTCCCCACCTCGCGTCGTCCCCAGCCTCCTCCTCACCGGCTCCACCGAGCCTCGCCGCCCCTGTACCCCTGCAACGAACGTGAGCAGGACCCCCCTCCTTCCCTCCTGCCCCGCGGTCACCGTCGTACGCTCACGTTTCGCCCCTCGCCGTGGCCATTGCCCGGAACCGCGGTGCCCGCAGCCGCGAACCCCCCCATGCCCTGAGTGCGTCGTCCGGCCCGGCCACTCTGGCAGCGCCGGAGCCGCCGCCCGTTAGCCCGCTGACCGCGCCAGGTCCGCCCCGCTACGCTGCTCCCTTCGCCCGCTAACCACCGCGCCCGCTCGGGCTGTGCCCGACGCCCGCACCCGCTAAGGCCCACTGGCCCTATGACAAGTGGGGCCCAGCCCCAGAATGTCTATAAAAAAGATTAAAATAAATAATTAGTTAGTTAATTAATCAATTAACTTAATTAATTACTTTTAATTAAACTAATGAAACTTAGTTAACCTAATTAACTAATTAATAAATCCTGTTTAGTTAGTCTGAGTCAATGGCGGACGGGACCCACACGCCTGTTGACCCGGTCAGCAGATGGTTGACTGATGACATGCTGACATCATAATTACAATTTATAATTGAATTAATTCTGTTAATATAAAAATGAACTAAAACTTTAAAAATTAAAATAAAATAAACCGTAACTCGGATGAAAATACTTTGTACATGTAAGTTGCTCAGAACGACGAGACGAATCCGGTTACGCAACCCATTCATCCGCCACACATCCCTAACATAGCAAACACGCAACTTTCCCCCTCCGGTTCATCTGTCCGAAAACGCAAAACACCGGGGATACTTCCCTGGATGTTTCCCCCCTTCACCGGTATCACCTCATACCGCGTTAGAACACTCCTAGCTCTGCCTGTTGTCCTGTTATGCACTTGCTTGCTATGTATTTACTGTTTCTCCCCCTTCTTATATCCGGTAGACCCCGTGACGATGGTGATGCCCCTGTGGTCGACTACATCACCGACGACCCCTCCTTCTTGTCTGAGCAACCAGGCAAGCCCCCCCCTTGATCACCAGATATCGCCTATTCTTCTCTATACTGCTTGCATTAGAAGAGTGTAGCATGTTACTGCTTTCGGTTAATCCTATTCTGCTGCATAGCCTGTCATTGTTGCTACAGTTCTTACCCTTACCTGCTATCCTATTGCTTAGTATAGGCTGCTAGTGTTCCATCAGTGGCCCTACACTCTTGTCCATCTGCCATGCTATACTACTGGGCCGTGAAAACTTCGAGAGGTGATCACGGGTATATACTATATACTTTATATACATGACACATGTGGTGACTAAAGTCGGGTCAGCTCGTTGAGTACCCGCAAGTGATTCTGATGAGGGGGCTGAAAGGACAGGTGGCTCCATCCCGGTAGAGGTGGGCCTGGGTTCCTGACGGCCCGCGACTGTTACTTTGTGGTGGAGCGACAGGGCAGGTTGAGACCACCTAGGAGAGAGGTGGGCTTGGCCCTGGTCGGCGTCCGCGGATACTTAAAAATAACACGCTTAACGAGTTCTTGGTATTTGATCTGAGTCTGGCCATTTGGTCTATACGCACTAACCAACTACATGGGAAAGTTATGGGCACTCGACGTCGTGGTATCAGCCGAAGCCTTCGTGACGTCAGCGACTGAGTGGCGCGTGCCGGATTGGAACGTAAGCCTACTCTTGTATTAAGGGGGCTAATTCTGCTTCCGGCCGCGTACGCAACGTGCAGGTGTGCAATGGGCGATGGGCCCAAACCCCTGCGCCATAGGATTTAGACCGGCGTGCTGACCTCTCTGTTGTGCCTAGGTAGGGCTGCGACGTGTTGATCTTACGAGGCCGGGCATGACCCAGGAAAGTGTCCGGCCAAATGGGATCGAGCGTTGGGTTATGTGGTGCACCCCTGCATGGAAGTTTATCTATTCGAATAGCCGTGCCCCACGGTAAAAGGACGACCCGGAGTTGTACCTTGACCTTATGACAACTAGAACTGGATAATTAATAAAACACACCCTTCCAAGTCCCAGATATAACCCGGTGATCGCTCTCTAACAGGGCGACGCGGAGGGGATCGCCGGGTAGGATTATGCTATGTGATGCTACTTGGTGAACTTACCATCTACTCTCTCCTACATGCTGCAAGATGGAGGTGGCCAGAAGCATAGTCTTCGACATGATTAGCTATCCCCCTCTTATTCTGGCATTCTGCAGTTCAGTCCACCGATATGGCCCTTTACACATATACCCATGCATAGGTAGTGTAGCTCCTTGCTTGCGAGTACTTTGGATGAGTACTCACGGTTGCTTTTCTTCCTCTTTTCCCCCTTTCCCTTCTACCTGGTTGTCGCAACCAGATGCTGGAGCCCAGGAGCCAGACGCCACCGTCAACGACGACTCCTACTACACCGGAGGTGCCTACTACTACTACGTGCAAGCCGCCGCCGACGGCCAGGAGTAGTTAGGAGGATCCCAGGCAGAAGGCCTGCGCCTCTTTCGATCTGTATCCCAGTTTGTGCTAGCCTTCTTAAGGCAAACTTGTTTAACTTATGTCTGTACTCAGATATTGTTGCTTACGCTGACTCGTCTATGATCGAGCACTTGTATTCGAGCCCTCAAGGCCCCTGGCTTGTATTATGATGCTTGTATGACTTATTTATGTTTTAGAGTTGTGTTGTGATATCTTCTCGTGAGTCCCTGATCTTGATCGTACACGTTTGCGTGCATGATTAGTGTACGATTGAATCGGGGGCGTCACAAGTTGGTATCAGAGCCGACTGCCTGTAGGAATCCCCCTTCCTCACTCCTTGGCCGAAGTCGAGTCTAGACATATCAAAACTTTTACTAACATGGCTGTGTGGCTTATGGGCCCACGTCGTCATTGGGTGGTATTAGGATCTTTTATTCCTCGACCTATACTCTGGAACTCTGATCTCTCTTCTATTCGGGTTAAATGAATTTGCTAAACTCTAACATTAGGTTCTCGTAACAACTTTCTCCCGGAGAGCCCCTTATTACTGATGATCGTCTGCTGCACCAGAAGATTCCGAAGATAATCTCCGATGTTCTCTCGAGACACTTGTGCCCACCGCCTTTGCAAATTCCCTACCACTGTTATATCATTATGGATAGCTTCATACACTTGGCGTCCATACCTTCATTTCCAATTGCTCTTGTTATTACAAGATGCCCCGAAATACCCTCCGTTGTCCTGAGAATCCGTTGAGCCTATTGCCTTGCAGTTCTTTGCCACATGAATACCCCTATGGATAATTACTCGCGCTTGCCAAGTATCTGTTCGTCCACAGTTATTCATGTGTTTCACAAAATTATGTAGAATACTATTCGATCTTCCAAGAATCATCAGTAGCCTATTGCTCTTGTTCCTCCTTATCTGCTTACGTTATGGTTACTTCCATATGTCCAACAATATTCAAGAAAATCCTTTGTGATTTTATTATGATTATCTTGATTCAACATGTGTGCGAATGCACGTAATCATCAGTTGATCCTTATAAATTATCTTTCCGGCTCAGACGTCTTCCCGAACATGAGCTGGTTCTCGACCAATCAATTCGCCGTCGATTGTACCCCTAAGTCTAATCGACTTATCCATCCTTAATCAGAGCGTTTGCTTCTGATCCCTTGATTTGGGAATCATAATTCCTTTGCATTTGAGCTTTGAATTAGTCAGTTGTTTCTATAATCTTATCTCCTTGCATTCTTTCTTATTCTGGTTGAGTACCGATGCTCACATCAGATCCCTCATGGACCACCAGATCCTTTGTTGGATTTTATCTGACAGCATCCTTCATATTCAATAACCTTGTGAGCCTTTCCTCGGATACATAATGCCTTTGGTCAATTGTATCCTCTGCTTTCTCAACAATGCTCTACTTTCGAGCTTGTATAAATTACTCCTAAAGTTGTGGTATATGTTTGTAAGATGCCCCAATGGGTTGAACCTATACCTTCTCTAAAACCGTGTGAACCCGAAAGTTTTCACGACTCATATTCTCCTGGTGATTTACCAGATAAAATTTCAACACTACAACTCCATCGAAAATGAGGAGTGAATGATAGGTTATGCATTGGAGAAGTGGGAGTCGACCTTGAACTTTGTGTTCATGCCCATGGACACGATGTAGATCTTGTCATGAAAGCTTCTCGTACAATAATTATCCCCTTGATATAATTTCATCTTATATCTGGGATTTGGTCTTTTGCAATCGTGGTTTCCGACCATATTGTTCTTCTTTGATCCAAATTTATCGGACAAGTTCAAGCACTTGTCTTCTGGAGAGCAATAACCTAGTCCAACCTCTACTTTGATCTGTCATCGAGTATTACCCCCCTGGTATCTCGAAATTATCATGGAACTGCATAACTTCTTATGAGTTCTTCATCAAGTACTACATTCTCACTGATTCCAATTTTTCACGGGCTCTGAGTTATTAAACACTCAAAGACACCAATAACTAAACCGAGTACACACTATGGTTCAACAACTGTTAGTAATCTTCTTTACTTACGAGTCTGTACCCGATCACGTCATTCCTAGCCTGACCGGCTAGCACAATTTTGGACGATGAGGTAACCTTACGCCGATCTTCCTCATCGTATCATTTCGCCTTGAACACAAAGCTTGATTTCGAGTTCGTGTCATACTCTTGGTTCCAATAATCTTTCGCCTCATCATTCCTTTGACTTGATGTCGTCACCGATCGATTACATCTTCATGAAATCTCACGACAAATGTGTCGTCAACATCATCAACATTCTGAGCTCTTCCAAGATATCTATCGAATTCTTGATGAGAAATACCACCCTTTGCTCTCGATGATTTGTGTTATCATCGACCATTTTATTGCCTTTCGTTCAACACAAACTTGTTCGTGCTTTGTGATATACCTTGAGATCCTTGCTATCCAGCAATTGTTCTTCTTTACCTTGGAGTATTACCATCTTTTATGTCAGGAATGTCGTGAGAATCTCACCACCTCTTGAGAATTCTTGATATAAGTGATACTTCACCATCACCATTCTTTTCTTGGTCCCTGTGTTGTTCCTAACAGGAATACCGATAGATGGACTAGTAATTTTAAAACTTCTAGCAACCTTATTGCTTTGAAGTTAATGGTCAACATTTCATTCTTAGACCATTGCTTATCGAATCGCCATTCTAACATTGCTTGTGCTACCTAAGTCCGTATTTCGGGTGCATGGTCAACCAATGTTCAGTCGTGTATGTTTTCTCGAGCATACCTCATTATATCATTTGAACTGACAAAAGCTATCTCCTTGTACACATAATTGTGGAAATCCATCTTTTGGAAATCTCAATGGACTGTCGCTGAGTCCATCAGCCACCTCCTAACCCTCTCCTTGGTTTAATGATGAACTCTTGTTTCGGAACTTGCTTAAATAGTTCATTTCCCCGAGAACCTTACAATATCATCTCGTTTAATTTGTGTCGCACCTTTTCTTCTCAGGCATCCTGAGTCTGAGGTGTCCTGACACCAATCAGATTTGAAACTTGGTCAGATATGATGGTTGGAACATAATTTCAAGAGTTATAACATTGGATCTCTTATGACACGGTAAGGTGATGTCATGCCTAGCACACCTGGCCGGAGGACCTAGTGTTATAGTTTCCTTTTTAACAAGGTTAACCATTCTTCCATGAGGAAATTGAATGACTTGTTTAATAAGTTTTTCCTGATGGATCCTTTGTGTATGCAAGGTCTGACCTTTGCTTGAAGACCTTGTCAATGCTATCTCGAAGCGCCTGTGTTACTCCGATCTTCAATAAGAACATTTGAAGCAAAATGCTATCTTTTCTTTATCAATTATCCAAAACACCGTTGTTTGGGTAATGACATGAAATTCCTCTCCCCTTACCTAAATGGTTTTCTACTTTCTATCTTATCATGGATACCATGCTCTGCTTGTCATTGGGAAGGATATACCCCTGAAATATCTGATAATCATATTTTCCTTTCCATTATTTGGTTTAACCTTTCTTGTTATCTATGTGATCTAAGTAGTAATATTCTCCTGCTTATGTAAACACCTCGGTGTATAATTCTGTCGGTGAGACCATGTTTCTACTGTTGATGACATTTCGGTAGCCACTGATGGACGAGAACATTGCCTAATGGTCCGCCTCGTTCAACGAGCAGGAAAATGGTTCTCTTCGTCCCTCGCCCTTGGTACCGACGTTGTTGCCGACATAATCGACAGACTATCCTCTCACATGCCTTGCTTACATGATCGTGCAAGATGTCACCGCCTTTCCTACTTTTAACCCACATGGTGGGCCAATAACCCACAGTTCCACAAGATCAAAACCTGACTCTCCTGTACACCCTGTTTCCATAGTTAATCCTTGCGCTTGGCTTCGTATGCAATTCACGAGCCACCTTCCTAGTGATCTATTCTGGTATCAGACGCAATACTTATTCTCTTGTTCTGGACCCTTTCACACTTTGTTTCAGACATCGAACGATTGTCTATCCGTTTGAAACTAATTATTTTACCTCCGTACCTTACTCTCGATGTATTTTATATGTTCAACTCGAGAGATAATCTTATGCTCATTCATAGGTTAACCCCAGATTGTTACCCTCAAAAGCATTCTGTCGTAGTTGAGCTCCCCCTTACCTATTCATAAGTACGTTGGAGTTCCTGAAGGAAAGGACGACTTCACCATGATGACCTGAAGCAGAGAAATAAAGACGTCAATGTAATGGATCGATCTCTTCGAGAAGAGCAACCAAGGCCAAAAAGATCCGTTAGAATTTCGTAACCAAATCTCTTCCCCCTCATTTCCCCTCTTAAATCTCAGGACGAGATTTCTTGTAGTGGAGGAGAATTGTGACGACCGGATAATTAAGCTACAGTAACCCTCTACTAATGATGCCATGTCACCACTGTTACTGTTACTAAACTCACTCTGATAAAAAATCACCTTCAAATTCAAAATTCAACGTCAAGTCAAATGGTAAAACTTTTCAAATATTAAAACTAAAATAATCGGGTTGTGCCAGATAATCCATACTAAATATTGGTGAAGAAACCACACTTCTTTAAAGTATTAAATTGCACTATAATAAGTAAAACAACGACAAAACTATTATTTAGATGCTCTTAAAATAATAAACAAATACAAACTACTTTATTTAATGTGTCAAAATATTTGTGGCAGTGGCATAATTACATATCCTAAATTAGGTACAACTTTGGTATTTTACTAAAACTAAGATAAATAGAAACTAAGATAAAACAGAAAGAAATAAAACAAGTAAAAGGAAAGGCAAAAGGCAAAACAAACAATAAATAAAAGGCCCCCTGGCCAACTGGGTCAGACGGCCCAGCTGGCCGACCCACCTGGACCAGATGGCCACCGGGCCAACCAGGCCGGCCCAGCTAGCGCCCCCATAACCCCCAAACCCTAACCCCCGATCCCCACTACCCCCCACGATCCCCACCCGCTCTCCCGTCCTACCACACCGCCGCCACCACACGCAACACACGCGCACACACACACGCACGCATCGTGCCTGGGGAGGGGCGCCCCTGCTCGATCCCCTCCTCCCGCACGGCCGCGCCCGACGCAAGTCGCCGCGCCGCTAAGGCCACCGCCAGCCGGGCTCGGCGCCGCCCCTCAGGGACTCCTCTGCGCCCCCTCCTCTCCCTCGCACGGTGCCCGCCTGACGCCGCGACCTCGCCTCATCACCGACCCCGACCCCGTCACACCTCGCCGGCGCCTCGACGCAGGAGCCACGCCCGCGGCCACCTCCGGCGCTCCGGCGCCTGCCTGCTCATCCCCTGTTGCCGCCGCACGGAGGACCACCTCGCCAGCGCTCGCACCGCTCCACCGTCGCCACGTCACCTCGACCTCGTCTCTTCCCCACCTCGCGTCGTCCCCTGCCTCCTCCTCACCGGCTCCACCGAGCCTCACCGCCCCTGTACCCCTGCAACGAACATGAGTAGGACCCCCCCCCCCTCCTTCCCTCCTGCCTCGCGGTCACCGTCGTACGCTCACGCTTCGCCCCTCGCCGTGGCCATTGCCCGGAACCGCTTTGCCCGCAGCCGCGAACCCCCCATGCCCTGCGTGCGTCGTCCGGCCCGGCCACTCTGGCAGCGCCGGAGCCGCCGCCCATTAGCCCGCTGACCGCGCCAGGTCCGCCCCGCTACGCCGCCCCCTTCGCCCGCTCGGGCTGTGCCCGACGCCCGCACCCGCTAAGGCCCACTGGCCCTATGACAAGTGGGGCCCAGCCCCAGAATGTCTATAAAAAAGATTAAAATAAATAATTAGTTAGTTAATTAATCAATTAACTTAATTAATTACTTTTAATTAAACTAATGAAACTTAGTTAAACTAATTAACTAATTAATAAATCTTGTTTAGTTAGTCTGAGTCAATGGCGGACGGGACCCACCGTCTGTTGACCCGGTCAACAGATGGTTGATTGATGACATCATGTTGACATCACGCTGACATCATAATTAAAATTTATAATTGAATTAATTCTGTTAATATAAAAATGAACTAAAACTTTAAAAATTAAAATAAAATAAACCGTAACTCGTTCGTCCGCCACACTTCCCTAACATAGCAAACACGCAACTATCCCCCTCCGGTTCATCTGTCCGAAAACACAAAACACCGGGGATACTTCCCTAGATGTTTCCCCCCTTCACCGGTATCACCTCATACCGCGTTAGAACATGCCTAGCTCTGCCTGTTGTCCTGTTATGCACTTGCTTGCTATGTATTTACTATTTCTCCCACTTCTTCTCTCCGGTAGACCCCGTGACGATGTTGATGCCCCTGTGGCCGACTACATCACCGACGACCCCTCCTTCTTGTCTGAGCAACCAGGCAAGCCCCCCCCCCTTGATCACCAGATATCGCCTATTCTTCTCTATACTGCTTGCATTAGAAGAGTGTAGCATGTTACTGCTTTCGGTTAATCCTATTCTGCTGCATAGCCTGCCATTGTTGCTACAGTTGTTACCCTTACCTGCTATCCTACTGCTTAGTATAGGATGCTAGTGTTCCATCAGTGGCCCTACACTCTTGTCCGTCTGCCATGCTATACTACTGGGCCGTGATCACTTCGGGAGGTGATCACGGGTATATACTATATACTTTATATACATGACACATGTGGTGACTAAAGTCGGGTCAACTCGTTGAGTACCCGCAAGTGATTCTGATGAGGGGGCTGAAAGGACAGGTGGCTCCATCCCGGTAGAGGTGGGCCTGGGTTCCTGACGGCCCCCGACTGTTACTTTGTGGCAGAGCGACAGGGCAGGTTGAGACCACCTAGGAGAGAGGTGGGCCTGGCCCTGGTCGGCGTCCGCGGATACTTAAAAATAACACGCTTAACGAGTTCTTGGTATTTGATCTGAGTCTGGCCATTTGGTCTATACGCACTAACCAACTACGTGGGAAAGTTATGGGCACTCGACGTCGTGGTATCAGCCGAAGCCTTCGTGACGTCAGCGACTGAGCGGCGCGCGCCGAATTGGAACGTAAGCCTACTCTTGTATTAAGGGGGCTAGTTCTGCTTCCGGCCGCGTACGCAACATGCAGGTGTGCAATGGGTGATGGGCCCAGACCCCTGCGCCATAGGATTTAGACCGGCGTGTTGACCTCTCTGTTGTGCCTAGGTAGGGCTGCGACGTGTTGATCTTACGAGGCCGGGCATGACCCAGGAAAGTGTGTCCGGCCAAATGGGATCGAGCGTGTTGGGTTATGTGGTGCACCCCTGCAGGGAAGTTTATCTATTCGAATAGCCGTGTCCCTCGGTAAAAGGACGACCCGGAGTTGTACCTTGACCTTATGAGAACTAGAGCTGGATACTTAATAAAACACACCCTTCCAAGTGCCAGATCTAACCCGGTGATCGCTCTCTAACAGGGTGACGAGGAGGGGATCGCCGGGTAGGATTATGCTATGCGATGCTACTTGGTGAACGTACCATCTACACTCTCCTACATGCTGCAAGATGGAGGTGGCCAGAAGCGTAGTCTTCAACATGATTAGCTATCCCCCTCTTATTCTGGCATTCTGCAGTTCAGTCCACCGATATGGCCCTTTACACATATACCCATGCATAGGTAGTGTAGCTCCTTGCTTGCGAGTACTTTGGATGAGTACTCACGGTTGCTTTTCTTCCTCTTTTCCCCCTTTCCCTTCTACCTGGTTGTCGCAACCAGATGCTGGAGCCCAGGAGCCAGACGCCACCGTCGACGACGACTCCTACTACACCGGAGGTGCCTACTACTATGTGCAAGCCGACGACGACGGCCAGGAGTAGTTAGGAGGATCCCAGGCAGGAGGCATGCGCCTCTTTCGATCTGTATCCCAGTTTGTGCTAGCCTTCTTAAGGCAAACTTGTTTAACTTATGTCTGTACTCAGATATTGTTGCTTCCGCTGACTCGTCTATGATCGAGCACTTGTATTCGAGCCCTCAAGGCCCCTGGCTTGTATTATGATGCTTGTATGACTTATTTATGTTTTAGAGTTGTGTTGTGATATCTTCCCGTGAGTCCCTGATCTTGATCGTACACGTTTGCGTGCATGATTAGTGTATGATTGAATCGGGGGCGTCACAAATAGTCAGGTTGGGCTAAAATGTATCCACGAAGACTACGGGCCTTTAAGAGGCTAAGAGTCACTTCGGCCCAGAAATAGGCCCACAGGCAGCATCAGCCGTTAAATGGGCCGAAAGTGAAACCGGGTCGACAACGGCCCATATCTACCAATGGCCATTAGCATGCCGAAATTTATATCGAGATGAACTATTACATGGGCCTTTAAGAGGTTGTAGTTAAAATGGCCCGCAATGAGGCCGAAAGCACTGTGCCTGTTAATGGGCCAGATCAAATATGGGCCATAATTTGGCCCAAAATATGTCAGGCAGTTAACGGGCCGGATCCGATATGGGCCGTCATTTGGCCCAAAACATGACAGACTGTTAACGGGCCAGATCTGATATGGGTTTTCATTTGGCCCAAAACATGACAGGCATCTAACGGGCCAGATCTTACGTGGGTCATAATTTGGCCCAAACCGTGGCAGGCTATTAACGGGCCGACCCAGTGGAGTATGAAAAAATCTTGTTGGCCCTTGGCTGGGTCGGCCTTTTTTATCTTAAATGGGGTAATGTTGGGCTGTGCCATGTGTCAAAGTATCATAGGCATGTCTCCTCCATTGGATGGACGACATCTGTCCCAACGCTGACTGACACGTGGATACTCCGACGAATCAGAATTTTACACATGGAAAACCCCCATTGGTTCAGGCTGTTAATGGGTTATCGGATCCAAACCGGAACCCGATAGCTTAATAGCGACCCGTTATGGTGGATGCCACGTGTTGGTTACCCTTGACGGAAGCACTTCCATGACGCGTCATTTATTGTCATGGAAGTGGACACTTCCGTGATGATAATTTTGGTATTGTCATGGAACACTTCTACGACAGCACAGGTATGACTATCTTGATTTTGTCATAAAATCGTCATGGATGTACATGCATGACAGAAAACGTGACCTACTGTGACAAACACGTATCATCACGGAAGTGGGTTTTTTTTGTAGTGCATGCATCAACCCCCATGCATAGAGTACCCCAATGTCACCTTGGGAATCCGTGAGTTGAGTGCCAAAACACGCATCAAGTGAATCAATATGAAGCCCCATTGTCACCACGGGTATTCATAGCAAGACATACATCAAGTGTCTTCAAATCCATAAAAGTATTCAAACCGATAATAACGAAATCTCAAAGCAAAAACTCAATTCATCACAACAAGATAGAGAGGGGAAAACACCATATGATCCAACTATGTTAACAAAGCTCGTGATACATCAAGATGGTGCCAAATCAAGAACACGAGAGAGAGAGAGAGAGAGAGAGAGAGAGGGAGAGAGAGAGAGATGAAACACATAGCTACTAGTACAAACCCTCAGCCCCGAGGGTGGACTACTCCCTCCTCATCATGGTGGCCGACGAGATGATGAAGATGGCCTTCGGTGATGATTCCCCCCTCCGACAGGGTGCCGGAACAGGGTCTAGATTGGTTTTTCGTGGCTATAGAGGTTTGCGGCGGCGGAACTTCGGATCTAGGTTAACTTTCGGGGTTTTCTAAATATATAGGATTTTTTGGCGTCAGGTTCACGCGAAGGCCCACTACCAACCAGGGTGCGCCATGGGGGTGGTGCACCCTCGTGCCTTGTGGGCAGCAGGGGCCCCCCTCTGGTGGTTCTTTGCTCCATTATTTTTTCTTTTCTTCCAAAAAAATCGTCAAAACATTTCGTCCAACTCCGAGAACTTTTATTTCTGCATAAAAAATAACGCAACGGTAGTTCTGCTGAAAACAGCGTCAGTACGGTTTAGTTCCATTCAAATCATACCAAAACCATATAAAATTGTTGTAAACATGGCATGAATACCTCATAAATTATAGATACGTTGGAGACGTATCGGTTGCTTCTTCGTGGACCCTTCGTGGGTGGCGCCCTCCATGGACTCGCAACCCCTCTGTGGGTTGAATGATGGGGAACATAGTAATTTCAAAAAAAATCCTACGCACACGCAAGATCATGGTGATGCATAGCAATGAGAGGGGAGAGTGTTGTCCATGTACCCTCGTAGACCGATAGCGGAAGCGTTAATACAACACGGTTGATGTAGTCGTACGTCTTCACGATCCGACCGATCAAGCACCGAACGCACGGCACCTCCGAGTTCAGCGCACGTTCAGCTCGATGACGTCCCTCGAACTTCGATCTAGCCGAGTGTTGAGGGAGAGTTTTGTCAGCACGACGGCGTGGTGACGATGATGATGTTCTGCCGACGCAGGGCTTCGCCTAAGCACCGCTACGATATTATCGAGGTGTAATATGGTGGAGGGGGGCACCGCACACGGCTAAGAGATCAATGATCAATTGTTGTGCCTAGAGGTGCCCCCCTGCCCCCGTATATTAAGGAGCAAGGGGGGTTCGGCCGGCCAAGGGGAGAGGCGCGCCAGGAGGAGTCTTACTCCTACCGGGAGTAGGACTCCCCCCTTTTCCATGTTGGACTAGGAGAGAGAGGGGGAAGAGGTGGAGGGGAGGAAGGAAAGGGGGGGCGCCGCCCCCTTCTCCTTGTCCTATTCGGACTGGGGGGGAGGGGCGCGCGGCCCTGCCCTGGCCTCCTCTCCTCTCTTCCACCTAGGCCCACTAAGGCCCATTAAGTTGCCGGGGGGGTTCCGGTAACCTCCCGGTACTCCGGTAAAATCCCGATTTCACCCGGAACACTTCCGATATCCAAACATAGGCTTCCAATATATCAATCTTTATGTCTCGACCATTTCGAGACTCCTCGTCATGTTCGTGATCACATCCGGGACTCCGAACAACCTTCGGTACATCAAAACATATAAACTCATAATATAACTGTCATCGTAACGTTAAGCGTGCGGACCCTACGGGTTAGAGAACTATGCAGACATGACCGAGACACGTCTCCGGTCAATAACCAATAGCGGAACCTGGATGCTCATATTGGCTCCCACATATTCTACGAAGATCTTTATCGGTCAGACCGCATAACAACATATGTTGTTCCTTTGTCATCGGTATGTTACTTGCCCGAGATTCGATCGTCGGTATCTCAATACCTAGTTCAATCTCGTTACCGGCAAGTCTCTTTACTCGTTCTGTAATACATCACCTCGCAACAAACTCATTAGTTGCAATGCTTGCAAGGCTTATAGTGATGTGCATTACCGAGTGGGCCCAGAGATACCTCTCCGACAATCGGAGTGACAAATCCTAATCTCGAAATACGCCAACCCAACAAGTACCTTTGGAGACACCTGTAGAGCACCTTTATAATCACCCAGTTACGTTGTGACGTTTGGTAGCACACAAAGTGTTCCTCTGGTAAACGGGAGTTGCATAATCTCATAGTCATAGGAACATGTATAAGTTATGAAGAAAGCAATAGCAACATACTAAACGATCAAGTGCTAAGCTAACGAAATGGGTCAAGTCAATCACATCATTCTCCTAATGATGTGATCCCGTTAATCAAATGACAACTCATGTCTATGGCTAGGAAACATAACCATCTTTGATCAACGAGCTAGTCAAGTAGAGGCATACTAGTGACACTTTGTTTGTCTATGTATTCACACAAGTATTATGTTTCCGGTTAATACAATTCTAGCATAAATAATAAACATTTATCATGATATAAGGAAATAAATAATAACTTTATTATTGCCTCTAGGGCATATTTCCTTCAGTCTCCCACTTGCACTAGAGTCAATAATCTAGATTACACAGTAATGATTCTTACACCCATGGAGCCTTGGTGCTGATCATGTTTTGCTCGTGGAAGAGGCTTAGTCAACGGGTCTGCAACATTCAGATCCGTATGTATCTTGCAAATTTCTATGTCTCCCACCTGGACTAAATCCCGGATGGAATTGAAGCGTCTTTTGATGTGCTTGGTTCTCTTGTGAAATCTGGATTCCTTTGCTAAGGCAATTGCACCAGTATTGTCACAAAAGATTTTCATTGGACCCGATGCACTAGGTATGACACCTAGATCGGATTTGAACTCCTTCATCCAGACTGCTTCATTTGCTGCTTCTGAAGCAGCTATGTACTCCGCTTCACACGTAGATCCCGCCACGACACTTTGTTTAGAACTGCACCAACTGACAGCTCCACTGTTCAATGTAAACACGTATCCGGTTTGCGATTTAGAATCGTCCGGATCAGTGTCAAAGCTTGCATCAATGTAACCATTTACGATGAGCTCTTTGTCACCTCCATAAACGAGAAACATATCCTTAGTCCTTTTCAGGTATTTTAGGATGTTCTTGACCGTTGTCCAGTGATCCACTCCTGGATTACTTTGGTAGCTTCCTGCTAGACTTATAGCAAGGCATACATCAGGTCTGGTACACAGCATTGCATACATGATAGAGCCTATGTCTGAAGCATAGGGAACATCTTTCATCTTCTCTCTATCTTCTGCAGTGGTCGGGCATTGAGTCTTACTCAACTTCACACCTTGTAACACAGGCAAGAACCCTTTCTGGCTTGATCCATTTTGAACTTTTTCAAAACTTTGTCAAGGTATGTGCTTTGTGAAAGTCCAATTAAGCGTCTTGATCTATCTCTATAGATCTTGATGCCCAATATATACGCAGCTTCACCGAGGTCTTTCATTGAAAAACTCTTATTCAAGTATCCCTTTATGCTATCCAGAAATTCTATATCATTTCCAATCAGCAATATGTCATCCACATATAATATCAGAAATGCTATAGAGCTCCCACTCACTTTCTTGTAAATACAGGCTTCTCCAAAAGTCTGTAAAAAACCAAATGCTTTGATCAGTCCATAAATGGATCGCTGGAGCTTGCACACTTTGTTATCTCCCTTTGGATCGACAAAACCTTCCGGTTGTATCATATACAACTCTTCTTCCAGAAATCCATTCAAGAATGCAGTTTTGACATCCATTTGCCAAATTTCATAATCATAAAATGCGGCAATTGCTAACATGATTCGGACAGACTTAAGCATCGCTACGGGTGAGAAGGTCTCATCGTAGTCAATCCCTTGAACTTGTCGAAAACCTTTTGCAACAAGTCGAGCTTTATAGACAGTAACATTACCATCAGCGTCAGTCTTCTTCTTGAAGATCCATTTATTTTCAATGGCTTGCCGATCATCGGGCAAGTCAACCAAAGTCCATACTTTGTTCTCATACATGGATCCCATCTCGGATTTCATGGCCTCAAGCCATTTTGCGGAATCTGGGCTCACCATCGCTTCTTCATAGTTCGTAGGTTCGTCATGGTCTAGTAACATGACCTCCAGAACAGGATTACCGTACCACTCTGGTGCGGATCTCACTCTGGTTGACCTACGAGGTTCAGTAATAACTTGATCTGAAGTTTCATGATCATCATCATTAACTTCCTCACTAATTGGTATAGGCGTCGCAGAAACTTGTTTCTGCGATGAACTACTTTCCAATAAGGGAGCAGGTACAGTTACCTCATCAAGTTCTACTTTCCTCCCACTCACTTCTTTCGAGAGAAACTCCTTCTCTAGAAAGGATCCATTCTTAGCAACGAATGTCTTGCCTTCGGATCTGTGATAGAAGGTGTAGCCAACAGTCTCCTTTGGGTATCCTATGAAGACACATTTCTCCGATTTAGGTTCGAGCTTATCAGGTTGAAGTTTCTTCACATAAGCATCACAACCCCAAACTTTAAGAAACGACAACTTTGGTTTCTTGCCAAACCATAGTTCATAAGGCGTCGTCTCAACGGATTTCGATGGTGTCCTATTTAACGTGAATGCAGCCGTCTCTAAAGCATAACCCCAAAACGATAGCGGTAAATCAGTAAGAGACATCATAGATCGCACCATATCTAGTAAAGTACGATTACGACGTTCGGACACACCATTACGTTGTGGTGTTCCGGGTGGCGTGAGTTGCGAAACTATTCCGCATTGTTTCAAATGTAGACCAAACTCGTAACTCAAATATTCTCCTCCACGATCTGATCGTAGAAACTTTATTTTCTTGTTACGATGATTTTCAACTTCACTCTGAAATTCTTTGAACTTTTCAAATGTTTCAGACTTGTGTTTTATTAAGTAGATATACCCATATCTGCTCAAATCATCTGTGAAGGTGAGAAAATAACGATATCCGCTACGAGCTTCAATATTCATCGGACCACATACATCTGTATGTATGATTTCCAACAAATCTGTTGCTCTCTCCATAGTACCGGAGAACTGTGTTTTAGTCATCTTGCCCATGAGACACGGTTCGCAAATACCAAGTGATTCATAATCAAGTGATTCCAAAAGTCCATCAGTATGGAGTTTCTTCATGCGCTTTACACCGATATGACCTAAACGGCAGTGCCACTAATAAGTTGCACTATCATTATCAACTCTGCATCTTTTGGCTTCGACATTATGAATATGTGTATCACTACTATCGAGATTCATTAAAAATAGACCACTCTTCAAGGGTGCATGACCATAAAAGATATTACTCATATAAATAGAACAACCATTATTCTCTGATTTAAATGAATAACCGTCTCGCATCAAACAAGATCCAGATATAATGTTCATGCTCAACGCTGGCACCAAATAACAATTATTTAGGTCTAATACTAATCCCGAAGGTAGATGTAGAGGTAGCGTGCCGACGGCGATCACATCGACTTTGGAACCGTTTCCCACACGCATCGTCATCTCATCCTTGGCCAGTGTTCGCTTAATCCGTAGTCCCTGTTTCGAGTTGCAAATATTAGCAACAGAACCAGTATCAAATACCCAGGTGCTACTGCGAGCTCTGGTAAGGTACACATCAATAACATGTATATCACATATACCTTTGTTCACCTTGCCATCCTTCTTATCCGCCAAATACTTGGGGCAGTTCCGCTTCCAGTCACCAGTCTGCTTGCAGTAGAAGCACTCAGTCTCAGGCTTAGGTCCAGACTTGGGTTTGTTCTCCTGAACGGCAACTTGCTTGCTGTTCTTCTTGAAGTTCCCCTTCTTCTTCCCTTTGCCCTTTTTCTTGAAACTAGTGGTCTTATTGACCATCAACACTTGATGCTCCTTTTTGATTTCTACCTCCGCAGCCTTTAGCATTGCGAAGAGCTCGGGAATTGTCTTATCCATCCCTTGCATGTTATAGTTCATCACGAAGCTCTTGTAGCTTGGTGGCAGTGATTGAAGAATTCTGTCAATGACGCTATCATCCGGAAGAATAACTCCCAGTTGAATCAAGTGATTGTTATACCCAGACATTTTGAGTATATGCTCACTGACAGAACTATTCTCTTCCATCTTGCAGCTATAGAACTTATTGGAGACTTCATATCTCTCAATCCGGGCATTTGCTTGAAATATTAACTTCAACTCCTGGAACATCTCATATGCTCCATGACGTTCAAAACGTCGTTGAAGACCCGGTTCTAAGCCGTAAAGCATGGCACACTGAACTATCGAGTAGTCATCAGCTTTGCTCTGCCAGACGTTCATAACATCTGGTGTTGCTCCTGCAGCAGGCCTGGCACCCAGCGGTGCTTCCAGGACGTAATCCTTCTGTGCAGCAATGAGGATAATCCTCACGTTACGGACCCAGTCCGTGTAATTGCTACCATCATCTTTCAACTTTGCTTTCTCAAGGAACGCATTAAAATTCAACGGAACAACAGTACGGGCCATCTATCTACAATCAACATAGACAAGCAAGATACTATCAGGTACTAAGTTCATGATAAATTCAAGTTCAATTAATCATATTACTTAAGAACTCCCACTTAGATAGACATCCCTCTAATCATCTAAGTGATCACGTGATCCAAATCAACTAAACCATAACCGATCATCACGTGAAATGGAGTAGTTTTCAATGGTGAACATCATTATGTTGATCATATCTACTATATGATTCACGCTCGACCTTTCGGTCTCAGTGTTCCGAGGCCATATCTGCATATGCTAGGATCGTCAAGTTTAACCTGAGTATTCTGCATGTGCAAAACTGGCTTGCACCCGTTGTAGATGGACGTAGAGCTTATCACACCCGATCATCACGTGGTGTCTGGGCACGACGAACTTTGGCAACGGTGCATACTCAGGGAGAACACTTTTATCTTGAAATTTAGTGAGAGATCATCTTATAATGCTACCGTCAATCAAAGCAAGATAAGATGCATAAAATATAAACATCACATGCAATCAATATTAGTGATATGATATGGCCATCATCATCTTGTGCTTGTGATCTCCATCTCCAAAGCACCGTCATGATCACCATCGTCATTGGCTCGACACCTTGATCTCCATCGTAGCATCATTGTCGTCTCGCCAACTATTGCTTCTACGACTATCGCTACCGCTTAGTGATAAAGTAAAACAATTACATGGCGATTGCATTGCATACAATAAAGCGACAACCATATGGCTCCTGCCAGTTGCCGATAACTCGGTTACAAAACATGATCATCTCATACAATAAAATTTAGCATCATGTCTTGACCATATCACATCACAACATGCCCTGCAAAAACAAGTTAGACGTCCTCTACTTTGTTGTTGCAAGTTTTACGTGGCTGCTACGGGCTTAGCAAGAACCGTTCTTACCTACGCATCAAAAAAACCACAACGATAGTTTGTCAAGTTGGTGCTGTTTTAACCTTCGCAAGGACCGGGCGTAGCCACACTCGGTTCAACTAAAGTGAGAGAGACAGACACCCGCCAGTCACCTTTAAGCAACGAGTGCTCGCAACGGTGAAACCAGTCTCGCGTAAGCGTACGCGTAATGTCGGTCCGGGCCGCTTCATCTCACAATACCGCCGAACCAAAGTATGACATGCTGGTAAGCAGTATGACTTATATCGCCCACAACTCACTTGTGTTCTACTCGTGCATATAACATCAACGCATAAAACCAGGCTCGGATGCCACTGATGGGGAACGTAGTAATTTCAAAAAAATTCCTACGCACACGCAAGATCATGGTGATGCATAGCAACGAGAGGGGAGAGTGTTGTCCACGTACCCTCGTAGACCGATAGCGTAAGCGTTAATACAACGCGGTTGATGTAGTCGTACGTCTTCACGATCCGACCGATCAAGCACCGAACGCACGGCACCTCCGAGTTCAGCACACGTTCAGCTCGATGACGTCCCTCGAACTCCGATCCAGCCGAGTGTTGAGGGAGAGTTTCGTCAGCACAACGGCGTGGTGACGATGATGATGTTCTACCGACGCAGGGCTTCGCCTAAGCACCGCTACGATATTATCGAGGTGTAATATGGTGGAGGGGGGCACCGCACACGGCTAAGAGATCAATGATCAATTGTTGTGCCTAGAGGTGCCCCCCTGCCCCCGTATATAAAGGAGCAAGGGGGGTTCGGCTGGCCAAGGGGAGAGGCGCGCCAGGAGGAGTCCTACTCCCGGTAGGAGTAGGACTCCCCCCTTTTCCATGTTGGACTAGGAGAGAGGGGGGAAGAGGTGGAGGGGAGGAAGGAAAGGGGGGCGGCGCCCCCTTCTCCTTGTCCTATTCGGACTGGGGGGAGGGGCGCGCGCCCCTGCCCTGGCCTCCTCTCCTCTCTTCCACCTAGGCCCACTAAGGCCCATTAAGTTGTCGGGGGGTTCCGGTAACCTCCCGGTACTCCGGTAAAATCCCGATTTCACCCGGAACACTTCCGATATCCAAACATACGCTTCCAATATATCAATCTTTATGTCTCGACCATTTCGAGACTCCTCGTCATGTCCGTGATCACATCCGGGACTCCGAACAACCTTCGGTACATCAAAACATATAAACTCATAATATAACTGTCATCGTAACGTTAAGCGTGCGGACCCTTAGGGTTCGAGAACTATGCAGACATGACCGAGACACGTCTCCGGTCAATAACCAATAGCGGAACCTGGATGCTCATATTGGCTCCCACATATTCTACGAAGATCTTTATCGGTCAGACCGCATAACAACATACATTGTTCCCTTTGTCATCGGTATGTTACTTGCCCGAGATTCGATCGTCGGTATCTCAATACCTAGTTCAATCTCGTTACCGGCAAGTCTCTTTACTCGTTCTGTAATACATCATCTCGCAACAAACTCATTAGTTGCAATGCTTGCAAGGCTTATAGTGATGTGCATTACCGAGTGGGCCCAGAGATACCTCTCCGACAATCGGAGTGACAAATCCTAATCTCGAAATACGCCAACCCAACAAGTACCTTTGGAGACACCTGTAGATCACCTTTATAATCACCCAGTTACGTTGTGACGTTTGGTAGCACACAAAGTGTTCCTCTGGTAAACGGGAGTTGCATAATCTCATAGTCATAGGAACATGTATAAGTTATGAAGAAAGCAATAGCAACATACTAAACGATCAAGTGCTAAGCTATCGAAATGGGTCAAGTCAATCACATCATTCTCCTAATGATGTGATCCCGTTAATCAAATGACAACTCATGTCTATGGCTAGGAAACATAACCATCTTTGATCAACGAGCTAGTCAAGTAGAGGCATACTAGTGACACTTTGTTTGTCTATGTATTCACACAAGTATTATGTTTCCGGTTAATACAATTCTAGCATAAATAATAAACATTTAGCATGATATAAGGAAATAAATAATAACTTTATTATTGCCTCTAGGGCATATTTCCTTCATTGAAGTCTCCATCAACGTGGACGTACGATAGCACCACCTATCAGAACCACGCCAAAAATCTTTGTGTCTCCATTGCGTTTGCTCATTCCGATTCCCATCACTTTTACATTCTTGCACTTGCATGATTTACTCTTTCCGCTACCTATACTCTTGCTATGCTTGTGTAAAATGTATTGTGTGCCCGTTAACATGTGCTAAACTCAACGTTAACTTGAAGAATCTTAAAAGATGCTACTTTTACTTGTTAAGGGTCTAATCACCCTCTCCCGCCCCCTCTAGACCCCCTCTTCTTGATCCTACATGGGGCAATAGGTTGTGTGCAGTACATGGGGTCTTCAACTCCAACGCCACCCGTAAAACGCACTTCAGAGTTAGCATCATCAGTCAATTCGTTTAAGTCAATCATCGCCAACCTAAGGAAAAAACAAAGCAAACAATGATTTCATGCAACTAACAACAAAAATCAAGGCTACTCTAGATGCAAATGTGTAACAGAAATCTCAAAAAACACTCAATGTTCATCTTTCGGTTGCATTAATTTCCTTTTGTATTCAACACTTTTTATTTTATGAATTTTTCATTTTATCCTTGTTCTTTAACAGGAATCGCGAAGAAGCAGAGACATGGCTTTTTATTCTTCATTTTTGCTGGAGTTACAGCTGCAAAAAGATCTTCACTCAAATGTGCATTATGAAGAAGGCAGAATAGACTGTAGCTGAACTGTGTTGTTTTTCCTTTTTAGCAATGTGTAGCGTGTTCTATATGTCATATATATTTCAAACTTTTGTGTTAGACGTAACCCCCTCGACGTTGTTTTTCTCACTTCATAACTCATTTGCAGAACCTCTTCTACTATATCTTGATTAGTTGCCTAATGTCTACTAGCTTTTTGCTTCTATTTTGCAAAATTACTACCAAAATCCCAGTTTCGGCATATTTTTTGTATAATCTTTAGAAGCAAACCTCTTTTTAACAGGTGACAACTTCATTTTTCAACTACCAAATCTTTGGTTTGTATACAAGTTTTAGAAGACCTAGGTAGCATTTTTTTGGTAGTAGGGATATGAAGCTCAAAAGGAGTCTAAAAAGAAGGCAACTTACTAGGTACTTCTTCTACGTATCTCTCCTTTCCTCCAGTATCCCTTTCTCAAATTGTCTAGTTATCTATCTTTCTCGTGTTTTATTGTACCAATGAATAAAGATGTTATTTTTCTTGCCTGCAATGCAACATGTACTTGCCTATAGACTATAGTATATTACAGTACTTGCCTACAGCATAGCAAAAATGTGTTTGTTGTTAGTCATGCACAACTTTTAGACTTACAGATCTGAAATCTGTATGCCTGATAACTCGTACAAAAAAATGTACTCGACTGCATTTCTTTTAGTCTGATAATTGATGAACATGAACATTGCGAAAAAACAAGTTTTTGTCTGCCTACTTGTAGTATCTTGCCTATGTTGTAGCAAAAAACCTTGTTAAAGGATATAATTCATCCTTTGGGTTGTAAGTACCAAGAACTTGCTTAAGAATCATATTTTTCATGTATTTAATGTGTTCAGTTTTTGTGCAATATCATTGGCAAAACACGCCTTTTTCTGCCTGCATTCAACATGGTTTTTGCCTGCTTTACAAACATTCACTTGCACAGAGTACAAACCTCAAATTGTTTTGCACATTAAGTAACAGAAAACTAGCATAGGGTTAACATGCTTTTTTGCCTGCAAATTCTTTTGTAATTGCATACTCCCTCCATTAGTACAAAGTTGGGTCGTCTATTTTGAAACGGAGGGAGTACATCTTAAGAAAACCTGCCTGTTTAAGGCCAGAACAAAAAACTGCTTTTAGGTCCAATCAAACTTGCCTGCAATCTGCATGAAACTTGCTTCTCTTCTGTGTGATTTTTAACCTAAAGAAATCATGCGTACACTAAACACGCCTTTTCATGAACGATCGTTGTGGGATGCAAAGATACTAATTTGGAATCAAATTTGTGAAAATATAACGTTGCAGAATGGAATTTATGAAGCACTCGAAGTCCAGTTAAATAATCAGTTTCGTGATAGCTTAACAGCACGTTCTTCAATCATTCCAGCCTGCATCGCCCAGAAAGGGGGATGGATCATTCGTACAGCACGACAAGAAATACCAAATTTACTAAACCACGATGTAATCACATACTAAAAACCTATAACGTTTACATACTAGGAACCTATCACTATGGATCGAGTATTTGACAAAAAAACTATCACATTAGAGGTTACCGTCCCACAGAACTACCACTTTCAAAAAAATGACTGATAACTACCAAAAATTTCTAATTTTATGACTAAAAACTACCACTTTTGAAAAAAAGCCAGTTTAGACGATTTAAACACGTTTATGACATGCGGGGCCCACCCGTCAGAGCTGATGTGGCGGCAAAGTCAACTCCGTTTATTTTGACCGTTACGTTGACTGTTATTACAAGTGGGGCTCACCTGTCAGCATCAATCTTCTTCTTCCTCCTCTTCCTCTCTCACTTTGGCATTTCGTTGAACACTTGCTGTGCACCCGGGCTTGAGCTCTGAACTCCTCCATGACGACGCCCCGGCGCAGCACCTCCCTGGCGTTGGTTGGGGACTGGAACGGCGGCGCAACCACGGCGGCTGGAACTATGGAAGCGGCCGCCGAAGCTGACGGAATTTCCTCCGAGGCCGTCGGCGCCACCATCGGACGCAGCTCCTCGACGACGGCCTCCTTGAGGATCTTGTGCTCGAGCAACTCGGTGCGCAGGCGGGACTCACGCTCCTGCAGCTCCTCGACAAGGCGCGCAAGCTTGGCGGCGCCCGGCGCCGTGGCCGCGCACGCCGGCTACACCTGCACGGAGTACGGGAGGTGGGCGACGAGGAGCCCCAGGAGCTCATGTGGGAGCTCGGACCAAGGCAAAGCCTCCTCCAGCTCCTCGACGAGTCGCACGAGTTCGGCAGCATCCGGCACCGTCGTGCGGGCCGGCTGCACCTGCACGGAGGAGCAGGAGGCGGGCGACGAAGCGCCCCAGGAGCTCATGTGGGAGCTCAAACCAAGGCGAGTATTAGCTAGGTTTGTTCGTGCATGCCGGTGGCGGTTGTCGCCGACAGAGGTGACCTCGTCGGAGTGACGGGAGGGAGAAAGGTGGTCGCCGGAGTGGTTGGGCAGCTCAGGCTCTCCCTTTCCAGACAGGATCGAGGCATGGGGAGAGGTGAGCACCGGCAGTGAAGGACGATGGAGGTAGCTCGCAGGTGCACAAGGTGTTTGAGGAAATGACACAAGAGAGAAAGGAGCAAGAGAAAGAGTGATGCTAACAGGTGGGCTCCACTTGTAATAACAGTCAACGTAAGTAAACATAATTGACTTTGCCACCACATCAGCCCTGATGGGTGGGTCTTGCATGTCATAAACGTGTTTAAATAACGGATCATTTTTCAAAAGTGGTAGTTTTTAGTCATAAAATTAAAAAATGATAGTTATAGGTCACTTTTTTGAAAGTGATAAATGATGGTTATAGGTCACTTTTTTGAAAGTGATAGTTCTATGAGACAGTAACCCCTAATGTGATAGTTTTTATTAAATACTCCTATGGATCCTTCAGGCAAAACAAATAACAGGTACAATTAGAACAAGGAGCGACAAAATTGGTAATAAGCTTAAAGTTGAGTTCCTTTCAATTTCTTCAACCATGGAAACCGGATAAGATCAAGCAGCCTTACATCTGAGTTTAAACACCCGAAAATTTGTTTGCCATATTCACAGCCATGGGATGAAAGCAACTAATCCGACCACCAACTAGAAATTCTCCTAATACCAAGCCATCCAGGACTCTCCTGAAAACGAAGACACTAAATCCTACGAAACAAGAAACTCGTCTTTGTGATGCAAATGTATTCCAAGGTGCGGGCGGTGGCAGCGAGGGAAAGGTCAGGGCCTCAGTTGTCGTCGTCATCGACGGTGGACGCCTTGGAGGAAGAGGCCTTCTTGGGGAGGAGGTGCTGGTGGATGTTGGGCATCACACCGCCGCTGGCGATGGTGGCGCCGCCGAGCAACTTGGTCAGCTCCTCGTCATTGCGCACGGCGAGCTGGATGTGGCGGGGCACGATACGTGTCTTCTTGTTGTCCCTGGCGGCGTTTCCGGCCAGCTCCAGGACCTGGATCAAAGGGGAAGGACGACCAGATTAGAACAAGCAGCAACCAATGCAATGGATACATAGGAAAGCACATCGATTCCGCACCCAAGAAACCTTATCTTGACGAATTTGGACAAAAAATTACTTGGATTTCGACGCATTGCTATTAACATACGGCACGGTTCTAAACAGATCTAAGAATAGCCCGATTTGTCGGATCCCGCGACGGAACCGGATCAAGGAATAGAATACCGCGAGAACAGGGGCAAGGATGAGATCTGCGAGAAACGCACCTCAGCGGCGAGGTACTCAAGGACGGCAGCGAGGTAGACGGGGGCGCCGGCTCCGACGCGCTCGGCGTACTTGCCGGCCTTGAGGAACCTGGCGATCCTTCCCACGGGGAACTGCAGCCCAGCCTTGGAGCTCCTTGACGTCGCCTTCTTGGCCGCGCCGGCGCCGATTGCCTTCCCACGACCGGCCATCTCAGCAACCGAGGAGGAGGGGAACAACCGGAGCCGCAACTGGGAGGCGGAACGCGCGAGGGGACAGGAGGCGGTGGAGGCGAGAGAGACGCAGGTGGGAGGTTTCGCTCAGCGCGGGGGAGAATATATAGGAGGGTGGGGACGGGGCGACAGCCAATGGACGGCGATCACGCGGATCGCTGGTTTGGGCCGTCGGATGCGCGAGATTGGACGGTGGATGCGAGGGCCGGAGCCGCGAGGGTTCGGATCCGGAAGCGGCGGGAGGGCGGGGGCATATGGGGCGGGGAAGGTTTTCGTTTTGGACTTTCCGCGGGAGTCCAGGTCTCTATGGGAATCGACGGAGTGGTCACGTGTTTTAATTTTCTATATGGCCCACTTGTCGGTGTTATTTCTTCTCCAGTAAAGATGCGTGCTTGGTCCACCAATAATGTAACTTTGCCTTAAAAAAACAATAATGTAACTCCTGACCTATGGAGTAGGAGTGTGTACTTTTGTAACCACATGCATATGTCTGTGTATTAATGCTACGGAATGGACAATAAGACCTTTTTTTTCAAGATAATGCACAATGAAACCTCAAAACCTCGACATCTTTAAATTGCCGAGGTTTCATTAAGCAGGGCAAGGGCTACTACAAGTCCAGCTTATTCAAACAAAATGCTATGGAGTAGAAGTATGAAGATTTAACACGAAACTCAAGTTTATACCTGGTTTTACCTTTGTCGATTTTTTAATATTCAGAGTTGTGTTTAATTATTTTCATAAGACCTCATTTGAATTTAATAGTTTTATTCGTAAAATAACCTGTATAAAAAGAATCAAGCATGGATCGATCATTATGAGAAAACCGAGTATAAAAATTATGTATGATAATTTCTCTTGAGAGCTTATGATTGGGCATTTGTACATCATGTACTTAAGCCTCCCACAAGCTTGAAAGATATTTTTTCTTCATGAGGCCAAAAATTATACATACTAGCAAGATGCCCGTGCATTGCACAAACATCAAGATGCATTTTTTTTTACAAAACATCTGTCGTGATTAACCTATGCGGGAGTAATTTCATGTGTAAAAACTAATGATATCTCAAGAAAGAGGAGAGATAAGGTAGGGACGAGTGGGGCGTGGTGGTGATTGGTGGTCGGACTGAGCGGAGGCGTGGGGATGGACGACGCCGGCAGCGGCCACCATGCCAAATTGTTCCAGAGGCTTCCTTTTTTAATTGCTCAACAATGAGGTTATGGGAGATAAAGATGAACGAGGGAAGGCCTTATCTACAAATGTGGAGAGAGGTGCAGGTATCTTTTTGCAAAATTGCCATAGTTTGTTTTCTATCCGTCAGATATAGATCGGACGGTCTATATTGCAAGATGGCAGGCACACCATCATCACCAACTCGGTTTTTATAAGAGGGGAGATAATTCCGGTCACGATGAAACAATTCATAGGATAAAACTTCTGGTGAAATTTCAATTTCAATCGGTTTCAATCGCATGTTCAAGGATATACCATGTCAATGTCTTTACCTCCGAAGATAAAGGGAAAATCTTTTTCATAACTCCATCGTTGAATAAACCTGCAAACTTAAACAATCCACAAATTTCATCCACGTAGATTAAGTGCATGTCGGGATGTATTGTTCCATCTCCTACATAAAAATTAGCTAGTCGTTTCTCTATTATACCCGAAAGAATCTAATAATAAATATTTTCAGTATGTGCAGTAGGTTGAGGGGCAACTCTTTGTGCCTCCGGTCGAGGTGAAGATTTGCCACTATAATTTTGGGGTTATGCATTAGAGACAATTACATTCACTTTAATTAGGGCACCATCTAAATCCATTGAGACGACACCGTATGAAATATGGTTTGGCAATAAACCTATGTTGACGTTTCTTAAAGTTTTGGGATGCGATACTTATGCGTGATAAGCTCAAATCCAAAGAGGAGAAGTGCATCTTCATAGAATACCTTATATCACAAATCTGAAGGCAAATCTTTGTTGTCAAGAATTGATCCTTTTACAGAGAAAAAGTTTTCTCTCGAAAGAAGTGAGTGAGAGAAAGATAGAATTTGATGAGGTTATCGAACCTTCACTTGAATCTGAAAGTAGCGCATCGCATAAAGGTGTTCCTATGATGCGTACACCAACTGAAGAGGAATCTAAAGATGATGATCATGAAACTTCGGATCGAGTCAGTACCGAACCTTGTAGGTCGATAAGGACACGTACTGCCCTGAGTGGTACGGTAATCCTGTCATGATGTTATACAATGATGAGCCTACAAACTATGAGGAAGCGATGATGGGCCCGGATTCCGACAAATGGCTAGAGGCCATGAAATCCGAGATAGGATCCATGTATGAGAACCAAGTGTGGACTTTGATAGACTTACCTGATGACCGATAGGCCATCGAGAACAAATGAATCTTTAAGAAGAAGACAGACGCTGATGGTAATGTCACTGTCTATAAAGCTTGACTCACCGCAAAGGGTTTTCGACAAGTTCAAGGAGTTGACTACGATGAGACTTTCTCACCCGTACCGATGGTTAAGTCTCTTAGAATTATGTTAGCAATTGCTACATTTTTTATTAATGAAATCTCGCGGATGGATGTGAAAACCGCTTTCCTTAAGGAAAAGTTGTATATGATGCAACCCAAAGGTTTTGTGGATCCTAAGGATGCTAAAAAGGTATGCAAGCTCCAGCGATCCATCTATGGACTGGTGCAAGCATCTCGGAGTTGGAATATACGCTTTGATGAGGTGATCAAAGTTTTTGGGTTTATACGAAGTTTATGAAGAAACTTGTATTTACAAGAAAGTGAGTGGGAGCTCTATAGCATTTCCGATAAGTATGTGTGGATAACATATTGTTGATGTTGGGGAACGTTGCATGGGAAACAAAAAACTTCCTACGCTCACCAAGATAAATCTAGGAGATGAACATCTATGAGAGGAGAGATTGGATCTACATACCCTTGTAGATCACTAAGCCAAAGTGGTAAGAAATACGTGTGATGTAGTCGAACGTCTTTGCGATCCAATCACGATCCGTCCATGAACTCCCGATCAAGTGCCGAACGGACGGCACCTCCGCGTTCAACACACGTACGTCTTGATGACGCCTTCACCTCCTCGATCCAGCGAGCGATGGTGAAGTGGTAGCTCGAGTTCTCCGGTAGCACGACGGCGTAGCGACGGTGATGGTGGAGCAATCTCAGCAGGGCTTCACCAAGCCTAGAGGAGAAGGAGAGGAGCTACGAGGGAGAGGAAGGGCAGCACCATGGCATCATGGGTGCGGCTGCCCTCCCTCTCCACCTCTATATATAGGGGGAGGAGGGTGGGCGCCCTAGGGTTTCCCCTAGGGGGCGGGGGCCACCACAGATGGGGCACCCCTAGGGAAACCATAGTAGGGTGGCTTGGCCCCCAAGCCAAGTGGGGCGCCGGCCTAGGTGGGCTCCCGCACCCCTTGGTCGAGTGGGATGGGGTTTTGGTGGCGCCCATCCCCTTGTGAGCTGGTGTGCCCCCCTTTCCCTTGGCCCATGAGCCCCCCAACACTTGCCAATCCCCTCGAAACGCTTTTCGGTCCTCCGACGAAACCCGGTACCTTCCAAAACACTTCCGAAATTCGGATCCCTTCATCCTATATATCAATCTTCACCTTCGGGCCATTCCAGAGTTCCTCGTCATGTCCGGGATCTCATCCAGGACTCCGAAAAACCTTCGGACACCAACACAATAACTCAACTATACTTAGATCATTACCAAACGTTAAGTGTGTAGACCCTGCGGGTTCGAGAACTATGCAGACATGACCGAGACACCTCTATGGTCAATAGCCAATAGCGGGACCTAGATGTCCATATTGGTTCCTACATATTCTACGAAGATCTTTATAGGTCGAACCTCGATGCCAAGGATTCAGCTAATCCTGTATGCAGTTCCCTTTGTCCATCGGTATGTTACTTGCCCGAGATTCGATCGTCGGTATCTCCATACCTAGTTCAATCTCGTTATCGACAAGTCTCTTTACTCATTCCATAATACAAGATCATGTGGCCAACTCTTTAGTCACATTACTTGCAAGCTCATTGTCATGTTGTATTACCGAGTGGGCCCTGAGATAACTCTCCATCATACGAAGTGACAAATCCCAGTCTTGATCCATGCCAACTCAACAGACGCCCTCGGATATACCCGTAGAGCACCTTTATAGTCACCCAGTTACGTTGCGACGTTTGATACACACAAGGTACTCCTCCAGTGTCAGTGAGTTGCATGATATCATGGTCATGGGAACAAATACTTGACATGCAAAAAACTATAGCAATAAACTTGATATGATCAAATGCTATGCTCATAGTTTGGGTCTTGTGCATCACATAATTCTCCTAATGATGTGATCCCATTATCAAATGACAACTCATGTCTATGGCTAGGAAACCATAGCCATCTTTGATCAATGAGCTAGTCCGGTAGAGGCTCACTAGGGACATGTTGTTGTCTACGTATCCACACATGTATCTGAGTTTCCAGTGAGTACAATTATAGCATGGATAATAAACGATTATCATGAACAAGGAGATATAGTAATACCACTTTATTATTGCCTCTAGGGTATATTTACAATAGTCTACCACTTGTACTAGAGTCAATAGTCTAGTATTACATGGTAATGATTCTAACACCCACAGTTTGGTGTTGATCATGTTTTGCCCGTGGAAGAGGTTTAGTCAACGGATCTGCAACATTCAGATCCGTATGCACTTTGCAAATTTTTATGTCCTCCTCTTTGACCGCATCGCGGATGAAATTGAAGTGTCACTTTATGTGTCTGGTCCTCTTGTGAAACCTTGGTTCCTTGGCCAGATCAATGGCACCACTGTTGTCACAGAATAGAGTCATTGGGTCTAGTGCATTGGGCACAACTCCAAGATCTGTCATGAACTGCTTCATCCAGACACCTTCCTTCACTGCCTCGAGGCAGCTATCCACTCCGCTTCGCATGTGATACGTCTCCAACGTATCTATAATTTTTTATTCTTCCATGCTATTATATTATCTGTTTTGGATGTTTAATAGGCTTTAATATACCTTTTTATGTTATTTTTGGGACTAACCTATTAACCAAAGGCCCAGTGCAAATTGTTGTTTTTTTTGCCTATTTCAGTGTTTCGCAGAAAAGGAATATCAAACAGAATCCAAACGGAATGAAACCTTCGCGAGGATCGTTTTTGGAACAAATGCAATCCAGGAGACTTGGAGTGGACGTCAAGGAAGCAGCGAGGAAGCCATGAGGCAGGAGGGCGCGCCCCCCACCCTCGTGGGCCCCTCGCAGCTCCACCGACCTACTTCTTTCGCCTATATATACTCTTATACCCTGAAACCTTCCGGGAGAGCCGAAACACTTTTTCCACCGCCGCAACCTTTTGTACCCGTGAGATCCCATCTTGGGGCCTTTTCCGGCGCTTCGCCGGATGGGGATTCGATCACGGAGGGCTTCTACATCAACACCATGGCCTCTCCGATGATGTGTGAGTAGTTTACCACAGACCTTCGGGTTCATAGTTATTAGCTAGATGGCTTCTTCTCTCTCTTTGGATCTCAATACAAAGTTCCCTCGATTCTCTTGGAGATCTATTTGATGTAACTCTTTTTGCGGTGTGTTTGCCGAGATCCGATGAATTGTGGGTTTATGAACTTGATTATCTATGAATATTATTTGATTCTTCTCTGAATTCTTATATGCATGATTTGATATCTTTGCAAGTCTCTTCGAATTATCGGTTTAGTTTGGCCTACTAGATTGATCTTTCTTGCAATGGGAGAAGTGCTTAGCTTTGGGTTCAATCTTGCGGTGTCCTTTCCCAGTGACAGCAGGGCAACAAGGCACGTATTGTATTGTTGCCATCAAGGATAAAAAGATGGGGCATATTGCTTGAGTTTATCCCTCTACATCATGTCATCTTGCATAATGCGTTACTCCATTCTTATGAACTTAATACTCTAGATGCATGTTGGATAACGGTCGATGTGTGGAGTAATAGTAGTAGATGCAGAATTGTTTCGGTCTACTTGACACGGACGTGATGCCTATATTCATGATCATTGCCTTAGATATCATCATAACTATGTGCTTTTCTATCAATTGCTTGGCAGTAATTTGTTCACCCACCGTAATACATGCTATCTTGAGAGAAGCCACTAGTGAAACCTATGGGCCCCGGGTCTACTTTACATCATATAAGTTTCCAATCTACAATTCCAGTTTACTATTTATTTTGCAATCTTTATTTTCCAATCTATACCCCAAAAATACCAAAAATATTTATCTTATTATCTTTATCAGATCTTACTTTTGCAAGTGGCCATGAAGGGATTGACAACCCCTTTATCGCGTTGGTTGCAAGGTTCTTATTTGTTTGTGCAGGTACTAGGCGACTTGCGTGTAGTCTCCTACTGGATTGATACCTTGGTTCTCAAAAACTGAGGGAAATACTTACGCTACTTTGCTGCATCACCCTTTCCTCTTCAAGGGAAAACCAACACATGCTCAAGAGGTAGCAAGAAGGATTTCTGGCGCCGTTGCCGGGCAGATCTATGCACAACTCAAGACATAACAAGTACCCATCACAAACTCTTATCCCTCGCATTACATTATTTACCATTTTCCTCTCGTTTTCCTCTCCCCCACTTCACCTTTGTCGTTTTATTCGCCCTTTTTCGTTCGTCTCTTTTTGCTTGCTTCTTGTGTGTCCGTGTGTTAGATCGTTTATTTTGCTGTTATGGCTAGTCCTTCTATCACTGTTAGTACTCCTGATTTTGAAGTTCTCCACTTCAAACAAAGACAAGGAGAAAACTTAAAAGATGCTTGGTATAGGATGGTAGAATCTTATCGTAGTTGCACCATAGAGGGAGATTTCAAGATTTTACTTCGCAATTTTTATGTTGGGCTTACCTTACTCCATAGACAAGTTCTTGATTTTTTCGCGAAAGGGAACTTTATTGAAGTTGACCCTAGTATTGCTTATGAAATTATAGAGGGGATAGCAGGAGTACTTCCCCCACAAAAGGGACTTCACCTTACGCAAGAAGGAACCCAAATCTTAGAGAAATTATGCGAATTGAAAAAATTTATTGAACCTCTTAAAAATGTTGGTGGAAATCTTAACCGCATGAATATGTTGATTACACTCTGCAATAAGCGGTTGGATGCTCTAGATCTAAAGATCTCCGAGCATGAAGGGAAACGTAAGGAACCTCCCGGATCCGAACATAACTCCATTTAAAAGATAAACACCAAAGATGGCAATACCTAGATCTATTCTTGTTTTTATGCCTAGCTAGGGGCGTTAAACGATAGCGCTTGTTGGGAGGCAACCCAATTTTATTGTTTCTTGCTTTTTGTTTCTATTTAGTAATAAATAATTCATCTAGCCTCTGTTTACATGTGTTTTTATGTTTTAATTAGTGTTTGTGCCAAGTAGAACCAATAGGATCTTCTTGGGTGATAGTTGTTTGATCTTGCTGAAAAAGACAGAAACTTTACGCTCACGAAAATAATTGTTAAATTCACAAGAACGTGATAAAATACCAATTCTTTTTGGAGTAAATCAATATACAAATTATCCATATTGTCCTTTTTTTTAATTTTTGGAGTTCCATAAGTATTCAAACAAATCAGATTGCTATGGACTGTTCTGTTTTTGACAGATTATGTTTTTCGTGTGTTGTTTGCTTATTTTGATGAATCTATGGCTAGTATCGGGGGGTATGAACCATAGAGAAGTTGGAATACATTAGGTTTAACACCAATATAAATAAAGAATGATTTCATTACTGTACCTTATGGTGGTGATTTGTTTTCTTATACTAACGGAGCTCATGAGATTTTCTGTTGTGAAGTTTTCAAGTTTTTGGGTAAAGATTTGATGGATTATGTGGAAAGAGCCTAAGCTTGGGGATGCCCAAGGCACCCCAAGGTAAAATTCAAGGACAACCAAAAGCCTAAGCTTCGGGATGCCCCGGAAGGCATCCCCTCTTTCGTCTTCGTCTATCGGTAACTTTACTTGAGGCTATATTTTTATTCACCACATGATATGTGTTTTGCTTGGAGCGTCTTGTATGATTTGAGTCTTTGCTTTTTAGTTTACCACAATCATACTTGTTGGACACACCTTTTGGGAGAGACACACATGAATCAGAATTTATTAGAATACTCTATGTGCTTCACTTATATCTTTTGAGCTAGATAATTTTGCTCTAGTGCTTCACTTATACCTTTTTAGAGCACGGTGGTGGTTTTATTTTATAGAAATTATTGATCTCTCATGCTTCACTTATATTATTTTGAGAGTCTTTTAGAATAGCATGGTAATTTGCTTTGGCTATAAAATTAGTCCTAATATGATAGGCATCCAAGATGGGTATAATAAAAACTTTCATATAGAGTGCATTAAATACTATGATAAATTTGATACTTGATAATGGTTTTGAGATATAAAGGTGGTAATGTTAGAGTCATGCTAGTTGGGTAATTGTGAAATTGATAAATACTTGTGTTAAGGTTGGCAAGTCCCGTAGCATGCACATATGGTAAATGTTGTGTGACAAATTTGAAGCATGGGGTGTTCTTTGAGTGCTTTCCTTATGAGTGGCGGTCGGGGACGAGCGATGGTCTTTTCCTACCAATCTATCCCTCTAGGGGCATGCGTAGTAGTACTTTGCTTCGAGGGCTAATAAACTTTTGCAATAAGTATATGAGTTCTTTATGACTAATGTGAGTCCATGGATCATACGCACTCTTACCTTTCCGCAATTTGCTAGCCTCTACGGTACCGTGCATTGCCCTTTCTCACCTTGAGAGTTGGTGCAAACTTCGCCGGTGCATCCAAACCTCGTGATACGATACGCTCTACCACACATAAGCCTCCTTATATCTTCCTCAAAACAGCCACCATACCTACTTATTATGGCATTTCCATAGCCATTCTGAGATATATTACCATGCAACTTTCCACCGTTTCGTTTATTATGACACGCTGCATCATTGTCATATTGCTTTGCATGATCATGTAGTTGACATCGTATTTGTGGCTAAGCCACTTTCATAATTATTTCATACATGTCGCTCTTGATTCATCGCATATCCGGTACACCGCTGGAGGCATTCACATAGAGTCATATTTTTGTTCTAGTATCGAGTTGTAACATTGAGTTATGAGTAAATAAAAGTTTGATGATCATCATTATTAGAGCATTGTCCCATGTGAGGAAAGAATGATGGAGACTACGAAAAAAAGAGGCCAAAGAAGCCCAAATAAAAAAGAGGCCAAAGAAGCCCAAGAAAAAAATGAGAGAAAAAGAGAGAAGGGACAATGTTACTATCCTTTTTCCACACCAGTGCTTCAAAATAGCACCATGATCTTCATGATAGAGAGTTTCTTATTTTGTCACTTTCATATACTAGTGGGAATTTTTCATTATAGAACTTGGCTTGTATATTCCAATGACGGGCTTCCTGAAAATGCCCTAGGTCTTCGTGAGCAAGCAAGTTGGATGCACACCCACTTAGTTTCTTTTGATGAGCTTTCATACACTTATAGCTCTAGTGCATCTGTTGCATGGCAATCCCTACTCATCGCATTGACATCAATTGATGGGCATCTCCATAGCCCGTTGATTAGCCGCGTCAATGTGAGACTTTCTCCTTTTTTTGTCTTCTCACATAACCCCCATCATCATATGCTATTCCACCTATAGTGCTATATCCATGGCTTGCGCTCATGTATTGCGTAAGGGTTGAAAAGGCTGAAGCGTGTTAAAAAGTATGAACCAATTGCTTGGCTTGTCATCGGGGTTATGCATGATGGGAGCATTTTGTGTAACGAAAGTGAAGCATGGCCAAACTATATGATTTTGTAGGGATAAGCTTTCTTTGGCTGTGTTATTTTGAGTATGCTTGAAGTATTACTGTTTTTATGTCAATATTAAACTTGAACATTCATGCCACAATAAAGAGAATTACATTGAAAATTATGTTAGGGAGCATTCCACATCAAAAAATCTGTTTTTGTCATTTACCTACTCGAGGACGAGCAGGAATTAAGCTTGGGGATGCTTGATACGTCTCCAACGTATCTATAATTTTTGATTGTTCCATGCTATTATAATATCTGTTTTGGATGTTTAATGGCTTTAATATACCTTTTTATATTCTTTTGGGACTAACCTATTAACCGAAGGCCCAGTGCAAATTGCTGTTTTTTTGCCTATTTCAGTGTTTCGCAGAAAAGGAATATCAAACAGAATCCAAACGGAATGAAACCTTCGCGAGGATCGTTTTTGAAACAAATGCAATCCAGGAGACTTGGAGTGGACGTCAAGGAAGCAGCGAGGAAGCCACGAGGCAGGAGGGCGCGCCCCCCACCCTCATGGGCCCCTCGCAGCTCCACCGACCTACTTCTTTCGCCTATATATACTCTTATACCCTGAAACCTTCGGGGAGAGCCACGAAACACTTTTTCCACCGCTGCAACCTTCTGTACCCGTGAGATCCCATCTTGGGGCCTTTTCCGGCGCTCCACCGGAGGGGGATTCGATCACGGAGGGCTTCTACATCAACACCATGGCCTCTCCGATGATGTGTGAGTAGTTTACCACAGACCTTCGGGTCCATAGTTATTAGCTAGATGGCTTCTTCTCTCTCTTTGGATCTCAATACAAAGTTCTCCTCGATTCTCTTGGAGATCTATTCAATGTAACTCTTTTTGCGGTGTGTTTGCCGAAATCCGATGAATTGTGGGTTTATGAACTTGATTATCTATGATTATTATTTGATTCTTCTCTGAATTCTTATATGCATGATTTGATATCTTTGCAAGTCTCTTCGAATTATCGGTTTAGTTTGGCCTACTAGATTGATCTTTCTTGCAATGGGAGAAGTGCTTAGCTTTGGGTTCAATCTTGCGGTGTCCTTTCCCAGTGACAGCAGGGGGAGCAAGGCACGTATTGTATTGTTGCCATCGAGGATAAAAAGATGGGATTTATATCATATTGCTTGAGTTTACCCCTATACATCATGTCATCTTGCCTAATGCGTTACTCCGCTCTTATGAACTTAATACTCTATATGCATGCTGGATAGCGGTCGATGTGTGGAGTCATAGTAGTAGATGCAGAATCGTTTTGGTCTACTTGACACGGACGTGATGCCTATATTCATGATCATTGCCTTAGATATCATCATAACTATGCGCTTTTCTATCAGTTGCTCGGCAATAATTTGTTCACCCACCGTAATACATGCTATCTTGAGAGAAGCCACTAGTGAAACCTATGGCCCCCGGGTCTACTTTACATCATATAAGTTTCCAATCTACAATTCTTGTTTACTATTTATTTTGCAATCTTTATTTTCCAGTCTATACCACAAAAATACCAAAAATAATTATCTTATTATCTTTATGAGATCTCACTTTTGCAAGTGGCCGTGAAGGGATTGACAACCCCTTTATCGCGTTGGTTGCAAGGTTCTTATTTGTTTGTGCAGGTACTAGGCCACTTGCGTGTAGTCTCCTACTGGATTGATACCTTGGTTCTCAAAAACTGAGGGAAATACTTACTCTACTTTGCTGCATCACCCTTTCCTCTTCAAGGGAAAACCAACGCATGCTCAAGAGGTAGCAGCATGTAGAATCAGCTACCACGCTTTGCTTGGAACTGCACTAGCTTACAGCTCCCCCATTTAGAATATATATGTATTCGGTTTGAGACTTAGAGTCATCCGGATCAGTGTCAAAGCTTGCGTCGACATAACCCTTTACGATGAGCTCTTGATCACCTCCATAAACAAGAACCATTTCCTTAGTCCTTTTTAGGTACTTAAAGGATATTCTTGACCGCCGCCCAGTGTTCCACTCCTGGATCACTTTGAAACCTTCCGGCCATACTTATGGCAAGGCTGACATCTGGCTTTGTGCACACCATGCATACATGATAGAGCCTATGGCAGAAGCATAGTGGATGACACTCATCTTTTCTCTATATTCTGTAGTCATTGGGCATTGAGTCTTAATCAACTCCACATCTTGCAAGACATGCAAGAACCCCTTCTTGGATTGATCCATTTTGAACTTCTTCAAAACCTTGTCAAGGTATGTGCTTTGTGAAAGTCCTATCAAGCGTCTCGATCTATCTCTATAGATCTTGATGCCTAATATGAAAGCAGCTTCTCCTAGGTCCTTCATTGAAAATCTCTTGTTCAAATATGCCTTCACGTTTTCCAAAAGTTCTACATTGTTTCCAATCAGCAATATGTCATCCACATATAATAAAACGCTACAGAGCTCCCAGTCAATTTCTTGTAAATACAAGATTCTCCAAAAACTTGTATAAACCCAAACGCTTTGATCACCTCATCAAAGCGAAGATTCCAACTCCGAGATGCTTGCACCAGTCCATAAATGGATCATTGGAGTTTGCACACTTTGTCAGCATTCTCTGGATTGACAAAACCTTTCGGTTGCATCATATACAACTCTTCCTTAAGGAGACCGTTAAGGAACGATGTTTTGACATCCATCTGCCAGATTTCATAATCGAAAAATGTAGCTATTGCCAACATGATTCTGATGGACTTAAGCATCGCTACGGGTGAGACTAGTCAACTCCTTGAACTTGTGAAAACCCCTTTGCCACAAGTCGAGCTTTATAGATGGTGAAATTACCGTGCGTGTCCGTCTTCTTCTTGAAGATCCATTTATTTTGAATGGTCTTTCGCCCTTCAGGTAATACTTCCAAAGTCCATACTTTGTTTTCATACATGGATCCCATCTTGGATTTCATGGCCTCTAACCATTTGTCAGAATCCGGGCCTACCATCGCTTCTCCATAGCTCATAGGATCATCGCTGTCCAACAACATGACCTCTAAGATAGGGTTACTGTACCACTCAGGAGCATTATGTATCCTTGTCGACCTACAGGTTCGATAGTAACTTGATCCGAAACTTCATGATCACTATCATTAGCTTCCTCTTCAACTGACATAGGTGCCATAGAAACATCTTTCTGTGTTGTGCTACTCTCTGGTTGAAGTGAAGGTTCAACAACCTCATCAAGTTCTATCTTCCTCCCACTCAATTCTTTCGAGAGAAACTCTTTCTCGAGAAAGGACCCATTCTTAGCGACAAACACTTTGCCCTCGGATCTGAGATAGAAGGTATACCCAATCGTCTCCTTTCGTCGTATGAAGACGCATTTGTCCACTTTGGGTTCGAGCTTTTCTGGCTGAAGCCTTTTGACATAAGGATCGGATACGTCTCCAACGTATCTATAATTTATGAAGTATTCATGCCATGTTTAAAAAAAATTTATATGGTTTTGGTATGATTTGCATGGAACTAACCCAGACTGACGATGTTTTCAGCATAACTACCCTGGTGTTGTTTTTTGTGCAGAAATGAAAGTTCTCCAAATGAGCTGAAACTTTTTGACAAATTTTTTGGAACAAAAGAGACCCCCGAAGCTTCATGGAAGGACCAGAAGGTGAAGGAGTACGGCACAAGACACCGGGGCGCGCCTGGGCCCTTGCCCGTGCCCCGGTGGGTTGTGCTCACCTCGAGGCCCATCTTCGCGTGAAACCGACGCCCAAAAATCCTATAAATAGAGAAACCATCCGAAGTTAACCTAGATCAGAAGTTCCGCCGCCGCAAGGCTCTGTAGCCACCAAAAACCAATCTAGACCCTTTCCGGCACCCTGCCGGAGGGTGGAATCATCTCCGGTGGCCATCTTCATCATCCCGGCGGCCACCATGATGAGGAGGGAGTAGTCCACCCTCGGGGCTGAGGGTTTGTACCAGTAGCTATGTGTTTAATCTCCCTCTCTCGTGTTCTTGAGATGTCATGATCTTGATGTATCGCGGGCTTTGTTAATATAGTCGGATCATATGGTGTTTTACCCTCTCTATCTTGTTGTGATGAATTGAGTTTTTCCCTTTGTGATTTCGTTGTTATCGGATTGAATACTTTTATGGATTTGAGAACACATGATATATGTCTTGCAATTGAATACTCGTGGTGACAATGGTGTTGGAAATATGCCCTAGAGGCAATAATAAATGGTTATTATTATATTTCTTTGTTCATGATAATAGTCTATTATTCATGCTATAATTGTATTGTCCGGAAATCGTAATACATGTGTGAATACATAGACCACAACGTGTCCCTAGTAAGCCTCTAGTTGACTAGCTCGTTGATTAACAGATAGTCATGGTTTCCTGACTATGGACATTGGATGTCATTGATAACGGGATCACATCATTAGGAGAATGATGTGATGGAAAAGACCCAATCCTAAGCATAGCATAAAAGATCGTGTAGTTTCGTTTGCTAGAGCTTTTCCAATGTCAAGTATCTTTTCCTTAGACCATGAGATCGTGCAACTCCCGGATACCGTAGGAGTGCTTTGGGTGTGCCAAACGTCACAACGTAACTGGGTGACTATAAAGGTGCATTACGGGTATCTCCGAAAGTGTCTGTTGGGTTGGCACGGATCGAGACTGGGATTTGTCACTCCGTGTGACGGAGAGGTATCTCTGGACCCACTCGGTAATGCATCATCATAATGAGCTCAATGTGACTAAGGCGTTAGTCACGGGATCATGCATTGCGGTACGAGTAAAGAGACTTGCCGGTAACGAGATTGAACAAGGTATTGGGATACCGACGATCGAATCTCGGGCAAGTAACATACCGATTGACAAAGGGAATTGCATACGGATTGATTGAATCCTCGACACCGTGGTTCATCCGATGAGATCATCGTGGAGCATGTGGGAGCCAACATGGGTATCCAGATCCCGTTGTTGGTTATTGACCGGAGAGGCGTCTCGGTCATGTCTGCATGTCTCCCGAACCCGTAGGGTCTACACACTTAAGGTCCGGTGACGCTAGGGTTGTAGAGATATATGTATGCGGAAACCTGAAAGTTGTTCGGAGTCCCGGATGAGATCCCGGACGTCACGAGAGGTTCCGGAATGGTCCGGAGGTGAAGAATTATATATAGGAAGTCCAGTTTCGGCCACCGGGAAAGTTTCGGGGGTTACCGGTATTGTACCGGGACCACCGGAAGGGTCCCGGGGGTCCACCGGGTGGGGCCACCTATCCCGGAGGGCCCCGTGGGCTGAAAGTGGAAGGGAACCAGCCCTTAGTGGGCTGGGGCGCCCCCCTTGGGCCTCCCCCATGCGCCTAGGGTTGGGAACCCTAGGGGGAGCTTCCCCCTTGCCTTGGGGGGCAAGGCAACCCCTTCCCCCCTTGGCCGCCGCCCCCTCCCCCTTGGAGATCCCATCTCCCAGGGCCGGCGCACCCCCCCAGGGGCCTATATAAGGGGGGGGAGGGAGGGCAGCAACCTACAGCCTTGGGCGCCTCCCTCCTCCCCTGCAACACCTCTCTCTCTCTCTCTCTCGCAGAAGCTTGGCGAAGCCCTGCCGGAGACCCGCTACATCCACCACCACGCCGTCATGCTGCTGGATCTCCATCAACCTCTCCTTCCCCCTTGCTGGATCAAGAAGGAGGAGACGTTGCTGCACCGTACGTGTGTTGAACGCGGAGGTGCCGTCCGTTCGGCACTCGGTCATCGGTGATTTGGATCACGGCGAGTACGACTCCGTCATCCACATTCATTGGAACGCTTCCGCTCGCGATCTACAAGGGTATGTAGATGCACTCCTTTCCCCTCGTTGCTAGTAGACTCCATAGATGCATCTTGGTGAGCGTAGGAAAATTTTAAATTATGCTACGATTCCCAACAGTGGCATCATGAGCCAGGTCTATGCGTAGTTACTATGCACGAGTAGAACACAAAGTAGTTGTGGGCGTTGAGTTTGCCAATTCTTCTTGCCGCTACTAGTCTTTTCTTGTTTCGGCGGCATTGTAGGATGAAGCGGCCCGGACCGACCTTACACGTACACTTACGTGAGACAGGTTCCACCGACTGACATGCACTAGTTGCATAAGGTGGCTAGCGGGTGTCTGTCTCTCCTACTTTAGTCGGAACGGATTCGATGAAAAGGGTCCTTATGAAGGGTAAATAGAAATTGGCAAATCACGTTGTGGTCATACGTAGGTAAGAAACGTTCTTGCTAGAAACCTACAAACCACGTAAAAACTTGCAACAACAATTAGAGGATGTCTAACTTGTTTTTGCAGCAAGTGCTATGTGATGTGATATGGCCAGAAGATGTGATGAATGATATATGTGATGTATGAGATTGATCATATTCTTGTAATAGGAATCACGACTTGCATGTCGATGAGTATGACAACCGGCAGGAGCCATAGGAGTTGTCTTTATTATTTTGCATGACCTGCGTGTCATTGAATAACGCCATGTAAATTACTTTACTTTGTTGCTAAACGCGTTAGCCATAGAAGTAGAAGTAATCGTTGGCATGACGACTTCATGAAGACACAATGATGGAGATCATGATGATGGAGATCATGGTGTCATGCCGGTGACAAAGATGATCCTGGTGCCCCGAAGATGGAGATCAAAGGAGCATGATGATATTGGCCATATCATGTCACTATTTGATTGCATGTGATGTTTATCATGTTTTTGCATCTTATTTGCTTAGAACGACGGTAGCAAGTAGGATGATCCCTTATAATAATTTCAAGAAAGTGTTCACCCTAACTGTGCACCATTGCGAAGGTTCGTTGTTTCGAAGCACCACGTGATGATCGGGTGTGATAGATTCTAACGTTCGAATACAACGGGTGTTGACGAGCCTAGCATGTACAGACATGGCCTCGGAACACACGCAATACACTTAGGTTGACTTGACGAGCCTAGCATGTACAGACATGGCCTCGGAACATGGAGGACCGAAAGGTCGAGCATGAGTCGTATAGAAGATACGATCAACATGGAGATGTTCACCGATCTTGACTAGTCCGTCTCACGTGATGATCGGACACGGCCTAGTTAAACTCGGATCATGTTTCACTTAGATGACTAGAGGGATGTCTATCTGAGTGGGAGTTCATTAAATAATTTGATTAGATGAACTCAATTATCATGAACTTAGTCTAAAAATCTTTACACTATGTATTGTAGATCAAATGGCCAACGTTGTCCTCAATTTCAACGCGTTCCTAGAGAAAACCAAGCTGAAAGATGATGGCAGCAAATATACGGACTGGGTCCGGAACCTGAGGCTCATCCTCATAGTAGCCAAGAAAGATTATGTCTTAGAAGCACCGCTAGGTGATGCACCAATCCCACAGAACCAAGACGTTATGAACGCTTGGCAATCACGTGCTGATGATTACTCCCTCGTTCAGTGCGGCATGCTTTACAGCTTAGAACCGGGTCTCCAAAAGCGTTTTGAGAAACATGGAGCATATGAGATGTTCGAGGAGCTGAAACTGGTTTTTCAAGCTCATGCCCGGGTCGAGAGATATGATGTCTCCGACAAGTTCTTCAGCTGTAAAATGGAGGAGAACAGTTCTGTTAGCGAGCACATACTCAGAATGCCTGGGTTGCATAACCGCTTGTCTCAGCTGGGAGTTAATCTCCCGGATGACGCGGTCATTGACAGAATCCTCCAGTCGCTTCCACCAAGCTACAAAAGCTTTGTGATGAACTACAATATGCAGGGGATGGAAAAGACCATTCCCGAGGTATATTCAATGATGAAATCAGCGGAAGGGGAGATCAGAAAACAACATCAAGTGTTGATGGTGAATAAAACCACTAAGTTCAAGAAGGGCAAGGGTAAGAAGAACTTCAAGAAGGACGGCAAGGGAGTTGCCGCGCCCGGTAAGCCAGTTACTGGGAAGAAGTCAAAGAATGGACCCAAGCCCGGGACTGAGTGCTTTTATTGCAAGGGAAGTGGTCACTGGAAGCGGAACTGCCCCAAATACTTAGCGGACAAGAAGAAGGCCGGCAACACCCAAGGTATATGTGATATACAAGTAATTGATGTGTACCTTACCAGTACTCGTAGTAGCTCCTGGGTATTTGATACCGGTGCGGTTGCTCATATTTGTAACTCAAAGCAGGAACTACGGAATAAACGGAGATTGGCAAAGGACGAGGTGACGATGCGCGTCGGGAATGGTTCCAAGGTCGATGTGATCGCCGTCGGCACGCTACCTCTGCATCTACCCACGGGATTAGTTTTAAACCTCAATAATTGTTATTTAGTGCCAGCTTTGAGCATGAACATTGTGTCTGGATCTCGTTTAATTCGAGATGGCTACTCATTTAAATCCGAGAATAATGGTTGTTCTATTTATTTGAGAGATATGTTTTATGGTCATGCCCCGCTGGTCAATGGTTTATTTTTGATGAATCTCGAACGTTATGTTACACATGTTCATAGTGTGAATACCAAAAGATGTAAAGTTGATAACGATAGTCCCACATACTTGTGGCACTGCCGCCTTGGTCACATTGGTGTCAAGCGCATGAAGAAGCTCCATGCAGATGGACTTTTGGAGTCTCTTGATTACGAATCATTTGACACGTGCGAACCATGCCTCATGGGTAAGATGACCAAGACTCCGTTCTCCGGAACAATGGAGCGAGCAACCAACCTATTGGAAATCATACATACCGATGTGTGCGGTCCAATGAGTGTTGAGGCTCGCGGAGGATATCGTTATGTTCTCACTCTCACTGATGATTTAAGTAGATATGGGTATGTCTACCTAATGAAACACAAGTCTGAAACCTTTGAAAAGTTCAAGGAATTTCAGTGTGAAGTTGAGAATCAACGTGACAGGAAAATAAAATTCTTACGATCAGATCGTGGTGGAGAATATTTAAGTCACGAATTTGGTACACACTTAAGGAAATGTGGAATAGTTTCACAACTCACGCCGCCTGGAACACCTCAGAGAAATGGTGTGTCCGAACGTCGTAATCGCACTCTATTGGATATGGTGCGATCTATGATGTCTCTTACCGATTTACCGCTCTCATTTTGGGGCTATGCTTTAGAGACTGCCGCATTCACTTTAAATAGGGCTCCGTCGAAATCTGTTGAGACGACACCGTATGAATTATGGTTTGGAAAGAAACCTAAGCTGTCGTTTCTAAAAGTTTGGGGATGCGATGCTTATGTCAAGAAACTTCAACCTGAAAAGCTCGAACCCAAATCGGAAAAATGCGTCTTCATAGGATACCCTAAGGAAACTATTGGGTATACCTTCTACCTCAGATCCGAAGGCAAGATCTTCGTTGCCAAGAACGGGTCCTTTCTGGAGAAGGAGTTTCTCTCGAAAGAATTGAGTGGGAGGAAAGTGGAACTTGATGAGGTGATAGTCACCCCTTCCGAACCGGAAAGTAGCGCAGCGCGGGAAAATGTTCCTGTGGTGCCTACACCGACTGGGGAGGAAGTTAATGATGATAATCATGAAGCTTCGGATCAAGTTACTGAACTTCGTAGGTCCACGAGGACACGTTCCGCACCAGAGTGGTACGGCAACCCTGTCCTGGAAATCATGTTGTTAGACAACGGTGAACCTTCGAACTATGAAGAAGCGATGGTGGGCCCGGATTCCGACAAATGGCTAGAAGCCGTGAAATACGAGATAGAATCCATGTATGAAAACAAAGTATGGACTTTGACTGACTTGCCCGATGAGCGGCGAGCCATAGAAAACAAATGGATCTTTAAGAAGAAGACGGACGCAGATGGTAATGTGACCATCTACAAAGCTTGACTTGTCGCTAAGGGTTATCGACAAGTTCAAGGGGTTGACTACGATGAGACTTTCTCACCCGTAGCGAAGCTGAAGTCCGTCCGAATCATGTTAGCAATTGCCGCATACTATGATTATGAGATATGGCAGATGGACGTCAAAACGGCATTCCTTAACGGCTTCCTTAAGGAAGAGTTGTATATGATGCAGCCGGAAGGTTTTGTCGATCCTAAGAATGCTAACAAAGTGTGCAAGCTCCAGCGCTCAATATATGGGCTGGTGCAAGCATCTCGGAGTTGGAACATTCGCTTTGATGAGATGATCAAAGCGTTTGGGTTTACACAGACTTATGGAGAAGCCTGTGTTTACAAGAAAGTGAGTGGGAGCTCTGTAGCATTTCTCATATTATATGTGGATGACATACTATTGATGGGAAATGATATAGAATTCTTGGAAAGTATAAAGGCCTATTTGAATAAGTGTTTTTCAATGAAGGACCTTGGAGAAGCTGCTTATATATTAGGCATCAAAATCTATAGAGATAGATCAAGACGCCTCATTGGTCTTTCACAGAGTACATACCTTGACAAGATATTGAAGAAGTTCAGTATGGATCAGTCCAAGAAGGGGTTCTTGCCTGTATTGCAAGGTGTGCAATTGAGCACGGCTCAATGCCCGACCACGGCAGAAGATATAGAAGAGATGAGTGTCATCCCCTATGCCTCGGCCATAGGGTCTATTATGTATGCCATGCTGTGTACCAGACCTGATGTAAACCTTGCCGTAAGTTTGGTAGGAAGGTACCAAAGTAATCCCGGCAAGGAACACTGGACAGCGGTCAAGAATATCCTGAAGTACCTGAAGAGGACTAAGGATATGTTTCTCGTTTATGGAGGTGACGAAGAGCTCGTCGTAAAGGGTTACGTCGACGCTAGCTTCGACACAGATCTGGATGACTCGAAGTCACAGACCGGATACGTGTATATTTTGAATGGAGGAGCAGTAAGCTGGTGCAGTTGCAAGCAAAGCGTCGTGGCGGGATCTACATGTGAAGCGGAGTACATGGCAGCCTCGGAGGCAGCACAGGAAGCAGTCTGGATAAAGGAGTTCATTACCGACCTAGGGGTGATTCCCAATGGGTCGGGCCCAATGACTCTCTTCTGTGACAACACTGGAGCTATTGCCCTTGCGAAGGAGCCCAGGTTTCACAGGAAGACCAGGCACATCAAGCGTCGCTTCAACTCCATTCGTGAAAGTGTTCAAAATGGAGACATAGATATTTGTAAAGTACACACGGACCTGAATGTAGCAGATCCGTTGACTAAACCTCTCCCTAGGGCAAAACATGATCAACACCAGGACGCAATGGGTGTTCGATTCATCACAATGTAACTAGATTATTGACTCTAGTGCAAGTGGGAGACTGTTGGAAATATGCCCTAGAGGCAATAATAAATGGTTATTATTATATTTCTTTGTTCATGATAATAGTCTATTATTCATGCTATAATTGTATTGTCCGGAAATCGTAATACATGTGTGAATACATAGACCACAACGTGTCCCTAGTAAGCCTCTAGTTGACTAGCTCGTTGATCAACAGATAGTCATGGTTTCCTGACTATGGACATTGGATGTCATTGATAACGGGATCACATCATTAGGAGAATGATGTGATGGACAAGACCCAATCCTAAGCATAGCATAAAAGATCATGTAGTTTCGTTTGCTAGAGCTTTTCCAATGTCAAGTATCTTTTCCTTAGACCATGAGATCGTGCAACTCCCGGATACCGTAGGAGTGCTTTGGGTGTGCCAAACGTCACAACGTAACTGGGTGACTATAAAGGTGCATTACGGGTATCTCCGAAAGTGTCTGTTGGGTTGGCACGGATCGAGACTGGGATTTGTCACTCCGTGTGACGGAGAGGTATCTCTGGGCCCACTCGGTAATGCATCATCATAATGAGCTCAATGTGACTAAGGCGTTAGTCACGGGATCATGCATTGCGGTACGAGTAAAGAGACTTGCCGGTAACGAGATTGAACAAGGTATTGGGATACCACGATCGAATCTCGGGCAAGTAACATACCGATTGACAAAGGGAATTGCATACGGATTGATTGAATCCTCGACACCGTGGTTCATCCGATGAGATCATCGTGGAGCATGTGGGAGCCAACATGGGTATCCAGATCCCGCTGTTGGTTATTGACCGGAGAGGCGTCTCGGTCATGTCTGCATGTCTCCCGAACCCGTAGGGTCTACACACTTAAGGTCCGGTGACGCTAGGGTTGTAGAGATATATGTATGCGGAAACCCGAAAGTTGTTCGGAGTCCCGGATGAGATCCCGGACGTCACGAGAGGTTCTGGAATGGTCCGGAGGTGAAGAATTATATATAGGAAGTCCAGTTTCGGCCACCGGGAAAGTTTCGGGGGTTACCGGTATTGTACCGGGACCACCGGAAGGGTCCCGGGGGTCCACCGGGTGGGGCCACCTATCCCGGAGGGCCCCGTGGGTTGAAAGTGGAAGGGAACCAGCCCTTAGTGGGCTGGGGCGCCCCCCTTGGGCCTCCCCCATGCGCCTAGGGTTGGGAACCCTAGGGGGGAGCTTCCCCCTTGCCTTGGGGGGCAAGGCAACCCCTTCCCCCCTTGGCCGCCGCCCCCCCTTGGAGATCCCATCTCCCAGGGCCGGCGCACCCCCCAGGGGCCTATATAGGGGGGGGGGGAGGGAGGGCAGCAACCTACAGCCTTGGGCGCCTCCCTCCTCCCCTGCAACACCTCTCTCTCTCTCGCAGAAGCTTGGCGAAGCCCTGCCGGAGACCCGCTACATCCACCACCACGCCGTCGTGCTGCTGGATCTCCATCAACCTCTCCTTCCCCCTTGCTGGATCAAGAAGGAGGAGATGTCGCTGCACCGTACGTGTGTTGAACGCGGAGGTGCCGTCCGTTCGGCACTCGGTCATCGGTGATTTGGATCACGGCGAGTACGACTCCGTCATCCACATTCATTGGAACGCTTCCGCTCGCGATCTACAAGGGTATGTAGATGCACTCCTTTCCCCTCGTTGCTAGTAGACTCCATAGATGCATCTTGGTGAGCGTAGGAAAATTTTAAATTATGCTACGATTCCCTACAAATGGGGTATCGTATTGATTCACTTGATATATGTTTTGGCACTCAACTCGCGGATTCCCGATGTGACATTGGGGTAATCTATGCATAGGGGTTGATGCACGTTCTTCTCTTTGTTTCTCCGGTAGAAATCTTGGGGCACTCTTTGAAGTTCTTTGTGTTGGATTGAGTATTATGAATATGAATTTGCTTTGGTGTTATTTTAGTACAAACTCTAGGATAGATCGAACGGAAAGAATAGCTTTGTGTTATTTTAGTATGAACTCTTGAATAGATCGAACGGAAAGAATAGCTTTGAGGTGGTTTCGTACCCTACAAATAATTTATTCTTATGTTCTCTGCTAGATAGGAACTTTGGAGTGATTCTTCATCACACTTTGAGGGGTGGTTATATGATCCAATTATATTAGCATTGTTGAGAGATTGCACTAGTGAAAGTACGGACCCTAGGCCTCATTTTCAAGCATTGCAATACCGTTTTTGTGCCCATTTACTATTTGCTACCTTGCTGTTTTTATTTATTCAGATTATAAAAATACATTTCTACCATCCATATTACACTTTTATCATCATCTCTTCGCCGAACTAGTGCACCTATACAATCTGCCATTGTATTGGGTGTGTTGGGGACACAAGAGATTTCTTGCATTTGGTTGCAGGGTTGTTTGAGTGAGACCATCTTCATCCTACACCTCCCACGGATTGATAAACCTAGGTCATCCACTTGAGGGAAAATTGCTACTGTCCTACAAAACTCTGCGCTTGGAGGCCCAACACGAGTCTACAAGAATAAAGTTGCGTAGTAGACATCAAGCTCTTTTCTGGCGCCATTGCCGGGGTGGGGGGGTGAGTGCTTGGAGGTATATCTTTAGATATTGCAATTGAACTTTTAGTTCCTTGTTTTATCACTAGTTTGGTTTATAAAAAGAAAAGTACAAAAAATGGAATTGAGGTTGCATCATATTATTGATCATCTTTATAATATCTTTCTTGAAAATGATCGATCGGAAGATTGTGCTCAGTTGTTAGAAGAAGAAGTCAATAAAATGTTTGGCACAAAATATTTGAATGATGAGCATGGTTGCAATGTTGCTAGTATGAATTGTTTGAATATCCGTGATGCTAATGATATGCAAAGCCATAAGCTTGGGGATGCTATGTTTGATGAAGATGATATTTTTAGTCCCCCAAGCTTTGATGAGAAAATTTATCATGATGATTGCATGCCTCCTATTTATGATGATTATATTGATGAAAGTGGAGTTGGAGAGGTCATAACTTTATCTAGTGATGAATCCACTATTTTGGAGGAGGTTGCAATTGATTATGACAACAGAGTTCCTATATATGATGATTATGGTGATGACATGTATGCTATATTGAATAATGATAACCATGAAACTTGTCATCATGATTTTAATTTTCACTCTCATGATAGTTATTTTGTTGAGTTTGCTCCCACTACTATTGATGAGAAGAAATTTGCTTATGTGGAGAGTAATAAGTTTTCTATGCTTTTGTGTCATGAAAAGAATGCTTTATGTGATGGTTATATTGTTGAATTTCTTCATGATGCTACTGAAAATTATTACGAGGTAGGAACTTATGCTTGTAGGAATTGCAATAATACCAAGTTTCCTCTCTATGTGTTGAAAGTTTTGAAGTTATGCTTGTTTTGCCTTCCTATGCTAGTTGATTCTTGTTCCCATAAGTTGTTTGCTCACAAAATCCCTATGTATAGGAAGTGGGTTAGACTTAAATGTGCTAGTCATATGCTTCATGATGCTCTCTTGTGTTTCAATTCTTATCTTTTATACGAGCATCATTGAACTCCTCATGCCTACCTAAAAGGCATTAAAGAAAAGCGCTTGTTGGGAGACAACCCAACATTTTTACCTACTATTTTTGTGTGTTCACATGATTATGCTACTATAGCAATCATGTTTTGTTGCCTTTGTTTCAATAAAGTGCCAACTAAAGCCTTTGGGATCATGTTGGGTGATAGTTGATTTGACTTGCTGAAAAACAAAAACTTTTGCGCTGAGTCCAGGAATTTTGAAAATTCACTGGAACATGCTTTTGATATGAAATTTTTATAGGTGATAGATATACAAATTCTCTATGTTCTCCTAATTTTTCAGAATTTTTGGAGTAGCAGAAGTATTGTTTGAGTATAGATTACTACAGACTGTTCTGTTTTTGACAGATTCTGTTTTCAATGCATAGTTTGCTTGTTTCCTAGTTTATATGGCTTATATTGCTCAATGTAAATTGTGAAAATGATATACTATAGTAGGCATTGTGTGGAAACAATTATGAATCTTGTCTTTGACAGTACCAAAGTGAAATGGTTTGCTCTTTAGCATACTAACCTATCTCACGAAGTTCCGTTAAGTTTTGTGTGATTGAAGTTTTCAAGTTTTGGGTGAGATGTCGATATGAGGAAAATAAGGAGTGACAAGACCCTAAGCTTGGGGATGCCCAAGGCACCCCAAGGTAATATTCAAGGAAGATCCAAGCAACAAAGTTTGGGGATGCCCCGGAAGGCATCCCTCTTTCGGCTCCAACATTATCGGTAACCTCACTTGGAGCTATGTTTTCATTCGTCACATGATATGTGTTTTGCTTGGAGCGTCATTTTATTTTGTTAGGATTTGCTTGCTGTTATTTATAATAATGTTTTGCATCTTTTATTTCAATAAAAGTGGCGAGGATAGCCTTTACTATGCTTATTTTACAAGTCTACTTGTTGCTGTTTGAAAACAGAAAGTTTACTGCTGTTGCAAAAATTCCCTAGAAAAGTCAGAATATGATAAAATGCTGAAACTTTTTGCATAATAAGCTCTGATAAATTTTCTACAGTGTGGTAGAATTTCATAATGTTTGGAGTTGAATAACTATTGATACTCTTGCATTCTTTACAGACTGTACTATTTTGGTAGATTGCTGTTATGTTTGCATTGCTTGCATATGTTTGCTTGTTTAATAATCCTATTTGCGGATAGGAGTATTAAATATGCAGAGGCATTTAGTATGCAATGTTGAATAATAATTTTAGTGATTTTCTACAGTAGAGAATGATAAGGTTTTTGCATTGGTCTATACTAACTTATCTCACGAGTTCTTGTTGAGTTTTGTGTGGATGAAGCTTTGGAGATTTAGGAAAACCGTGATATGAGAAGAATTAAGGAGACACAAAAACTCAAGCTTGGGGATGCCCAAGGCATCCCAAGATAATATTTCAAGAATTCTCAAGCATCTAAGCTTGGGGATGCCTCGGTAGGCATCCCACCTTTCTTCTTCAACAATTATCGGTTAGTATCGGTTGAGCCTAAGTTTTTGCTTCTTCACATGATGTGTGCTATTCTTGAAATGTCATTTTGTTTTGTTTTGCTTGCTGTTTTAATAAAATACTTAGATCTGAAAGTTTTTAAATAAATTAGAGTCCTCAAATAGTTGCCAGGGAGGCTAGGTAAGCGGCACTCACATCCCGTCAATGAAGCTCTTTTCTACGGTATTGCTCTAGTGCTTCACTTATATATTTTTGAGCACGGTGTGCTTTAATATTTTTGAAGAAATTCTCTCATGCTTCACTTAGATTTATTTGAGAGTTAGTAATTTTTTGAAGAAATTCTCTCTTGCTTCACTTAAATTAATTTGATAGAAAGAAATATTATGCTCATGATCTTCACTCATATTTGTTTGAGCTTATCAAAAGCAACACATGCAAATTAGTTCCAAAGTGATAGATATCCAAGAAGTATATAATAAAAACTTTCATGAAGATCATTGGACAAAATAAACTTGATTCCTCATAATAGTTTTGAGATATGATGATGTGATATGTGAGTCATGTTGATGAGTAATTATGCTTCAGTAAGAATATTGGTGTTAAGGTTGTGATTCCCTATGCAAGCACGAAAGTCAATAGTTATGCAATGAAATAACATCCTACTTGTGGTGCATTATTCGGTGTTAATTATGCTCAATGCTCGCTTATGAGATTATTCGTTTCTTGGTTGGTCGCTTCTCAATCTTTTGCCAGCCTTCATTTTGCACTAAGTATGATCACTACTTGTGCACCCAAAATCCTTTTAAACTAGTTTTGCCACATGAGTCCACCATACCTACCTATATGCGGTATTCTTTTGCCGTTCTAAGCAAATTTGTATGTGCCATCTCTAATTTTCAAAATAAATTTCTCTTTTGTGTGCTCGTACCGCGCGCGAGGCGGTGAGGGGTGGCCAATATTTTCCATGCTAGATGTGTTAGTCTCATGATGAGTGTTTATTCACTTGTCATTGCACGAGAGTAAGGCAAAGGTATTAGGGATGCCCAGTCCCGAAATGAAAAATGAATTTACGTTATGTTGTAAAATAATAAATTCCTTGGAAAGTGTTGGTATGGAGGGCACCCGTGGATACGGTTAGCCATAGAAAGTGAAAGTATGGTGGAAAAGGAGTAAACTTTATTTTCTGTTTGGGAACCGCCTATGATATATCTAGCATGGAAAGTGTTGGGAGCTCTAAGTCGTTTTCGTTGGTGGGAAAAGTATGCCTCTCAAAATGTTTTTTATCTCTCAATTTTCGCTTTGAGCTCTGGCACCTCTACAAATCACTACTTCCCTCTACGAAGGGCCTTTCTTTTACTTTATGCAATTTTTATTTTTATTTGAGTCTCCATCTTCTCTTATAAAGCACCAACTAGGAGACACTATGATCGTACTTGAGCATTGGGTGTAGCTAATATGCGAGTGTGTTTCATGAATGGATCAATGATTGAGCATGATGGGCCAAGGATAACTTATTTTAGCATTGATATTTTGAAAGACATGTTTGCTCATTGGTATGCTTGAGTATTAAAGTCCTCGTGTCAAAACTAGACTATTGCTTTGAACCATATAAAAGTTCAAATGTCCATGCTACAAAAGAGTTTGAGATGACATGTTAGGTAGCCTTCCACAAAAAAAATCGTTTTCAATTGCTACTTTATCATGATAAGTTTTATGAGAAAGGGTTGCTGTTATGATGCTAGGAAAAGTGATTGAAATTATCATTGATCAAACTTATGCACTTTGCTAGCATTCACACTTCATAAATTATTTCTTTTATCATTTACCAACTCGAGGACGAGTAGAAATTAAGCTTGGGCATGCTGATACGTCTCCAACGTATCTATAATTTATGAAGTATTCATGCCATGTTTACAACAATTTTATATGGTTTTGGTATGATTTGCATGGAACTAACCCGGACTGACGCTGTTTTCAGCAGAACTACCGCGGTGTTGTTTTTTGTGCAGAAATGGAAGTTCTCCAAATGAGCTGAAACTTTTTGACAATTTTTTTTGAAACAAAAGAGACCCCCGAAGCTTCGTGGAAGGACCAGGAGGTGAAGGAGTAGGGCACAAGACACCGGGGCGCGCCTGGGCCCTTGCCCGTGCCCTGGTGGGTTGTGCTCACCTCGAGGCCCATCTTCGCGTGAAACCGACGCCAAAAAATCCTATAAAGAGAAACCATCAGAAGTTAACCTAGATTAGAAGTTCCGCTGCCGCAAGGCTCTGTAGCCATCGAAAACCAATCTAGACCCTTTCGGCACCCTGTCGGAGGGGGAAATCATCTCCGGTGGCCATCTTCATCATCCCGGCGGCCACCACGATGAGGAGGGAGTGGTCCACCCTCGGGGCTGAGGGTTTGTACCAGTAGCTATGTGTTTAATCTCCCTCTCTCTCGTGTTCTTGAAATGTCACGATCTTGATGTATCGCGGGCTTTGTTAATATAGTCGAATCATATGGTGTTTTCCCCTCTCTATCTTGTTGTGATGAATTGCGTTTTCCCTTTGAGATTTTGTTGTTATCGGATTGAATACTTTTATGGATTTGAGAACACTTGATATATGTCTTGCAATTGAATACTCGTGGTGACAATGGGGTATCGTATTGATTCACTTGATATATGTTTTGGCACTCAACTCGCGGATTCCTGAGGTGACATTGGGGTAATCTATGCATAGGGGTTGATGCACGTTCTTGTCTTTGTTTCTCCGGTAGAAATCTTGGGGCACTCTTTGAAGTTCTTTGTGTTGGATTGAGTATTATGAATATGAATTTACTTTGGTGTTATTTTAGTACGAACTCTAGGATAGATCGAACAGAAAGAATAGCTTTGTGTTATTTTCGTACGAACTCTTGAATAGATCAAACGGAAAGAATAGCTTTGAGGTGGTTTCGTACCCTACAAACAATTTATTCTTATATTCTCCGCTAGATAGGAACTTTGGAGTGATTCTTCATCGCACTTTGAGGGGTGGTTATATGATCCAATTATATTAGCATTGTTGAGAGATTGCACTAGTGAAAGTATGGACCCTAGGCCTCATTTTCAAGCATTGCAATACCGTTTTTGTGCCCGTTTACTATTTGATACCTTGCTGTTTTTATTTATTCAGATTATAAAAAGTACATTTCTACCATCCATATCACACTTTTATCATCATCTCTTCGCTGAACTAGTGCACCTATACAATCTGCCATTGTATTGGGTGTGTTGGGGACACAAGAGATTTCTTGTATTTGGTTGCAGGGTTGTTTGAGAGAGACCTTCTTCATCCTACACCTCCCACGGATTGATAAACCTTAGGTCATCCACTTGAGGGAAAATTGCTACTGTCCTACAAAACTCTGCGCTTGGAGGCCCAACACGAGTCTACAAGAATAAAGTTGCGTAGTAGACATCAGCATCGCAGCCCCACACCTTAAGAAACGACAGCTTAGGTTTCTTGCCAAACCATAGTTCATACGGTGTCATCTCTACGGACTTAGATGGTGCCCTATTTAAAGTGAATGCAGTCGTCTCTAATGCATAACCCCAAAATGAGAGTGGCAGATCGGTAAGCGACATCATAGAACACACCATATCCAATAAGGTACGATTACGACGTTCGAACACACCATTACATTGTGGTGTTCCAGGTGGCGTCAATTGTGAAACAATTCCACACTGTCTTAAATGATTGCCAAACTCATAACTCAGATACTCCCCCCCGATCAGATTGTAGGAATTTAATCTTCTTGTTACGATGATTCTCAACTTCACTTTGAAATTGCTTGAACTTTTCAAACATTTCAGACTTATGCTTTGTTAAGTAAATATACCCATATCTACTCAAATCATCGGTGAACGTGAGAAAGTAATGATATCCACCGCGCACGTCCACACTCATCGAACCGCACACATCGGTATGTATGATTTCCAACAAGTCACTTGCCCGTTCCATTGTTTCGGAAAATGATCGTAGGAATTTAATCTTCTTGTTATGATGATTCTCAACTTCACTTTGAAATTGCTTGAACTTTTCAAACATTTCAGACTAAGTAAATATACGCATATCTACTCAAATCATCGGTGAACGTGAGAAAGTAACGATATCCACCGCGCGCGTCAACACTCATCGAACCGCACACATCAGTATGTATGATTTCCAACAAGTCACTTGCCCATTCCATTGTTTCGAAAAATGGGGTTTTAGCCATCTTGCCCATGAGGCATGGTTCGCATGTGTCGAGTGATTCGAAATCAAGTGACTCCAAAGCATGGAGTTTCTTCATGCGCTTTACACCAATATGACCTAAGTGGTGGTGCCACAAGAAAGTGGTACTATCATTATCAACTATACATCTTTTGGCATCAATGTTATGAACATGTGTATCGTCACTATCGAGATTCAATAAGAATAAACCCCTCACAATGGGTGCATGACCATAAAAGATACTAGGGGAGGGGGGGACAATAGCCCCCTTTGGCCCCATGAAGCTTCGCCACTAGGTGAGGATAAGGAGGATGGCGAGTAGTGTGGGGGTGAGGATGAGGAGGGGGAGGTGGCGTGGTGCATCTGATAGGATAAGTCAACCAACAAAGGATTGTTAGGGAACGTAGTAATTTCAAAAAAATTCCTACGCAAACATAGGATCATGGTGATGCATAGCAACCAGAGGGGAGAGTGTGTACACGTACCCTCGTAGACCGAAAGCGGAAGCATTAGCACAACGCGGTTGATGTAGTCGTACGTCTTCACGATCCGACCGATCCAAGTACCAAACGCACGGCACCTCTGAGTTCAGCACACGTTCAACTCGATGACGTCCCGCGAGCTCTGATCCAGCAGAGCTTCGCCGGAGAGTTTCGTCAGCACGACGGCGTGATGACGGTGATGATGTTGCTACCGACGCAGGGCTTCGCCTAAGCACCACTACGATATGATCGAGGTGGATTATGGTGGAGGGGGGCACCGCACATGGTTGGGAGAGATCAACTGATCAACTTGTGTGTTCTAGGGTGCCCCCTGCCCCCGTATATAAAGGAGCAAGGGGGGAGGCTGACCGGCCCCTGTAGGGCGCGCCAGGAGGAGGAGTCCTCCTCCTAGTAGGAGTAGGACTCCCCTTTCCTACTCCTACTAGGAGGAGGAAAGGAAGGAGGAGAGGGAGAAGGAAGGAGAGGGAGGAAAAGGAGGAAAGGGGGCCCTGCCCCCTAGTCCAATTCGGTTTGGGCTAGGGGGGCCGCGCGCCCTGCCTCCTCTCTTCCACCACTTGGCCCATGAGGCCCATTACTTCTTCCTCGTATTCCCGTAACTCCCCGGTACCCCGAAAAATACCCGAATCACTCGGAACCTTTCCGATGTCCGAATATAGTCGTCCAATATATCGATCTTTATATCTCGACCATTTCGAGACTCCTCGTCATGTCCCCGATCTCATCCGGGACTCTGAACTACCTTAGGTACATCAAAACACAAAAACTCATAATATCGATCGTCACCGAACTTTAAGCGTGCGGACCCTACGGGTTCGAGAACTATGTAGACATGACCGAGACATGTCTCCGGTCAATAACCAATAGCAGAACCTGGATGCTCATATTGGCTCCCACATATTCTACGAAGATCTTTATCGGTCAAACCGCATAACAACATACGTTGTTCCCTTTGTCATCGGTATGTTACTTGCCCGAGATTCGATCGTCGGTATCTCAATATCTAGCTCAATCTCATTACCGGCAAGTCTCTTTACTCGTTATGTAATGCATCATCCCGCAACTAACTCATTAGTCACATTGCTTGCAAGTCTTATTGTGATGTGCATTACCGAGAGGGCCCAGAGATACCTCTCCGATAGTTGGAGTGACAAATCCTAATCTCGATCTATGCCAACTCAACAAGTACCATCGGAGACACCTGTAGAGCACCTTTATAATCACCCGGTTACGTTGTGACGTTTGGTAGCACACAAAGTGTTCCTCCGGTAATCGGGAGTTGCATAATCTCATAGTCATAGGAACATGTGTAAGTCATGAAGAAAGCAATAGCAGTAAACTAAACGATCAAGTGCTAAGCTAACGGAATGGGTCAAGTCAATCACATCATTCTCCTAATGATGTGATCCCGTTAATCAAATGAAAACTCATGTCTATGGCTAGGAAACTCAACCATCTTTGATCAACGAGCTAGTCAAGTAGAGGCATACTAGTGACACTATGTTTGTCTATGTATTCACACATGTATTATGTTTCCGGTTAATACAATTCTAGCATGAATAATAAACATTTATCATGATATGATGAAATAAATAATAACTTTATTATTGCCTCTAGGGCATATTTCCTTCAGTCTCCCACTTGCACTAGAGTCAATAATCTAGTTCACATCGCCATGTGATTAACACCCATAGTTCACATGGTCATGTGACCAACACCCAAAGGGTTTACTAGAGTCAATAATCTACTTCACATCGCTATGTGATTAACACCCAAAGAGTACTAAGGTGTGATCATGTTTTGATTGTGAGAGAAGCTTAGTCAACGGGTCTGCCACATTCAGATCCGTATGTATTTTGCAAATTTCTATGTCAACAATGCTCTGCATGGAGCTACTCTAGCTAATTGCTCCCACTTTCAATATGTATCCAGATTGAGACTTAGAGTCATCTGGATCAGTGTCAAAACTTGCATTGACGTAACCCTTTACGACGAACCTTTTGTCACCTCCATAATCGAGAAACATATCCTTATTCCACTATGGATAATTTTGACCGCTGTCCAGTGATCTACTCCTAGATCACCATTGTACTCCCTTGCTAAACTCAGTGTAGGGTATACAATAGATCTGGTACACAGCATGGCATACTTTATAGAACCTATGGCTGTGGCATAGGGAATGACTTTCATTCTCTTTCTATCTTCTGCCGTGGTCGGGTTTTGAGTCTTACTCAATTTCACACCTTGTAACACAGGCAAGAACTCTTTCTTTGACTGTTCCATTTTGAACTACTTCAAAATCTTGTCAAGGTATGTACTTATTGAAAAAATTTATCAAGCGTCTTGATCTATCTCTATAGATCTTGATGCTCAATATGTAGGCAGCTTCACCGAGGTCTTTCTTTGAAAAAACTCCTTTCAAATACTCCTTTATGCTTTCCAGAAAATTCTACATTATTTCCGATCAACAATATGCCATTCACATATACTTATCAGAAATGCTGTAGTGCTCCCACTCACTTTCTTGTAAATACAGGCTTCACCGCAAGTCTGTATAAAACTATATGCTTTGATCAACTCATCAAAGCGTATATTCCAATTCTGAGATGCTTGCACCAGTCCATAGATGGATCGCTGGAGCTTGCACATTTTGTTAGCACCTTTAGGATCGATAAAATCTTCAGGTTGCATCATATACAACTCTTCTTCCAGAAATCCATTCAGGAATGCAGTCTTTACATCCATTTGCCAAATTTCATAATCATAAAATGCGGCAATTGCTAACATGATTCGGACGGACTTTAAGCATTGCTACGGGTGAGAAAATCTCACCGTAGTCAACACCTTGAACTTTGTCAAAACCTTTTTCGACAAGTCTAGCTTTGTAGATAGTAATACTACTATCAGCGTCCGTCTTCCTCTTGAAGATCCATTTATTTTCTATGGCTCGCCGATCATTGGGCAAGTCAACCAAAGTCCACACTTTGTTCTCATACATGGATCCCATCTCAGATTTCATGGCCTCAAGCCATTTTGCGGAATCTGGGCTCATCATCGCTTCCTCATAGTTCGTAGGTTTGTCATGGTCAAGTAACATGACCTCCAGAACAGGATTACCATACCACTCTGGTGCGGATCTCACTCTGGTTGACCTACGAGGTTCGGTAGTAACTTGATCTGAAGTTACATGATCATCATCATTAGCTTCCTCGCTAATTGGTGTAGGAGTCACATGAACAGATTTCTGTGATGAACTACTTTCCAATAAGGGAGCAAGTACAGTTACCTCATCAAGTTCTACTTTCCTCCCACTCACTTCTTTTGAGAGAAACTCCTTCTCTAGAAAGGATCCATTTTTTAGCAACGAATGTCTTGCCTTTGGATCTGTGATAGAAGGTGTACCCAACTGTCTCCTTTGGGTATCCTATGAAGACATATTTCTCAGATTTGGGTTTGAGCTTATCAGGATGAAACTTTTTCACATAAGCATCGCAACCCCAAACTTTTAAGAAACGACAACTTTGGTTTCTTGCCAAACCACAGTTCATATAGTGTCATCTCAACGGATTTTAGATGGTGCCCTATTTAATGTGAATGCAGCTATCTCTAATGCATAACTCCAAAACGATAGTGGTAAATCGGTAAGAGACATCATATATTGCACCATATCTAACAAAGTATGGTTATGATGTTCAGACACAGCATTACGCTGTGGTGTTCCAGGTGGCGTGAGTTGCGAAACTATTCCGCATTGTTTCAAATGAAGACCAAACTCGTAACTCAAATATTCTCCTCCACGATCAGATCGTAGAAACTTTATTTTCTTGTTACGATGATTTTCCACTTCACTCTGAAATTATATGAACTTTTCAAATGTTTCAGACTTATGTTCATCAAGAAGATATATCCATATCTGCTCAAATCATCTGTGAAGGTCAGAAAATATTGATACCTGCCGCGAGCCTCAACACTCATTGGATCACATACATCAATATGTATTATTTCCAATAAGTCAGTTGCTCGCTCCATTGTTCCGGAGAACGGAGTCTTAGTCATCTTGCCCATAAGGCATGGTTCACAAGCATCAAGTGATTCATAATCAAGTGATTCCAAAATCCCATCAACATGGAGTTTTTTCATGCGCTTTACACCAATATGACCTAAACGACAGTGCCACAAATAAGTTGCACTATCATTATTAACTTTGCATCTTTTGGCTTCAATATTATGAATATGTGTATCACTACGATCGAGATCCAATAAACCATTTTCATTGGGTGTATGACCATAGAAGGTTTTATTCATGTAACCAGAACAACAATTATTCTCTAACTTAAATGAATAACCGTATTGCAATAAACATGATCAAATCATATTCATGCTCAACGCAAACACCAAATAACACTTATTTAGGTTCAACACTAATCCCGAAAGTATAGGGAGTGTGAGATGATGATCATATCAATCTTGGAACTACTTCCAACACACATCGTCACCTCGCCCTTAACTAGTTTCTATTCATTCTGCAACTCCCGTTTCAAGTTACTACTCTTAGCAGCTGAACTAGTATCAAATACTGAGGGGTTGCTATAAACACTAGTAAAGTACACATCAATAACATGTATATCAAATATACCTTTGTTTACTTTGACATCCTTCTTATCCGCCAAATACTTGGGGTAGTTCCGCTTCCAGTGACCAGTCCCTTTGCAGTAGAAGCACTTAGTCTCAGGCTTAGGTCTAGACTTGGGCTTCTTCACTGGAGCAACAACTTGCTTGCCGTTCTTCTTGAAGTTCCCCTTCTTCCCTTTGCCCCTTTTCTTGAAACTAGTGGTCTTGTCAACCATCAACACTTGATGTTTTTCTTGATTTCTACCTTCGCCGATTTTAGCATCGTGAAGAGCTTGGGAATTGTTTTCGTCATCCCTTGCATATTATAGTTCATCATGAAGTTCTAGTAACTTGGTGATAGTGACTAGAGAACTTTGTCAATTACTATCTTATCTGGAAGATTAACTCCCACTTGATCCAAGCAATTGTAGTACCCAGACAATATGAGCACATGCTCACTGGTTGAGCTATTCTCCTCCATCTTGTAGGCAAAGTACTGTCAGAGGTCTCATACCTCTCGACACAAGCATGAGTATGAAATACCAGTTTCAACTTTTGGAACATCTGATATGCTCCGTGGTGTTCAAAACATTTTTGAAGTCCCGTTTCTAAGCCGTAAAGCATGGTGCACTAAACTAACAAGTAGTCATCATACCGAGCTTTTGTCAAAACGTTCATAACGTCTACATCTGCTCCTGCAATAGTTCTGTCACCTAGCGGTGCATCAAGGACATAATACTTCTGTGCAGCAATGAGGATAATTCCTCAGATCACGGATCCAATCCGCATCATTGCTACTAACATCTTTCAACTTAGTTTTCTCTAGGAACATATCAAAAATAAAACAGGGGAGCTAAACGCGAGCTATTGATCTACAACATAGATATGCTAATACTACCAGGACTAAGTTCATGATAAATTAAAGTTCAATTAATCATATTACTTAAGAACTCCCACTTAGATAGATATCCCTCTAATCATCTAAGTGATCACGTGATCCATATCAACTAAACCATGTCCGATCATCACGTGAGATGGAGTAGTTTTCAATGGTGAACATCACTATGTTGATCATATCTTCTATATGATTCACGCTCGACCTTTCGGTCTCTAGTGTGCCGAGGCCATATCTGCATATGCTAGGCTCGTCAAGTTTAACCCGAGTATTCTGCGTGTGCAAAACTGGCTTGCACCCGTTGTAGATGAACGTTGAGCTTATCACACCTGATCATCATGTGGTATCTCGGCACGACGAACTTTGGCAATGGTGCATACTCAGGGAGAACACTTTTACCTTGAAATTTAGAGAGAGATCATCTTATAATGCTACCGTCAATCAAAGCAAAATAAGATGCATAAAGGATAAACATCACATGCAATCAATATAAGTGATATGATATGGCCATCATCATCTTGTGCTTGTGATCTCCATCTTCGAAGCACCGTCATGATCACCATCGTCACCGGCGCGACACCTTGATCTCCATCGTAGCATCGTTGTCGTCTCGCCAACTATTGCTTCTATGACTATCACTACCGCTTAGTGATAAAGTAAAGCAATTGCAGGGCGATTGCATTGCATACAAGAAAGCGACAACCATGTGGCTCCTGCCAGTTGCCGATAACTCTGTTACAAAACATGATCATCTCATACAATAAAATATAGCATCATGTCTTGACCATATCACATCACAACATGCCCTGCAAAAACAAGTTAGACGTCCTCTACTTTGTTCTTGCAAGTTTTACGTGGCTGCTACGGGCTGAGCAAGAACCGTTCTTACCTACACATCAAAACCACAACGATAGTTCGTCAAGTTAGTGTTGTTTTAACCTTCACAAGGACCGGGCGTAGCCACACTCGGTTCAACTAAAGTTGGAGAAACTGACACCCACCAGCCACCTGTGTGCAAAGCACATCAGTAGAACCAGTCTCGCGTAAGCGTACGCGTAATGTCGGTCCGGGCCGCTTCATCCAACAATACCGCTGAACCAAAGTATGACATGCTGGTAAGCAGTATGACTTGTATCGCCCACAACTCACTTGTGTTCTACTCGTGCATATAACATCTACGCATAAACCTGGCTCGGATGCCACTGTTGGGGAACATAGTAATTTCAAAAAATTTCCTACGCACACATAGGATCGTGGTGATGCATAGCAACGAGAGGGGAGAGTGTGTCCACGTACCCTCGTAGACCGAAAGCGGAAGCGTTAGCACAACGCAGTTGATGTAGTCGTACGTCTTCATGATCTGACTGATCCAAGTACCGAACGCACGACACCTCTGAGTTCAGCACACGTTCAACTCGATGACGTCCCGCGAGCTCCGATCCAGCAGAGCTTCGCCGGAGAGTTTCGTCAGCACGACGGCGTGATGACAGTGATGATGTTGCTACCGACGCAGGGCTTCGCCTAAGCACCACTACGATATGATCGAGGTGGATTATGGTGGAGGGGGGCACCGCACACGGTTGGGAGAGATCAACTGATCAACTTGTGTGTTCTAGGGTGCCCCCCTGCCCCTGTATATAAAGGAGCAAGGGGGGAGGCCGGCCGGCCCCTGTAGGGCGCGCTAGGAGGAGGAGCCCTCCTCCTAGTAGGAGTAGGACTCCCCTTTCCTACTCCTACTAGGAGGAGGAAAGGAAGGAGGAGAGGGAGAAGGAAGGAGAGGGAGGACAAGGAGGAAAGGGGGGCCGACCCCCTAGTCCAATTCGGTTTGGGCTAGGAGGGCCGCGCGCCCTGCCTCCTCTCTTCCACCACTTGGCCCATGAGGCTCATTACTTCTTCCTCGTATTCCCGTAACTCCCCGGTACCCAAAAAATACCCGAATCACTCGAAAACCTTTCCGATGTCCGAATATAGTCGTCCAATATATCGATCTTTACGTCTCGACCATTTCGAGACTCCTTGTCATGTCCTCGATCTCATCCGGGACTCCGAACTACCTTCGGTACATCAAAACACAAAAACTCATAATACCGATCGTCACCGAACTTTAAGCGTGCGGACCCTATGGGTTCGAGAACTATGTAGACATGACCGAGACACGTCTCCGGTCAATAACCAATAGCGAAACCTGGATGCTCATATTGGCTCCCATATATTCTACGAAGATCTTTATCGGTCAAACCGCATAACAACATACGTTGTTCCCTTTGTCATCGGTATGTTACTTGCCCGAGATTCGATCGTCGGTATCTCAATACCTAGCTCAATCTCGTTACCGGCAAGTCTCTTTACTCGTTACGTAATGCATCATCCCGCAACTAACTCACTAGTCACATTGCTTGTAAGTCTTATTGTGATGTGCATTACCGAGAGGGCCCAAAGATACCTCTCCGACAGTCGGAGTGACAAATCCTAATCTCGATCTATGCCAACTCAACAAGTACCATCGGAGACACCTGTAGAGCACCTTTATAATCACCCAGTTACATTGTGATGTTTGGTAGCACACAAAGTGTTCCTCCGGTAATCGGGAGTTGCATAATCTCGTAGTCATAGGAACATGTATAAGTCATGAAGAAAGCAATAGCAGTAAACTAAACGATCAAGTGCTAAGCTAACAGAATGGGTCAAGTCAAGCACATCATTCTCCTAATGATGTGATCCCGTTAATCAAATGACAACTCATGTCTATGGCTAGGAAACTCAACCATCTTTGATCAACGAGCTAGTCAAGTAGAGGCATACTAGTGACACTATGTTTGTCTACGTATTCACAAATGTATTATGTTTCCGGTTAATACAATTCTAGCATGAATAATAAACATTTATCATGATATGAGGAAATAAATAATAACCTTATTATTGCCTCTAGGGCATATTTCCTTGAAGGATGATGACAAATGCGAAAACCCACGGCGGTGAACGATGATGACAAGTGGGAAAGACGTACCCTAAAAGGGCCAGGCCTCGTGCTGGTGTAGCTGGGCCATGAGATCGGCCATCTCGATCTCGTGCTGGCCGTGTACCTGGTCCTACTGCACACGCTGGTCCTGGCCGCCCGCCGGAAGATGGTGCTGCAGAGAGTGGCCGTGCGGCCGCTGCTGCGGGGCGTGGCCGTGCGCTCGCTGTTAGCCCTCGCCGCGGGCGTGGTGCTGCACATGTAGCACCAAATTTGTGGCATGCTGATGCGACACAGCGCCCCATCCCATCGCCCTCTTCACCATGAACATCGTACTGATGCCCAGGAGATACCCTAAGAAAACCACGATGGATATGAACCCCCAGAATTCAGCTGTTGACAGGGAAGTCAAGTCAGACATGGAATGGGATCAACTCTCCTACAGGTCGGTGATGGCCGAGTGAACTCGCTACGCTCTGTGAGATCAAGAGCTAGGTAGGTTGCTTGTGCGCCCAGGTTCGGGGTGGGCAGCATATTTATAGGGTGGCGGTGAGGCCATACCAACTTACTTACATACAAGAGGCTAACCGTGTGCTACCTAGGCCGATACCATGCTCTGTCTTGCATACTACGAGGATGACGTGAGCCTCCTCGAATATTTGTGTGTACATACAAGAAGACGAATTTTTCGAAACCGTAAATTTTATACACAAGAATTCAAGGATCAATGCCTTAGTTGCATGGCTTGTTGTGTTAACCACGGGAGAATAAGGGTCATCTGATATTTTAGATGGACGAGTATAATTACTTGGATCCGCCCCCTCTCGTGCTTTTATAGGGGTAGTAGATTATAGTTTTTGTCAGTTGATTGAGTTTCGTGGTGCAGGTGGACATGTATGTGGGCACGACAATAGTTGAAGGAAGATTTAGTGGTTGAGCATTAGGTATGTGGCAATTACATTGATGCTCCTCCTCAAGATCTTGCCACCATTGGAGGAAATTTGGCCTACTAATCTGCAATGAATTTTATTGGCAATAAACCAACATCCTATTATTCTGTAATAAATTTTAGTTCACTCTTGTCTTACTATAAATAGGTTAATTCACTTTTGAATATTTTCATGGGCCTTAAGATTAACCTATATTATTCCATTGCACAATCCCAAACCATGTTGAAATATTAGTTAAAAGATTCATTGTGGATTCACTGGATTCATGGTATCATTTTAGAACAGGTTTCTGCTATGTCATAATATATGTAAGTAGGCGTGTCTGATTCTTGTTTGGTAAGAAGTACTGGTGCAGAGCTTGAAGAAAACCTTGAGATGGTCCAACTTTTCATAAGTGTGCTATTGTTGGATAGTGATTTGTATGGTATCTCATATTTTCCTTTCAAGAAAGGAGCTATTGTTATCACAACCATAGTTATATCAAGGTGATGCACTTTATGTGTCACTAGATCATGACGGCGCGCGTTGCCGTGCCCATCCATTTTGAACAAATTAGAATTTATATAAATATTGTAGGAGCAAAAAATGAAAGTTTAATTTGCATATAATGACATATTTGATAGCAATGAAAAGGGTAACGTTCTTTTGTTTTATGTGTATATCAAATTACAAGTAAACTACTAATTGTAATTTACGGGCTTGGTAGATCTCCATCCAGCTTGAGATTTGCCTCAGGTATACGAAAATAGTACGCCTGAATAACCATGAACAGATGTATTTGGTGATAGCCAGAAAAAGCAATATTTGACAATCAAATGCACAATCTGTAAGTTACAGAACAACCAGCTCTTAACAAAAAATAGCGATTTAAACAGATATGCGAAACAATTTTTGGAATAAAGGATTGTAGGGTCATTGCCCTACAGTAAATAGTAAAAAAGAAGATGATTATGTCGCTACTATTTTTTGATAGAAGTATTGCATGTTTGGTTCTAAAAAGATGATAAATGCTAGTATAGTTCCAAATAGAGCACACCACTGTATTGATGGGAACTTGTTATATCATTAGCAGGTTGACATTATCCTTCCATGTTAGAGGCTGTTCCAATCTGTATGATATATATCGTACTGTGGAAGAGAGAAGACTGAAACACATTCTATACAAAAATGATTACTTTGTCGTAGTTGTCATATGGTTCACGGCATGTCAACTACAAGAAGGCACAATGAGATTGAAAGAAGATACGAACATAAACGTGAAGCTTAAGTAGAATCTATCGAGATTCCAGAATTTCATAATAGGAAATATTCATGATAATTTATTTAAGTGTGAATGGCAAAGGATGGTTACAAACTTTCTGTCGGCTCCCTATCTTATGTGTCCCGGTCTGGGAGATTAAATTATGTTGAATACATATTTTCTCATCATTGAGATCAATCCTGATGGTGTTTGTGGGTTTGACCCATCATATATAGCGCCTTGAATGACAAATCGTTAGCACCTCAAACAGTAGTCTCCTTCAAATGACATGTCAGTTTACCGATGTAACTTGTATGCATTGACTTCAGTTGGCAAGTGTGAAAGGATGGTAACTTCCATGGAAATGAGAGCCTTCTATATCTTTAATGGGCCTATGTAGCAAAATAGGTTCAAAAAATCGACGCAACATGTTAATAGTAATGAATTTCTTCTCAAACCATCAAGGACCAATCATCACCTTGCACGTGCATTCTGCTGAGAAAAAGCTTTGAGAACGACCAAAATTTTGATTGTCAATTCAGAAGGAACACCAAAAATTTGTGCAGTGTTTTGGACATATGCTATTACCAGATTTCACTAAAATGACCTACCTTTGCCGTACTTTTCTAATAAGCTCTAACAATGCGAATAGCAAAAACTCAGGAGGTCTAAGCGATTTACGCGTATGGTTAACCGCAGGAACAAAATATCATAATACCACTAAATTAGGACACACAAAATGCTTGGACATACTACAATCCTTCGACACAAGGCTGGCTCCAGTTTTATTTGCATGCTTGTGTAGTAGGAAAGAAATCAACATGATTCTTTTGCTCGTTTTGACACTGGCAACACATAGTTGATTGGACCGAGAAAGTGATGTTCAAGGATCGGCCTCTTCCACTCGTTTGCACATATTTTACTTTGCTAAATTCCCTGTCGCATAGAGCGCAACAACCGATACTGCAATTATTTCAATGAATCCTACAGAAATAGAGTGGCATGATATTTATGAATAAAGGCATAATAGTGCATGGACATTAACCTGTCCTTTAGCCACTGGAGATTGACAGAATCTGCTGCAAGGTATAAGCCAGCCTAGGAGAACCATCTTGTCCTAGAGCACCTGGATTCGTTTTGAATTATTAGCATAAAACATGCTCGCTGGCAGCAATCACAAATACACAATGTATATGTAACACAACCGCTAGACACTCTGCACTTTGTCAAATAATACTGGAGCAAAGCAGCTTGTGGGAGCAGGGATAGTAGTGTATAAATTAGACAGCAACATTTGCATGTTCACTGCATCATACCAAAATAATCTGACACGGTAACCAGTTTCACTTTGATCAATTGGAAGGAGTGGGGATTCAAAGACAATACTAATACTTTCAGGAAACAGAACATTATTGTTGGAAGCATTGTGCACCTTCGAATCCAACATAACCCAATAGGTGCAGCTAGAGAACCTGCATCCATCTGGGAGTAGAGAGAACAAAACAAATTAAAATAAATTCTAAAATTCGATGAAGAATTGGGGGAAGAGGAGGGAAAACTTCACAACGGGAAGACAAATTAGCGACCTATGCGTTAACCATGACCGGCAGAGAAGATTTTAGAAAAGAAAGGATGGGAGTCACTGGGTTTGGTTGCTCCCATGAAGGAGCAGCCGGACTATGGAGATTATATGGACATTCATGGAGCATATGAGATACCCAGGCACTGCAACGAGAGCTGGTAATGTACACATCAATAACATGTATATCATATATATACCTTTGTTGACGTTGGCCCCCTTCTTGTCAGCCAGATACTTGGGGCAATTCCGCTTCCAGTGGCCAGTTCCCTTGCAATAAAAGCACTCAGTTTCCGACTTGGGTCCAACCTTGGGTTTCTTCATGGGAGGAGCAACTGCTTTGCCACTCTTCTTGAAGTTTCCCTTCTTTCCCTTACTCTTCTTGAAACTAGTGGTTTTATTGACCATCAACACTTGATGCTCCTTCTGGATGTCTGACTCAGCGACTTTCAGCATCGCGAATAGCTCGGAGTCTGACTTGTTCATCCCTTGCATGTTATAGTTCAACACAAAGCTCTTGTAGCTAGGTGGTAGCAATTGAAGAACTCTTTCACTGACCGCCTCAGGCGGGAGCTCAACTCCCAACTCAGCCAGACGGTTGTAACACCTAGGCATTCTGAGTATGTGCTCACTGACAGAGCCATTCTCCTCCATTTTGCAGACATAGAATTTATCGGAGGTCTCATACCACTCAATCCGGGCATTCTTCTCAAAAATAAAATTCAACTCCTGGAACATCTCATATGCTCCATGACGTTCGAAATGCCTGTGAAGTCCGGTTCTAAGCCATACAACATGGCGCACTGAACTATTTAGTAGTCATCAACACGCGACTGCCAGGCGTTTACAACGTCCACAGTCGCTGGAGGGAGTGGCGCACCAAGCGGTGCATCAAGGATATAAGACTTTTGGGCAGCCGTGAGGATAATCATCAGATTACGGGCCCAGTCCACAAAGTTGCTTCCATCATCTTTCAGCTTAGCTTTCTCTAGGAACATATTGAAATTTAGGGGGGCTACTGCGCGAGCCATTGATCTACAACATAATTTGCAAAGATAACTTAGACTATTGTTCAAGACAATGAGTTCAATTAATCATATTATCTAAGAACTCACTCAAATCAACATCCCTCCGGTTGTCCGAGTGTAACATGATCCAAATTCACCAACCCAAGTCCGATCATCACGTGAGATGAGGTGGTTTCAATGGTGAACATCTCCATGTTGATCATATCTACTATATGACTCATGTTCGACCTTTCGGTCTCTTGTGTTCCGAGGCCATGTTTGTACATGCTAGGCTCGTCAAGTTTAACCCAAGTGTTTCGCACGTGCAAAACTGGCTTGCACCTGTTGTATGCGAACGTAGAGTCTATCACACCCGATCATCACGTGGTGCTTCAAAACGACGAACTTTCGCAACGGTGCACACCTGGGGAGAACACGATTTTTATCTTGAAATTTTAGTAAGGAATCACCTTATAATGCTACTGTCGTCCTAAGAAAAATAAGATGCATAAAAGGATTAACATCACATGCAAATCATAAGTGGCATGGTATGGCCATCATCTTGTGCTTTTGATCTCCATCTTGAAAGCACCGACATGATCTCGATCGTCACTGGCATGACACCATGATCTCCATCATCGTGTCGCCATCGGGGTTGTCACGCCAACCATGCTTCTACAACTGTTGCTACCATTTAGCGATAAAGTAAATCATTACATAGCCCTTAATGATTGACACGCATGTCATACAATAATTAAAGATAACCCTATGGCTCCTGCCGATTGCTGTATTCGTCGACATGCAAGTCGTGATAATCTATACAAAACATGATCATCTCATACATCAAATGTATCTCATCATGTCTTTGGCCATATCATATAACATCATACCCTTCAAAAAAAAGTTAGACGTACTCTACTTGCGTCCTCAACTTTGTTGTTGCATGTTTTACGTGGCCGCTATGGGTAACTAGTAAGTGAAGGGGAACGTTGCATGGAAAACAAAAAATTTCTATGCACACGCAAGATCTATCCATGGAAATGCATAACTACGAGAGGGGGAGAGCATCTACATACCCTTGTAGATCGCTAAGCGGAAGCGTTTATCTACGCAGTTGATGTAGTCATACACCTTCACGATCTGTCCCGATCAAGTACCGAACGTACGACACCTCCGCATTCAGCACACGTTTAGCTCGATGACGTCCTCGCCTTCTTGATCCAGCAAGCGAGGTGAAGTAGTAGATGTGTTCCGGCAACATAATGGCGTGGTGAAGGAGTTGGTGAAATTATCTGCAGGGCTTCGCCAAGCACAACAGACGTGGACGGAGGAGGAACTAGAACTAGAGGGAGACGGGGCACCGCACACGGCTTGGGGATCGTGGTGTGTGCTGCCCTCTCCCTCCTCTCATATATATAGGTGGGGGTGGAGGAGGCAACCCTAGGGTGCCCCCAAGGGGTGCCAGTGGCTGCCCTGGGTGCCTGCCCTGGCCGTTAATGTCGCTTGAAGCTACGTCAGTATTTCCCCAAAGAGGAAGGGATGATGCAGCACATCGGCGGTAGGTACTTCCCTCAGAAACGAAACCAAGGTTATCGAACCAGTAGGAGAACCAAGCAACACAACGTAAACAACCCCTGCACACAAATAACAACACCTCGCAACCCGACGTGTTAAAGGGGTTGTCAATACCTTTCGGGGTACGGCGCCAGAAATGGTGCGCGGACGGGAGAAAGTTGTAATAGACTTAAATAATAGATCGCAAATAAAATAAAGTGCAGCAAAGTATTTTTGTATTTTTGGTTTAATAGATCTGAATAAAAAGTGCAAAGGAAAAATAGATCGCAAGCAAATATATGAGAAAGAAGACCCCAGGGCCGTAGGTTTCACTAGTGACTTCTCTCGAGAAAAATAGCAAACGGTTGGTAAACAAATTACTGTTGGGCAATTGATAGAACCTCAAATAATTATGATGATATCCAGGCAATGATCATTACATAGGCATCACGTCCAAGATTAGTAGACCGACTCCTGCCTGCATCTACTACTATTACTCCACACATTGACCGCTACCCAGCATGCATCTAGTGTATTAAGTTCATGGAAAAAATGGAGTAATGCAATAAGAACGATGACATGATGTAGACAAGATCCATTTATCTATATGGAGGTAGATATAGATCCCGTCTTTTTATCCTTAGTAGCAACGATACATACGTGTCAGTTCCCTTTCTGTCACTGGGATCAACCACCGTAAGATCGAACCCACTACCGGGCACCTCTTCCCATTAAAAGATAAATAGATCAAGTTGGCCAAACAAAACCCAAATATCGAAGAAGAAATACGAGGCTATAAGAGATCATGCATATAAGAGATCAAAGAAACTCAAATAACTTTCATAGATATAAAAAGATATGACTGATCATAAACTCAAAGTTCATCAGATCCCAACAAACACACCGCAAAAAGAGTTACATCATATGGATCTCCAAGAGACCATTGTATTGAGAATTCAGTGAGAGAGAAAGCCATCTAGCTACTAACTACGGACTCGAAGGTCTACAAGGAACTACTCACGCATCATCGGAAAGGCACCAATGGAGGTGGTGAACCCCATCTGAGATGGTGTCTAGATTGGATCTGGTGGTTCTGGACTCTGCGGCGGCTGGATGAATATTTCGTCGATGCCTTTAGGGTTCTGGTATTTTTGGGGTATTTATAGAGCAAAGAGGCGGTCCGGGGGGCACCCAAGGTGGGCACAACCCACCAGGGCGCGCCTGGGCCTCCTGGCGCGCCCTGGTGGGTTGTGCCCCCCTCGGGGCACCCCCCAGGTGAAACCAGGGCCCATTGCCTTCCTTCTGGCCCATAAAAAATCATCATGGGGTTTTGTGGCATTTGGACTTCGTCTGATATTGATTTCCCGTGATGTAAAAAACATGGAAAAAACATCAACTAGCACTTGGCACTATGTCAATAGGTTAGTACCAAAAAATGATATAAAATGGCTATAAAATGATTATAAAACATCCGAGATTGATAATAAAATAGCATGAAACAATAAAAAATTATAGATACGTTGGAGACGTATCAGCATCCCCAAGCGTAACTCCTACTCGTCCTCGAGTAGGTAAGTGATAAAAATAGAATTTTTGATGTGGAGTGCTGTTCATATGTCATATCATATTCTTTTCTTTATAGCATGGACATTTGGACTTTTATGTGATTCAAGGCGATAGTCTAGTTTTGACATAATAATTTAGATACTCAAGCATATCAACAAGCAACCATGTATTTCAAAATATCAACGCTAAAATAAGTTATCCCTAGCCCATCATGCTCAAACATTGATCCATTGATGAAACACACTCGAATATTAACTACACCCAACACTTAAGCACGATCATATTGCCTCCTAGTTGGTGCTTTTTATGGGAGAAGATGGAGACTCAAATTTCAAAATAAAAATTGCATAAAGTAAAATAAAGGCCCTTCGCAGAGGGAAGTAGGGATTTGTAGAGGTGCCAGAGCTCAAAGCAAAAGATTAGAGATAAATTTTTTTGGGAGGTGTATCCATCCCACCAACGAAAACGACTTAGAGTTCCCAACACTTTCCATGCTAGATATGCCATAGGCGGTTCCCAAATAGAAAATAAAGTTTATTCCTTTTTCCACCATACTTTCACTTTCCATGGCTAGCCGTATCCACGGGTGCCCTCCATACCAACACTTTCCAAGGAATTTATTACTTGACAACATAAAGTAAATTCATTTTTGCATTTCAGGACTGGGCATCCCTAAGAACTTTGCCTTACTCTCGTGCAATGACAAGTGAATAAACACTCATCTTGAGAATAACACGTCTAGCATGGAAAATATTAGCCAGCCGTTACGGTTCCGCGAGCGAAACAAACACACAAAAGAGATGTTTATTTTGAAAATTAGAGATGGCACATGCAAATTTGCTTAGAACGGCAAAAGAATACCGCATATAGGTAGATATAGTGGACTCATATGGCAAAACTGGTTTAAAGCATTTTGGATGAACAAGTAGAGATCATACTTAGTGCAAAATGAAGGCTAGCAAAAGATTGGGAAGCGACCAACCAAGAGACGAATAATCTCATAAGCAAGCATTAAGCATAATTAACACCGAACAATGCACCACAAGTAGGATATAATTTTCATTGCATGATTATTGACTTTCGTGCATGCATAGGGAAACACAAACCTTAACACCAATATTCTTACTAGAGCACAATTACTCATCAACATAACTCACATATCACATCATCAGATCTCAAAACTATTACTAAGAATCAAGTTTATTTTGTCCAATGAACTTCGTGACATTTTTTTCTTTTTCTTTATCCTTCTTGGATATCTATCACTTTGGGACTATTTTCATGTGTTGCTTTTCATAAGCTCAAACAAATATAAGTAAAGATCATGAGCATAACAAATTTTCTTTGTCCTAAAATAATTTAAGTGAAGCAAGAGAGAATTTCTTCAAAAAGTTTTACTAACTCTCAAATAAATCTAAGTGAAGCAAGAGAGCATTTCTTCAAAAATACTAAAGCACACCGTGCTAAAAAATATAAGTGAAGCACTAGAGCAAGTCCTAGCTCACAAAAGATTTAAGTGAAGCATAGAGAGCAATTCTAACAAGTCATGATATAATTTCGGCTCTCTCAAATAGGTGTGTCCAGCAAGGATTGATGACTTAAAACACAAAATAAAACAAGCAAAGACACATATCATAGAAGACGCTCCAAGCAAAACACATATCATGTGACGAATAAAAATATAGCCTCGAGTAAAATGCCGATAGTTGTTGGAAGAAAGCAGGGATGCCACTCGGGGGCATCACCAAGCTTAGTTGGTTGCTCATTTTTGGATAATAGCTTGGTATGTCGGCGCATCCCCAAGCTTAGGCTCTTACATCCTTCCTTCATCCATTGTAAGATAACCCAAAACTTGAAAACTTCAAGCACAGAAAACTCAACAAAACCTTCGTGAGATCCGTTAGTGTAAGAAAAATAAACCACTACTATAAGTGCTGTATCAAACCAATTCTTATTTTGTTCTTGTATTATATATACTGTATTCCAACTTTTCTATGGCAAAAACTCATCAAAGAAAACCATAGAGCCATCAAAATAAGCACACAACACAAAGAAAACAGAATCTGTCAAAACAGAACAGTCTGTAGAAATATGATTTGTTCGAATACTTCTGGAACTCCAAAAATTCTGAAAAACTAGGACAACCTGGATAATTTGTATATTGATCTTCTTCAAAAAGAATTAGCATTTATCACGTTCTGGTGAATTTAATAATTATTTTAGTGAGCACAAAGTTTCTGTCTTTTTAGCAAGATCAAACAACTATCACCCAAGAAGATCCTATTGGTTCTACTCGGCACAAACACTAATTAAAACACAAAAACACAATCATAACAATAGCATAATTGTGCAAACACTCAAGTACACAAAGCGAAAAGCAAAAAATAAATTTTATTCATTGGGTTACCTCCCAACAAGCGCTATAGTTTTACGCCCTTGGCTAGGCATAAACCAAGGATCTAAGTTTTGTCATCCTTCTTCTTCTTAATTTTCTTGTTGGTATTTTTATCAGGAGGTTTTGTAAACACAACATAAAACATATTATCCATAGAAACTTTAGCATTCCTTAGTTGGTTTTCATCATAACCCCTTTGAGTTCCCGCACCAATCCAAGAATAGTGTTGATTAACATTATTAAAAACTTGTTGGATTATATCTAGAACGGGGACTTCCTTTTTAAGATTCTCATCAAAGATCTTATTATCCCCAAGCAAATGCCTTAGTGCATAGTCACTATTGTAAAGAATTTCATCAATCACGGGGTTTTCACGATTCATACCATAAAAACCAAAGATTTCCCTAGCTTCCCGAATTATGTAGTCAAACTCATTCATAAGAATGAGAGTGGCCAACTTTTTAGCCCTAGGATTCTTTATTTCGGGGAGCTCAAAGAACAATCTTTGCAAGGTAGGATGAGTACGAATAAATTTACTTTCAAGTTTCAGAACTAGTGCTGAAACAACATACGCATAAGATCTAGTAGTTTTAAGTATAGGAGCATCATCAAGACTTAGATTCCCAACACAATTGAAAAATTCTTGGATACGTTCTTTTCCCATAACGTTCCCTTGCCCCAAGATAAAAGCTTTAGCATCCAGATTGCCCGTACGTCCAATCTTAGGAGTCAGGCCATCATCTGTCGGTGCCATACCGAAATCACTCATGATTGCAAGCAAATGATAGATCTGACAAGAAAACGGCGAACGGAAAAAGAGAGGCGAATAAAACGGCAAATTTTTGTGAAGTGGGGGAGAGGAAAAGGAGAGGCAAATGGAAAATAATGTAAATTGCAAGGAGATGAGATTTTTGATTAGGAACCTGGTTATGATGAAGATCCTCCCCGGCAACGGCGCCAGAAATTCCTTTTGATGTCGCTTGAAGCTACGTCGGTATTTCCCCAAAGAGGAAGGGATGATGCAGCACAGCGACGGTAGGTATTTCCCTCATAAATGAAACCAAGGTTATCAAACCAGTAGGAGAACCAAGCAACACAACGTAAACAACCCCTGCACACAAATAACAACACATCGCAACCCGGCGTGTTAAAGGGGTTGTCAATCCCTTTTGGGGTACGGCGCCAGAAACGATGCGCGGACGGGAGAAAGTTGTAATAGATTGAAATAATAGATCGCAAATAAAATAAAGTGCAGCAAAGTATTTTTGTATTTTTGGTTTAATATATCTGAATAAAAAGTGCAAAGGAAAAATAGATCGCAAGCAAATATATGAGAAAGTGTGACGCCCCCGATTCAATCGTACACTAATCATACACGCAAACGTGTACGATCAAGATCAGGGACTCACGGGAAGATATCACAACACAACTCTAAAAATAAAATAAGTCATACAAGCATCATAATACAAGCCAGGGGCCTCGAGGCTCAAATACAAGTGCTCGATCATAGACGAGTCAGCGGAAGCAACAATATATGAGTACAGACATAAGTAAACAAGTTTGCCTTAAGAAGGCTAGCGCAAATTGGGATACAGATCGAAAGAGGCGCTGGCCTCCTGCCTGGGATCCTCCTAAACTACTCCTGGTTGTTGGCGGACCGAACGTAGTAGTAGGCACCTCCGGTGTAGTAAGAGTCATCGTCGACGGCGGCGTCTGGCTCATGGGCTCCAGCATCTGGTTGCGACAACCAGGTAGAAGGGAAAGGGGGAAAAGAGGGAGAAGCAACCGTGAGTACTCATCCAAAGTACTCGCAAGCAAGGATCTACACTACATATGCATCGGTATATGTGTAAAGAGGCAATATCGGTGGACAGAACTGCAGAATGCCAGAATAAGAGGGGGATAGCTAGTCCTGTCGAAGACTACGCTTCTGGCCGCCTCCATCTTGAAGCATGTAGACGAGAGTAGATGGTACGTTCACCAAGTATCATCGGATAGCATAATCCTAACCCAACGATCCTCTCCTCGTCGACCTGTGAGAGAGCAATCACCGGGTTGTATCTGGCACTTGGAAGGGTGTGTTTTATTAAGTATCCGATTCTAGTTGTCATAAGGTCAAGGTACAACTCCGGGTCATCCTTTTACCGAGGGACATGCCTATTCGAAAAGATAAACTTCCCTGCAGGGGTGCACCACATAACCCAACACGCTCGATCCTATTTGGCCGGGCACACTTTCCTGGGTCATGCCCGGCCTCGGAAGATCAACACGTCGCAGCCCTACCTAGGCTCAACAGAGAGGTCAGCACGCCGGTCTAAATCCTATGGCGCAGGGTCTGGGTCCATCACCCATTGCACACCTACACGTTGCGAGGGCGGCCGGTGAGCAGACCTAGCAACCTCCATTACAAAGGAAGTTGGGTTACGCGGTCCAACCCGGCGTGCGCCGCTCAGTCGCTGACGTCAAGAAGGCTTCGGCTGATACCACGACGTCGAGTGCCCATAACTGTTCCCACGTAGCTGGTTAGTGCGTATAGGCCAGTGGCCAGATTCAGATCAAATACCAAGAACTCGTTAAGCGTGTTATTTTGAAGTAACCGCGGACGCCGACCAGGGCCAGGCCCACCTCTCACCTAGGCGGTCTCAACCTGCCCTGTCGCTCCGCCACAAAGATCCACCTAGAGGGCCGTCGGGACAAAGGTCCTTTCAGCCCCCAATCCGTGAATCACTCGCGGGTGCTCCACGAGCCGACCCGACTTTAGTCACCACATGTATCATGTATAAAGTATATAGTATATATCCGTGATCACCTCCCGAGTGATCACAACCCGATAGTATAGCATGGCAGACGGACAAGAATGGTAGGGCCACTGATGGAATACTAGCATCCTATACTAAGCATGTAGGATTGCAGGTAAAGGTAACAACAGTAGTAGCAAGGACATGCTATACATCAGGATAGGATTAACGACAAGCAGTAACATGCTACACTACTCTAATGCAAGCAGTAGAGAGAAGAATAGGCGATATCTGGTGATCAAGGGGGGGCTTGCCTGGTTGCTCTGGCAAGAAGGAGGGGTCGTCAACACCGTAGTCGATCGGGGGTCGCCGACGGTCTCGGGGTCTACCGGAAAGAAGTAACGGAGGGGGAACACAATAAATAACAGAGCAATCAATGCATCACAAAGCGTAACATGGCAATACGCGGTGCTAGAGGTGACCTAGCGCAGTAGTACGTGATACCGGTGAAGTGGGGAAACATCCGGGAAAGTATCCCCGGTGTTTCGCGTTTTCGGACAGATGAACCGGAGGGGGAAAGTTGCGTGTTCACTATGCTAGGGATGTGTGGCTGACAAGCAGACTGCATATTCGGATTCGTCTCGGTATTTTGATGTAACGCCCGGATAATCAAGCTACAGTAATCCCACGCTAATGGTGCCACGTCACCACAGTTACTGTTGCTAATCTACCGTTAGGTCCAATCGTTTCAAAATTCAAATTTAAATTAATGTCGACAATAAAAGTTTTTCAAAATTTAAAACAAAAATGTTCGGGAGATGCCAAATAAGGCATAGTTAATTATGGTGAAGTAAACACATTTTTAGAGAATGCCTAAATATTTTAAAATGATGTAAAACAAAAAAGAAAATAAATAAAAGAAAGAAAATACAAAAGAGAAAACAAGCAGAAAAAAAGAGAGGAAGAAACCCCCCCACTGGGCCATCTGTGGCCCAGCTGGCCAGCCCAACTGGGCAAGGGCCCAGCCGGCCGGCCCACCCCGCCCCCACTCCCTTATCCACTACCCCACCCACTCCACCGACACCCCCACTCCCCCCACGAAAAGATCTCCTCCCCCCTCCCCCGATTGGATCGGGATCGAGGGAAGGAGGCCACCGACGCCGTCGCCCGTCGTCGCCAGGAGACCACGCCGCCACGCCGGAGCTCCTCCACCGGCCTGCTTCCTCCCCCCCGGCCTGCTCCCACGTCGCCGTCGTCCCCGTCCCCCCACCTCGAGCCCCGCTGCCACTCCCCTACGGCCACAATGAGCCGCACCCCTGCCCTCTCTCCCTCGCCCCGTGCTCGTCCCCTCCCCTGCTCGCCGCGGTCGCCGCGCCCCGCGCACGCGCTCGGCCGCGCTCACCGCCGCGCCCGCACCTCGCGCGTGGCCGCCCCCTGCTCACCCCGCGCCCCCTTCGCTCCCCCCCGCTCTCCCTCTACGCGCTCGCGCCCTTCTGGCTCGGCCACGACCCTCCCCCTCCACGCGCGGCCGTGCCCGCCGCCGGCAGGCCGTCCTGGCCACTGGCCTCGCCCTGCACCACTGGGCCGCGCACGTCTCCCGTCGCCTCCGCCGCTCGCCCCCGCGCACGTCGACGCGTCACCGCCGCCCGGCCCGCGCACTGGCCGCACCGCGGCCGGCCTTTGCCGTGGCCGGCGTCGCCGCCCCCTGGTGGCCTCGGGCGCACACGGGCGCCCACGCCCGCACCGGCCACCCGCGCCCCTGCTTTGGCCCCCTGGGCCACTGCCAGGTGGGGCCTCGCCCCCCTGAGCCACTGCCCCTGGGCCCGAACCCCTTGGGCCACATACAGGTGGGCCCCTGCGCCCAGAGAACGTTAAAAAATGATTTAAAATAAAAATAAAATAATAATAATAAATAAATAAATAAATAAAGAAAAATAAGAAAAATAAAACAAATAATAAAAATGAATTAATTAACTAAATTAATTAAGTTAATTAATCCTGTTTAAATTAATCTAATTAGTTAGTTAATTTAATTAAACAGTAGTTAATTAGCTAACAGCCCCTGACAGGTGGGACCCACCTGTCAGGTTGACCAGGTCAACGGTCAATGTTGACTGCTGACGTCAGCATGACATCATGCTGATGTCATAAATCCAAATTTTGAATTAGATTAAATAATTAATTAAATTCCAGAAATTAATAAATTCTTTTGAAAATCATATCTTTTAATCCGTAACTCGGATGGAAATACTTTGTACATGAAAGTTGCTCAGAACGACGAGACGAATCCGGATACGCAGTCCGTTCGTCCACCACACATCCCTAACCTATCGAACTCGCAACTTTCCCCCTCCGGTCCGTCTGTCCGAAAACGCAAAACATCGGGAATACTTTCCCGGATGTCCCCCCCCTTCGCCGGTACCACCTACTGTCGCCTTAGGACACACCTCGCACTGTTCATTGTCATGTCACGCATCGTCATGCTTATGTTTGCATTGTATTTACTGTTTCTTCCCCCCCTTCTCTCTGATAGACTACGAGACCGACACTGCTGCTGCCTAGTTCGACTACGGAGTTGACGACCCCTCCTACTTGCCAGAGCAACCAGGCAAGCCCCCCCCCCCCCCGTGATCACCAGATATCACCTATTCTTCTCTATACTGCTTGCATTAGAGTAGTGTAGCATGTTACTGCTTTCCGATATCCTATCCTGATGCATAGCCTATCCTTGCTACTACTTTTGTTACCTTTACCTGCAATCCTACATGCTTAGTATAGGATGCTAGTTTTCCATCAGTGGCCCTACATTCTTGTCCGTCTGCTGTGCTATACTATCGGGCCGTGATCACCTGGGCGGTGATCACGGGTATATACTTATATACTCTATACATGATACCTGTGGTGACTAAAGTCGGGTCGGCTCGTAGGAGTACCCGCAAGTGGATCTTTGTGGCGGAGCGACAGGGCAGGTTGAGACCGCCTAGGTGAGAGGTTGGCCTGGCCCTGGACGGCGTCCGCGGTTACTTCGACATAACACGCTTAACGAGTTCTTGGTATTTGATTTGAGTCTGGCCATTTGGTCTATACGCACTAACCAGCTACGCGGGAACAGTTATGGGCACTCGACGTCGTGGTATCAGCCGAAGCTCTTTTTGACGTCAGCGACGGAGCGGCGCGCGCCGGATTGGACTGGAACGCCACTAGGCTAGGTCTGCTTCCGGCCGCCCTCGCAACGTGCAGGTGTGCAATGGGCGATGGGCCCAGACCCCTGCGCGCATAGGATTTAGACCGGCGTGTTGACCTCTCTGTTGAGCCTAGGTGGGGCTGCGACGTGTTGATCTTCCGAGGCCGGGTATGACCCAGAAAAGTGTGTCCGGCCAAATGGGATCGAGCGTGTTGGGTTATGTGGTGCACCCCTGCAGGGAAGTTTATCTATTCGAATAGCCGTGTCCCTCGGTAAAAGGACGACCCGGAGTTGTACCTTGACCTTATGACAACTAGAACCGGATACTGAATAAAATACACCCTTCCAAGTGCTAGATACAACCCGGTGATCGCTCTCTAACAGGGCGACAAGGAGGGGATCGCCGGTAGGATTATGCTATGCGATGCTACTTGGAGGACTTCAATCTACTCTCTTCTACATGTTGCAAGATGGAGATGGCCTGAAGCGTAGTCTTTGACAGGATTAGCTATCCCCCTCTTATTCTGGCATTCTGCAGTTCAGTCCACTGATATGCCCCTTTACACATATACCCATGCATATGTAGTGTAGCTCCTTGCTTGCGAGTACTTTGGATGAGTACTCACGGTTGCTTCTCTCCCTCTTTTCCCCCTTTCCTTTCTATCTGGTTGTCGCAACCAGATGCTGGAGTCCAGGAGCCAGACGCCACCGTCGGCGACGACACCTACGACACTGGAGGTGCCTACTACTACGTGCAGCCCGCTGACGACGACCAGGAGTAGTTAGGAGGATCCCACGCAGGAGGCCTGCGCCTCGTTCGATCTGTATCCCAGTTTGTGCTAGCCTTCTTAAGGCAACTTGTTTAACTTATGTCTGTACTCAGATATTGTTGCTTCCGCTGACTCGTCTGTGATCGAGCACTTGAATTCGAGCCCTTGAGGCCCCTGGCTTGTATTATGATGCTTGTATGACTTATTTATGTTTTAGAGTTGTGTTGTGATATCTTCCCGTGAGTCCCTGATCTTGATCGTACACATTTGCGTGCATGATTAGTGTACGGTCAAATCGGGGGCGTCACAAGTTGGTATCAGAGCCAGGTTTCGATCCTGGGACCTGTGGGTTATGGGCCCACCACGCTTCCGCTGCTGTCATTCATGCGCTGAAGCAGTGGCGACATTACCTTCTCGGTAATCGTTGCGAGATCTTCACTGACCACCAAAGTTTGAAGTATCTGTTTACTCAGCCAGACCTGAACCTCCGTCAGCAGAGATGGATGGAGCTTGTTGCAGACTTTGACTTGGGTATTTCCTATACGCCAGGCAAGGCTAATGTAATGGCTGATGCCTTGAGCCGCAAGTCTTACTGCAACCACCTCCAGGTTCACAAAGTTCAGGCCTCGCTTGTTGAAGAATTCAGGAAGCTGAACCTCCATATTGTTCCTCCGGGTGCACTCGCTCCCCCTCCTAAGGAGTTTGGCAAGGTGAACCTCCACGTTGTTACCCAGGGTTCCCTCAATATCCTAGTTGCTAAACCAGATCTCGTGGACAACATCAAAAGGCTACAGAAGTATGACTCTGAAGCCCACAAGATTAAGCGCTACCTCGCAGAAGGAAAGCCCTCATTCTTCACTATTGCTGAAGATGGCACCTTATACTTCAAGGGCCGCCTAGTGGTGCCATGTGCAGAGAAAAACCTGGATATGACACAGGAAGTTATGAAAGAAGCTCATGATACGCCTCTATGTATCCACCCTGGTAGTACAAAGATGTACCAAGACATCCGTCAGAGATTCTGGTGGTCTAATATGAAGCAAGACATTGCTCGTTATGTTGCTGAGTGTGACGTTTGCCGTCGTATCAAAGCAGAACATCAAAGGCCTGCTGGAACTCTGCAACCTATCTCTATTCCTGAATGGAAATGGGACCATGTTGAGATGGACTTCGTCACTGGATTTCCCAAATCACAGAAAGGTAATGATGCTATTCTTGTCGTCATTGACCGGCTTTCCAAAGTTGCACATTTCCTGGCGGTCAAAGAAACGATCACTGCTAGTCAGTTGGCAACGCTCTATATGTCCAGGATTGTTTCGCTCCACGGTATTCCATTGGTTATCAGCTCAGACCGTGGCAGCTTATTCACTTCAAGATTCTGGGCAAGTTTTCAAGAAGCTATGGGAACTCATCTGTCATTCAGTACTGCGTTTCATCCTCAGTCGCAAGGGCAAGTTGAACGCGTCAACCAAGTTCTCGAAGACATGCTTCGAGCTTGTGTTATTTCCTTCGGCAAGAAATGGGAGGAATCTCTCCCGTATGCTGAGTTCTCTTATAATAATAGCTATCAAGCTAGTCTGAAGATGGCCCCCTTCGAAGTGTTATATGGACGAAAGTGCCGAACCCCTCTGAACTGGTCAGAAACTGGGGAACGTCCACTCTTCGGTCCGGATATTATCCAACATGCCGAAGAACAAGTCCGCATTATTTGTGAGAATCTCAAGACTGCTCAGTCACGTCAGAAGAGTCAGTATGACCGTCATCATAAAGACATGGTCTATCAACCTGGCGAAAAGGCTTATCTTCGAGTCACACCAATGAAGGGTGCTCACCGCTTTGGAATCAAGGGCAAACTAGCTCCTCGATATATTGGCCCATTCACTATTCTCGAAAGGCGTGGAAAAGTGGCATACCAACTGGAGCTTCCACCGAACCTTTCTCAGGTTCACGATGTGTTCCATGTGTCACAGCTCCGCCGTTGCTTCAAGGACCCAATCCGAGCAGTGGATCATGAAGTGCTCGAATTGCAGCAGGACCTCTCCTATAAGGAGCATCCGGTCCGCATTCTCGACCAAGCTGAACGCCGCACACGTCAGAAGGCGATCAAGTTTCTCAAAGTCCAGTGGTCGCACCATTCTGAAGATGAGGCCACTTGGGAACGCGAGGATCGCCTGCGTGATGAATACCCCGCACTGTTTCCTTCTACCTCCTAAATCTCGGGACGAGATTTCTTGTAGTGGAGGAGTTTTGTAACGCCCGGATAATCAAGCTACAGTAATCCCACGCTAATGGTGCCACGTCACCATAGTTACTGTTGCTAATCTACCGTTAGGTCCAACCGTTTTAAAATTCAAATTTAAATTAATGTCGACAATAAAAGTTTTTCAAAATTTAAAACAAAAATGTTCGGGAGATGCCAAATAAGGCATAGTTAATTATGGTGAAGTAAACACATTTTTAGAGAATGCCTAAATATTTTAAAATGATGTAAAACAAAAAAGAAAATAAATAAAAGAAAGAAAATACAAAAGAGAAAACAAACAGAAAAAAGAGAGGAAGAAACCCCCCCCCCCCCCCACTGGGCCATCTGTGGCCCAGCTGGCCAGCCCAACTGGGCAAGGGCCCAGCCGGCCGGCCCACCCCGCCCCCACTCCCTTATCCACTCCCCCACCCACTCCACCGACACCCCACTTCCCCCACGAAAAGATCTCCTCCCCCCTCTTCCCCGATTGGATCGGGATCGAGGGAAGGAGGCCACCGACACCGTCGCCCGTCGTCGCCAGGAGACCACGCCGCCACGCCGGAGCTCCTCCACCGGCCTGCTTCCTCCCCCCCACCGGCCTGCTCCCACGTCGCCGTCGTCCCTGTCCCCCCACCTCGAGCCCCGCTGCCACTCCCCTACGGCCACAGTGAGCTGCGCCCCTCCCCTCTCCCCCTCGCCCCGTGCTCGTTCCCTCCCCTGCTCGCCGCGGTCGCCGCGCCCCGCGCGCGCTCGGCCGTGCTCACCGCCGCGCCCGCACCTCGCTCGTGGCCGCCCCCTGCTCACCCCGCGCCCCCTTCGCCCCCCCGCTCTCCCTCTACGCTCTCGCGCCCTTCTGGCTCGGCCACGGCTCTCCCCCTCCACGCGCGGCCGTGCCCGCTGCCGGCAGGCCGTCCTGGCCACTGGCCTCGCCCTGCACCACTGGGCCGCGCACGCCTCCCCTCGCCTCCGCCGCTCGCCCCCGCGCACGTCGACGCGTCACCGCCGCCCGGCCTGCGCACTAGCCGCACCACGGCCGGCCTCTGCCGTGGCCGGCGTCGCCGCCCCCTGGTGGCCTCGGGCGCACACGGGTGCCCACGCCCGCACCGGCCACCCGCGCCCCCGCTTTGGCCCCCTGGGCCACTGCCAGGTGGGGCCTCGCCCCCCTGAGCCACTGCCCCTGGGCCCGAACCCCCTTGGGCCACAGACAGGTGGGCCCCTACGCCTAGAGAACGTTAAAAAAATGATTTAAAATAAAAATAAAATAATAAAAAAATAACAATAATATATAAATAAATAAATAAATAAAGAAAAATAATATAAATAAAACAAATAATAAAAATAAATTTAATTAATTAATTAACTAAATTAATTAAGTTAATTAATCCTATTTAAATTAATCTAATTAGTTAGTTAATTTAATTAAACAGTAGTTAATTAGCTAACAGCCCCTGACAGGTGGGACCCACCTGTCAGGTTGACCAGGTCAACGGTCAACGTTGACTGCTGACGTCAGCATGACATCATGCTGATGTCATAAATCCAAATTTCGAATTAGATTAAATAATTAATTAAATTCTAGAAATTAATAAATTCTTTTGAAAATCATATCTTTTAATCCGTAACTCGGATGGAAATACTTTGTACATGAAAGTTGCTCAGAACGACGAGACGAATCCGGATACGCAGTCCGTTCGTCCACCACACATCCCTAACCTATCGAACTCGCAACTTTCCCCCTCCGGTCCGTCTGTCCGAAAACGCAAAACATTGGGAATACTTTCCCGGATGTTCCCCCCCTTCGCCGGTACCACCTACTGTCGCGTTAAGACACACCTCGCATTGTTCATTGTCATGTCACGCATCGTCATGCTTATGTTTGCATTGTATTTACTGTTTCTTCCCCCCTCTTCTCTCAGGTAGACTACGAGACCGACACTGCTGCTGCCTAGTTCGACTACGGAGTTGACGACCCCTCCTACTTGCCAGAGCAACCAGGCAAGCCCCCCCCTTGATCACCAGATATCGCCTATTCTTCTCTATACTGCTTGCATTAGAGTAGTGTAGCATGTTACTGCTTTCCGATATCCTATCCTGATGCATAGCCTATCCTTGCTACTACTTTTGTTACCTTTACCTGCAATCCTACATGCTTAGTATAGGATGCTAGTTTTCCATCAGTGGCCCTACATTCTTGTCCGTCTGCTGTGCTATACTATCGGGCCGTGATCACCTGGGCGGTGATCACGGGTATATACTTATATACTCTATACATGATACCTGTTGTGACTAAAGTCGGGTCGGCTCGTAGGAGTACCCGCAAGTGGATCTTTGTGGCGGAGCGACAGGGCAGGTTGAGACCGCCTAGGTGAGAGGTGGGCCTGGCCCTGGACGGCGTCCGCGGTTACTTCGACATAACACGCTTAATGAGTTCTTGGTATTTGATCTAAGTCTGGCCATTTGGTCTATACGCACTAACCAGCTACGCGGGAACAGTTATGGGCACTCGACGTCGTGGTATCTGCCGAAGCTCTTTTTGACGTCAGCGACGGAGCGACGCGCGCCGGATTGGACTGGAACACCACTAGGCTAGGTCTGCTTCCGGCCGCCCTCGCAACGTGCAGGTGTGCAATGGGCGATGGGCCCAGACCCCTGTGCGCATAGGATTTAGACCGGCGTGTTGACCTCTCTGTTGAGCCTAGGTGGGGCTGCGACGTGTTGATCTTCCGAGGCCGGGTATGACCCAGAAAAGTGTGTCCGGCCAAATGGGATCGAGCGTGTTGGGTTATGTGGTGCACCCCTGCAGGGAAGTTTATCTATTCGAATAGCCGTGTCCCTCGGTAAAAGGACGACCCGGAGTTGTACCTTGACCTTATGACAACTAGAACCGGATACTGAATAAAATACAACCTTCCAAGTGCCAGATACAACCCGGTGATCGCTCTCTAACAGGGCGACGAGGAGGGGATCGCCGGGTAGGATTATGCTATGCGATGCTACTTGGAGGACTTCAATCTACTCTCTTCTACATGCTGCAAGATGGAGATGGCCTGAAGCGTAGTCTTCGACAGGATTAGCTATCCCCCTCTTATTCTGGCATTCTGCAGTTCAGTCCACTGATATGCCCCTTTACACATATACCCATGCATATGTAGTGTAGCTCCTTGCTTGCGAGTACTTTGGATGAGTACTCACGGTTGCTTCTCTCCCTCTTTTCCCCCTTTCCTTTCTATCTGGTTGTCGCAACCAGATGCTGGAGTCCAGGAGCCAGACGCCACCGTCGACGACGACACCTACGACACTGGAGGTGCCTACTACTACGTGCAGCCCGCTGACGACGACCAGGAGTAGTTAGGAGGATCCCAGGGAGGAGGCCTGCGCCTCGTTCGATCTGTATCCCAGTTTGTGCTAGCCTTCTTAAGGCAACTTGTTTAACTTATGTCTGTACTCAGATATTGTTGCTTCCGCTGACTCGTCTGTGATTGAGCACTTGTATTCGAGCCCTCGAGGCCCCTTTCTTGTATTATGATGCTTGTATGACTTATTTATGTTTTAGAGTTGTGTTGTGATATCTTCCCGTGAGTCCCTGATCTTGATCGTACACATTTGCGTGCATGATTAGTGTACGGTCAAATCGGGGGCGTCACATTTGAGCAACTTTCATGTACAAAGTATTTTCATCTGAGCTACGGTTTATTTTCTATGATTTATTAAAATTTTAGGCATTTTTTAAATTTATTTAATTATTTAAATCGAACATTATCCAGAATAGTGAAAGGTGATGTCAGCATGACATCACCATGACGTCAGCAGGTCAAACCAAGCTGACCAGAGTCAAACTTGGCCCGTGGGTCCAATGGGACCCACCTGTCATTGAGACAGAGGTGAAATAGGGTTTGTTTTAAACTAATTAGGATTAGTTAAGTGTGGGCCCCATTAGTCAGTGACATATTAGTGTGTTAATTAACTAATTAGGTTAATTAATCAGGGTTAATTAATTACTTAATCAATATATTATTTATTATTTTTGTTTTTGTTTTTTATTATTTTTATAATTCTTTTTTTTCTGAAGGCGGGCCCTACGTGTCATAGACAGAAGGGCCTACCGGGCAGGGTTAGCGGGTAGCGGGCACTAGCGAAATGGTGCGAAGCCCCGAGGTGCGGGTGTAGCCCGCCGAGGCGGCGCGGGCGCCGGCAGCCAGGGGCCACACAAGCGCCGGCCGGAACAGGACGACGGGGTGGAGGGGACCGGAGCCATGGGCGCTCGAGCGGGACTGGCCGGAGCTGCGATTCCAGGGGGTGTGCAGGCGAGGCAAGGAGGGGCGTGGGGCGAGGTCGGGCCACGACGGCTGCGGGAATCCAGGGACGCGGGCGCCAGACGCAGGCGCGGGTGCGACGGCCACGACACAAGTGGGCAGGGGTGGTCGCGGTGGCGCAGAGCAGGCAGGGGTGGTCGCGGGCGTGCGGCTGGAGGCGAGCCGTGGCGGACGGGCGCGGCGCAGTTGGGAGCTGGCGCTGGGAGATGAGGCGCGGCGCGTGCTAGGTCGAGGGAGCGAGCCTGGCGCGACCCTGGGTAGTAGCAGGCGTGGGCGAACGTGCCCGTGCGGGAGCGCGCTGTTGGCGACAGCGCGCGGCGGTGGTACTTCGGATCGACGCCTCCGACGTCCAATTGGGCGACCGCGAGGTCCTAAGGGCAGCGGGCGTCGAGAGAGAGGGGAGGAAGCGAGGGCTCACATTGAGCCTGTAGAGGTGCAAAGTGGGCTCGGGGGAGGCTCGGCGGCGACGAAATCGGCGACGGCGTGTGGTGGCCGTCAGTTGAGGAAGACGACGTAGGGGACGATGCAGAGGCATTCCTGCTCGGGTGATTCGTCGGGGAGGAAGAGGAAGTCGGAGCGGTCCGGCGAGGGGTGCTGGTCGGCGACGTGGCTCCGGGCGACGACGAGGGCGTCGGGTCAAGTCCATGCCCCCGATCTCGATCCAGATCAGGGGGGAGAGAGTGAGTGGGGGAGTGGGTGCGCTGGGGGTTAGGGTTAGGCTGTGGGTGGGGTTATCCAGCCGGGGGTGGGCCAGCTGGGCCGCATGGGTGGCCAGCTAGGCCTATTGGCCCAGTTGGCCGGGGGTGTCCTTTTCTTTCTATTTTTATTTTGTTTTGTCTTTCTCTTTTCTTATTTTTATTTGTTGTTTTGTTTTAGATACACATTAATTTTAGTTTAGTAAAATATGATAACAACTCCTAAAATAATGTTTCAGAACCACCCACTATCATAGAAGTTTTACCCCGAAATAAATTAGTTTAGAGTTTTATTAATTGAAAAAGGTATTTACTTAATTGTTTTTGTTACTGTTCAAATCACTTTAGAGTATTAAAGCATTATATAAAAGTGTGGTTTCTTCGCCATAATTACCTACGCATTATTTGGGTCACTCCGAACATTTTAGTTTTAATATTTGAAAAGCTTTATTGTTTGCTTGATTTTGAATTTGGATTTGAATCGATTTCGAAATAACGCGAGATTAGCAACAGTAATTGAGGTGACACGGCATCATTAGCAGAGGTTACTGTAGCTTGATTATCCGAGCATCACAATTCTCCTCCACTACAAGAAATCTCGTCCCGAGATTTAAGAGGTAGAGAAGGGGGGAGGTCTAGTTACGAAATTCTAACGGATCTTCTCGGCCTTGGTTGCTCTTCTCGAAGAGGTCGATTCATTACATTGACGTGTTCATTTCTCTGCTTCAGGTCATCATGGTGAAGTCGTCCTTTTCTTCGGGAACTCCCACGTACTTACGAAAAGGTATGGGGCAACTCGGCTATGACAGAATGCTTATGAGGGAAACAATCTGGGGGTTAACCCATGAATGAGCATATGAGTATCTCTTGAGTTGAACATATAAAATACATCGAGAGTAAGGTACGAAGGTACAATAAGAGGTTCCAAGCGGATAGATAGTCGCTCGAAGTCTGAACCAGAGTGGGAAAGGGGTTCAGAGTAGCGAGAGTAAGTATTGCGTCTGATACCAGAATAGATCATTAGGAAGGTGGCCCGTGAATTAAATACGAAGCCAAGCGTGAGGAATAACCATTAGAGACAGGGTTGTACAGGAGAGTCGGGTTTCGATCATGTGGAACTGTGGGTTATGGGCCCACCATGTGGGTTAAAAGTAGGAAGGGCGGTGACATCTTGCACAATCATGTAAGCAAGGCATGTCAGAGGATAGCCTGTCAGTTATATGTCAGGAACAACGTCGGTACCAAGGGCGAGGGACGAAGAGAAACATTTTCCTGCTCGTTGAAACGAGGCGGACCAATAGGCAAAGTTCTCGTCCATCGGTGGTTACCGGAATGTCATCAACAAAAGGAACATGATCTTACTGACAGAATTGTACACCGAGGTCTTTACATAAGCAGGGGGATATTGTTGCTTAGATCATATAGATCACAAGAAAGGTTAAACCAAACAATGGAAAGGAAAATATGATTATCAGATCAAACAGAACAATGGAAAGGAAAATGTGTCTAAACACATATTTCAAGGGTATATAACGTAGAAATCCATTTAGGTAAGGGGAGAGGAGGTTCATGACATTACCCAAACAACGGTGTTTGAATAATTGATAAAGGAAATTTAGCATGGTGCTTCAAAATGTTCTTATCGATGATCAGAGTACCACAGACATGCTTCGAGATAGCATTGACATGGTCATCAAGTAAAGGTTAGACTTTGGATACACACAAAGGATCCATCGGGAACAACTTATAGAATAAGTCTTACAATTTCCTCATGGAAGATTGGTTAATCTTGCTAAAAAGGAAGCTATAACAATAGGGCCTCCGGCCAGGTGTGTTAGGCACGACATCACCTTACCGGGTCACATAAAGACCAAGGTTATAACTCTTGGAAATATGTTCCAACCATCATATCTCACCGAGATTCAGATCTGATTGGTGTCAGGATAACTCAGGCTTAGGATGCCTAAGAAGAAAGGTGCAACACAAATTGTCGAGATGACATTGTAAGATTCTCGGGAAATGAACTATGGAAGTGAGTTCCGAAACAAGAGTTCATCATTAAATCAAAGAGAGGGTGAGGAGGTGGTTGATGAACTCAGCGACAATTCATTGAGATTTCCATAAGATGGATTTCCACAAGTAGGTGAACAAGGAGATAACATTTGTCATATCCAATGATATAATGATGTATGCTCAAGGAAAACATACACAATTAAACATTGGTTGAAAGGTGCACTCGAAATATGGGCTTAGGTAGCACGATCAATGTTAGAATGGTGATTCGTTATCCAATAGTCTAAGAATGAACTGTCAACCATTAACTCCAAAGCAATAGGGTTGCTAGGAGTATAGAATCCAAGCAGCATCGTTCACTTGTATGTATTATGGTTGGAAGCAACACGGGGACCAAGAAAAATGGTGATGGCGAGAAGTATCACTATACCAAGAATTCTGAAGAGGTGGAGTAATCCTCACGACATTCTTGACATAAAAGATGGTAATAATCCAAGGTAAAGAAGAACAAACACTAGATAGCAAGGAACTCAAGGTATAACTCAGAACACGAACAAGTTTGTGTTGGAGGGAAGGCAATAAAGTGGTCGATGACAACACAAATCATCGAGGGCAAGGATGGTATTTCTCATCATGAATTCAACTAATATCCTGGAAGAGCTCAGAATGCTGATGATGATCACGACACATTTGTCGAGAGATTTCATGAAGATGTAATCGATCAGCGATGGCATCAAATTAAAGGAATGATGAAGCGAAAGGTTATTGGAACCATGGGTACGACACAAACTCTAAATCAAGTTTGCTGTTCAAGGAGAAATGATATGACGAGGAAGATCGATGTAAGATTAGCTCACCGTCGAAATTTGTGCTCCGGGAAGAAGGACCAGGTAGCACAGTTAAAATTTAGCACAATAAGGATATAGCCGATCAGGCTAGGGAATGACTTGAAGGATTATTAAACTCATAAGCAATGAAAATTACTTAGAGTTATTGAGTCGGAGTGCGGAATCGATTCACTTATCGATGTTCTCGAGTGACTAATAACTCAAAACCTGGGGGGAATCTGAAATCGGTGAGAAGCAATACTAGATGTAGAATCATAGGAAGCGACACAGTTCTTTGATATTCTCGATATACCAGAGGGTAATACTCGAATGAAGATCAAAATAGAGGCTGCGGAGATGTATTGATCTGCAGAAGAAAAGTACTTTAACTTGCCCAAGAAATGGAATCAAAGAGAAAATACGGTCGGAACCATGATTGCAAAGGATCAATTCACAGATCCAGATGATATTTTCAAGGAAATAGTTATTATTGCAAGAAGCTTCCATGATAAGATCTACATCGTGTCCATGGGCATGAACACAAAGTTCAAGGTCGACTCCCACTTCTCCAATGCATAACCTTTCATTCGCTTCTCATTTTCGAAGAAGTAATGTTGAAATTTTACCTAGCAAAATACCAGAAGAGTATGACTCGTGAAAACTTTCGAGGTCATACATATTAAGGAAGGCCTAGGTTCAACCCATCGGGGCATCGTGGAAACATATACCACAAGCTTCAAGAGTAAATATCACCAGCTCGAAAAAGAGCATGGTTAGCCAAATCCGAGAATAGGATTTACCAATGGCATTATGTATCAGGGAAAGAACTTTTTGAGGTTTTTGTATACGAAGAACACTGTCAAATGATAATTCAACAAAGGATCTGACGGTCCATAACAGAGCTGATGTGTGCATCGGCTCACAACCAGAGGAAGAAACAATGCAAAGACATTGGATTATAGAAGCAACCGACTAATTCAATGCTCAAATGCCAAGGAATTATGATTTCCAAATCAAGGGATCAGAAGCAAACGCTCTGATTAAGGATGGGTAAGCTGAATAGACTTAGGGATACAACCGATCAAGGCATTGATTGGTCAAGAACCAGCTCATATCCAAATGCGTCTAAGCCAGAAGGATGAATTCTAGGATCTGATTGAGGATTGCGAGCATTCGCAACAAATTGAATCAATGGACTCAAAATGATAATGACAAGGGATGCCAATAAGATTACGAGACTTCTGGGATTAAACATAATGCAAGCAAGCAAGAATTCCAAGAGCAATAGACTGCTCAGGATTTTCGAAAGATCGAATAGTATTTTGAAGACTTTTGTGAAACACATGAACAACTTGGAATGAGCGGATACTCGATAAGTGCGAGGAATTATCCATAGGGGTATTCATGTGGCTAAGAATTGTAAGGCAGTAGGCACAAAGTATTGTCGGAACAATAGAGAGAATTTCGAGGTATCTTGTAATAACAAGATCAACGGGGAATCATTGTATGAATGGCAAGTCTACGTGGTTATCCATAGGGTTTATCGATGGAAGGGAATTGCAAAAGCGATGGCACAAAGTCTCGGGAGAACATCGGAGAGTATTGTTAGAATCTTTTGTTGAAGCAGTCGACCATATGGAATGAAGGGACTCTCCGGCAGGAAGTGGTAACGAGAACCTAGAGTTAGATTTTAGCAAAATCATTTAACCCGAATAGAAGAGAGATCGGAGTCCCAGAGTATAGGTCGAGGAATAAAAGATCCTAATACCACCCAATGGCGACGTGAGCCCGTAAGGCACACGGCCATGCTAGTAAAAGTTTTGTAATGTCTAGACTCGACTTCGGCCAATGAGTGTGGAAGGGAGATTCCTACAGGCAGTCGGCTCTGATACTAACTTGTGACGCCCCCGATTCAATCGTACACTAATCATACACACAAACGTGTACAATCAAGATCAGGGACTCACGGGAAGATATCACAACACAACTCTAAAAATAAAATAAGTCATACAAGCATCATAATACAAGCCAGGGGCCTCGAGGGCTCAAATACAAGTGCTCGATCATAGACGAGTCAGCGGAAGCAACAATATCTGAGTACAGACATAAGTAAACAAGTTTGCCTTAAGAAGGCTAGCACAAACTGGGATATAGATCGAAAGAGGCGCAGGCCTCCTGCCTGGGAGCCTCCTAAACTACTCCTGGTTGTCAGCGGCCTGAACGTAGTAGTAGGCACCTCCGGTGTAGTAAGAGTCATCGTCGGCGGTGGCGTCTGGCTCATGGGCTCCAGCATCTGGTTGCGACAACCAGGTAGAAGGGAAAGGGGGAAAAGAGGGAGAAAAGCAACCGTGAGTACTCATCCAAAGTACTCGCAAGCAAGGATCTACACTACATATGCATGGGTATATGTGTAAAGAGGCAATATCGATGGACTGAACTGCAGAATGCCAGAATAAGAGGGGGATAGCTAGTCCTGTCGAAGACTACGCTTCTGGCCGCCTCCATCTTGAAGCATGTAGAAGAGAGTAGATGGTAAGTTCACCAAGTATCATCGGATAGCATAATCCTAACCCAACGATCCTCTCCTCGTCGACCTGTGAGAGAGCAATCACCGGGTTGTATCTGGCACTTGGAAGGGTGTGTTTTATTAAGTATCCGGTTCTAGTTGTCATAAGGTCAAGGTACAACTCCGGGTCGTCCTTTTACCGAGGGACACGGCTATTTTAATAGATAAACTTCCCTGCAGGGGTGCACCACATAACCCAACACGCTCGATCCCATTTGGCCGGACACACTTTCCTAGGTCATGCCCGGCCTCGGAAGATCAACACGTCGCAGCCCTACCTAGGCACAACAGAGAGGTCAGACGCCGGTCTAAATCCTATGGCGCAGGGGTCTAGGCCCATCGCCCATTGCACACCTACACGTTGCGATGGCGGCCGGTGAGCAGACCTAGCAACCTCCATTACAAAGGAAGTTGCGTTACGCGGTCCAACCCGGCGCCCGCCGCTCAGTCGCTGATGTCAAGAAGGCTTCGGCTGATACCACGACGTCGAGTGCCCATAACTGTTCCCACGTAGTTGGTTAGTGCGTATAGGCCAGTGGCCAGACTCAGATCAAATACCAAGAACTCGTTAAGCGTGTTATTTTGAAGTAACCGTGGACGCCGACTAGGGCCAGGCCCACCTCTCACCTAGGCGGTCTCAACCTGCCCTGTCGCTCCGCCACAAAGATCCACCTAGAGGGCCGTCGGGACAAAGGTCCTTTCAGCCCCCAATCCGTGAATCACTCGCGGGTGCTCCACGAGCCGACTCGACTTTAGTCACCACATGTATCATGTATAAAGTATATAGTATATATCCGTGATCACCTCCCGAGTGATCACAGCCCAATAGTATAGCATGGCAGACGGACAAGAATGGTAGGGCCACTGATGGAATACTAGCATCCTATACTAAGCATGTAGGATTGCAGGTAAAGGTAACAACAGTAGTAGCAAGGACAGGCTATGCATCAGGATAGGATTAACGACAAGCAGTAACATGCTACACTACTCTAATGCAAGCAGTAGAGAGAAGAACAGGCGATATCTGGTGATCAAGGGGGGGGGCTTGCCTGGTTGCTCTGGCAAGAAGGAGGGGTCGTCAACACCGTAGTCGATCGGGGGTCGCCGACAGTCTCGGGGTCTACCGGAAAGAAGTAACGGAGGGGGAACACAATAAATAACAAAGCAATCAATGCATCACAAACCGTAACATGGCAATACGTGGTGCTAGAGGTGACCTAACGCAGTAGTAGGTGATACCGGTGAAGTGGGGAAACATCCGGGAAAGTATCCCCGGTGTTTTATGTTTTCGGACAGATGAACCGGAGGGGGAAAGTTGCGTGTTCGCTGTGCTAGGGATGTGTGGCTCACAAGCAGACTGCATATTCGGATTCGTCTCGTCGTTTTGAGCAACTTTCATGTACAAAGTATTTTCATGCGAGCTACGGTTTATTTTCTACGATTTATTAAAGTTTTAGGCATTTTTAAATTTATTTAATTATTTAAATCGAACATTATCCAGAATAGTGAAAGGTGATGTCAGCATGACATCACCATGACGTCAGCAGGTCAAACCCAGCTGACCAGAGTCAAACTTGGCCCGTGGGTCCAGTGGGACCTACCTGTCATTGAGACAGAGGTGAAATAGGGTTTGTTTTAAACTAATTAGGATTAGTTAAGTGTGGGCCCCATTAGTCAGTGACATATTAGTGTGTTAATTAACTAATTAGGTTAATTAATCAGGGTTAATTAATTAATTAATTAATTATTATTGTTTTTGTTTTTTATTATTTTTATAATTCTTTTTTTCTGAAGGCGGGCCCTACGTGTCATAGACACAAGGGCCTACCGGGCAGGGTTAGCGGGTAGCGGGCACTAGCGAAACGGGGCGAAGCCCCGGGGTGCGGCTGTAGCCCGCCCAGGCGGTGCGGGAGAGCTGGGCGCGTGCGCCGGCGGCCAGGGGCCACACGAGCGTCGGCCGGAACAGGACGACGGGGTGGAGGGGACCGGAGCCGTGGGCGCTCGAGCGGGACGGGCTGGAGCTGCGATGCCAGGGGGTGTGCAGGCGAGGCAGGGAGGGGCATGGGGCGAGGTTGGGCCATGGCGGCTGCGGGAATCCAGGGGCGCTGGCGCCGGACGCAGGCGCGGGGGCGACGGCCACGGCGCGAGCGGGCAGGGGTGGTCTCGGGCGTGCGGCTGGAGGCGGGCCGTGGCGGACGGGCGCAGCGCAGTTGGGAGCTGGCGCTGGCAGACGAGGCGCGGCGCGTGCTAGGTCGAGGGAGCGAGTCGGGCGCGACCCTGGGTAGTAGCAGGCGTGGGCGAACGTGCCCGTGCGGGAGCGCGCCGGTGGCGACAGCGCGCGGCGGTGATGCTTCGGATATACGCCTCCGGCGTCCAATTGGACGACCGCGAGGTCCTAAGGGCAGCGGGCGTCGAGAGAGAGAGGGGAGGAAGCGAGGGCTCATGTTGAGCCTGTAGAGGTGCAAAGCAGGCTCGGGGGAGGCTCGGCGGCGACGAAATCGGCGATGGCGTGCGGTGGCCGTCGGTTGAGGAAGACGACGTAGGGGACGATGCAGAGGCTTTCCTGCTCGGGTGATTCGTCGGGGAGGAAGAGGAAGTCGAAGCGGTCCGACGAGGGGTGCTGGTCGGCGACGTGGCTCCGGGCGACGACGACGGCGTCGGGTCGAGTCCGTGCCCCCGATCTCGATCCAGATCGGGGGGGAGAGAGTGAGTGGGGGGAGTGGGTGCGCTGGGGGTTAGGTTTAGGCTGCGGGTGGGGTTATCCAGCCGGGGGTAGGCCAGCTAGGCCGCGTGGGTGGCCAGCTGGGCCTGTTGGCCCAGTTGGCCGGGGGTGTCCTTTTCTTTCTATTTTTATTTTGTTTTGTCATTCTCTTTTCATATTTTTTATTTGCTGTTTTGTTTTAGATACATATTAATTTTAGTTTAGTAAAATATGATAACAACTCCTAAAATAATGTTTCAGAACCACCCACTGTTATAAAAGTTTTACCCCGAAATAAATTAGTTTAGAGTTTTATTAATTGAAAAAGGCATTTACTTAATTGTTTTTGTTACTGTTTAAATCACTTTAGAGTATTAAAGCATTATATAAAAGTGTGGTTTCTTCGCCATAATTACCTACGCATTATTTGGGTCACTCCGAACATTTTAGTTTTAATATTTGAAGAGCTTTATTGTTTGCTTGATTTTGAATTTGGATTTTAATCGATTTCGAACTAACGCGAGATTACCAACAGTAATTGAGTTGACATGGCATCATTAGCAGAGGTTACTGTAGCTTGATTATCCGGGCGTCACAGAAAGAAGACCCAGGGGCGTAGGTTTCACTAGTGACTTCTCTCGAGAAAAATAGCAAACGACGGGTAAAGAAATTACTGTTGGGCAATTGATAGAACCTCAAATAATTATGACGATATCCAGGCAATGATCATTACATAGGCATCACGTCCAAGATTAGTAGACCGACTCCTACGCGCATCTACTACTATTACTCCACACATCGACCGCTATCTAACATGCATCTAGTGTATTAAGTTCATGGAAAAACGGCGTAATGCAATAAGAACGATGACATGATGTAGACAAGATCCGTTTATCTATATGGCGGTAGATATAGATCTCGTCTTTTTATCCTTAGTAGCAACGATGCATACGTGTCGGTTCCCTTTCTGTTACTGGGATCAAGCACCGTAAGATCGAACCCACTACCGGGCACCTCTTCCCATTGCAAGATAAATAGATCAAGTTGGCCAAACAAAACCCAAATATCGAAGAAGAAATACGAGGCTATAAGAGATCAAAGAAACTGAAATAACTTTCATGGATATAAAAAGATATGACTGATCATAAACTCAAAGTTCATCAGATCCCAACAAACACACCGCAAAAAGAGTTACATCATATGGATCTCCAAGAGACCATTGTATTGAGCGAGAGAGAGAAATCCATCTAGCTACTAACTACGGACCCGAAGGTCTACAAGGAACTACTCACGCATCATCGGAGAGGCACCAATGGAGGTGGTGAACCTCATCCGAGATGGTGTCTAGATTGGATCTGGTGGTTCTAGACTCTGCGGCGGCTGGATGAATATTTTGTCGATGCCTTTAGGGTTCTGGTATTTTTGGGGTATTTATAGAGCAAAGAGGCGGTTCGGGGGCACCCGAGGTGGGCACAATCCACCAGGGCGCGCCTGGGCCTCCTGGCGTGCCCTGGTGGGTTGTGCCCCCTCGGGGCACCCCCCAGGTGCAACCAGGGCCCATTGCCTTCCTTTTGGCCCATAAAAAATCATCATGGAGTTTCGTGGCATTTGGACTTCGTCTGATATTGATTTCATGCGATGTAAAAACATGGAAAAAACAGCAACTGGCACTTGGCACTATGTCAATAGGTTAGTACCAAAAAATGTTATAAAATGGCTATAAAATGATTATAAAACATCCAAGATTGATAATAAAACATCATGGAAGAATCAAAAATTATAGATACGTTGGAGAAGTATCAGCCGTGCCCCCCTTTCCTTCCTGGCGCTTGGGGGGGGGGGGAGGCAGGAGGGGAGCCCCCCTTTTCCTTTCCCAGCAAGTGGAAGAGAAGGAAAGAGGGGGCTAGCCCTCTCCCTTACTTCCCTAGGGCCTCCTGCCATGAGGAGGGGCGCGCTAGCCCTATGTGGGCTGGTTTGCTCTCCCTCGTTGGCCCATTTGGCCCAATATGCTCTCGTGGCCTCCCGGAACCCCTTCCGGTGATCCTATAAATACCCGGTGCATTCTGAAACCTTTCCGGAGACCAAGTACTATCATCCTATATATTAATCTTTACCTCCGGACCATTTCGGAGCTCCTCGTCATGTCCTTGATCTCACGCGGGACTCTGAGCAACATTCGGTCACTATTTCACATAACTCATACAATACTATATCGGCAACGAACGTTAAGCTTGCGGACCCTATAGGTTCGAGAATGATGGACATGACCGAGACGCCTCTCGGGTTAATAACCAATAGCGGGACCTGGAGGCCCATATTGGTTCCTACATATTCTATGAAGATCTTTATCGGTCGAACCTTTATGACAGCATACGTAGTTCCCTTTGTCTGTCGGTATGTTACTTGCCCAAGATTCGATCGTCGGTATCTCCATACCTAGTTCAATCTCGTTACCGGTAAGTCTCTTTACTCATTTTGTAATACATCATCTCGTAACTAACTCCTTAGTCACTTTGCTTGCAAGCTTCTTGTGATGCTGTATTACCGAGAGGGCCCAGACATACCTCTCTGTCACACGGAGTGACAAATCCCAATCTCAATCCATGCCAACTCAATAGACACCTTCGGAGATACCTGTAGAGCATCTTTATGATCACCCAGTTACGTTGTGATGTTTGATAGCACACAAGGTATTCCTCCGATATTCGGGATTTGCATGATCTCATGGCCAAAGGAATATGTATTTGACATTAAGAAAGCAGTAGCAATAAACTTAATGATCATATACTAAGCTAACTGATGGGTCTGGTCCATCACATAATTCTCCTAATGATGTGATCCCGTTATCAAATGACAACTCATGTATATGGTTAGGAAACCTTAACCATCTTTGATCAACGAGCTAGTCTAGTAGAGGCTCACTAGGGACAAATATTTGTTTATGTATCCACACATGTATTTAAGTTTCCAGTCAATACAATTCTACCATGAATAATAAACCTTTATCATGATTAAGGAAATATAATAATAACCATTTATTATTGCCTCTAGGGCATATTTCGTCAGTAAGAACCGTTCTTACCTTCACAAAACCACAACGGCGATATACAAGCTGCTATTTAACCTTCTACAAGGGCCGCCTTTGTCAAATCTAATTCAATTAAGGTGAGAGAGACAGACACCCGCAAGCCATCTTTATACAACAAGTTGCATGTCAGTCGATGGGACCGGTCTCATGTACGTGGACATGTAAAGTTGGTTCGGGCCGCTTCATCCCACAATACCACTGAATCAAGATAAAAACAAGGAAGGAAGCAATCCGAATATCAATGCCCACAAACTCCTTTGTGTTCTACTCGTGATGTCATCTACGCAGAGACCTACCTCATGATGCAACCGTCGGGGAATGTTGCATGGGAAACAAAAAAATTCCTATGCTCGCCAAGATCAATCTAGGAGATGAACATCTACGAGAGGAGAGATTGGATCTACATACCCTTGTAGATCGCTAAGCCGAAGCGTTAAGAAACGCAGTTGGTGTAGTCGAATGTCTTCGCGATCCAATCACAATCCATCCACGAACTCCCGATCAAGTGCCGAACAGACGATACCTCCGCGTTCAACACACATACGGCTTGATGACGCCTTCACCTCCTCTATCCAGCGAGCGATGGTGAAGTAGTAGCTCGAGTTCTCCAGCAGCACGACGGCGTGGCGGCGGTGGTGGTGGAGCAATCTCAGCAGAGCTTCGCCAAGCCCAACGGAGAAGGAGATGAACTATGAGGGAGAGGAAGGGCAGCGCCGTGGCATGAATCAGTGCGGTCGCCCTCCATCTCCACCTCTATATATAGGGGAAGGGAGGAGGGGTGGGCGCCCTAGGGTTTCCCCTAGGGTGGGGGGGGGCACCACAGATGGGATGCCCCTAGGGAAACCCTAGGGTGGCTTGGCCCGTAAGCCAAGTGGGGCGCAGGCCCTAGGTGGTCTTCCCCACCCCTTGGCCGAGTGGGATGGGTTTTGGGTGGCACCCAGCCCCTTGTGGGATGGTGTGCCCTCTTTCCCTTGGCCCATGAGGCCCCCAACACTTGTCGGGGCCCCCCTGAAACTCTTTTCGGTTCTCCGACGAAACCCGGTACCTCCAAAAACACTTCCGGAACCCGAATCCCTTCATCCTTTATATCAATATTCACCTTCGGACCATTCCAGAGTTCCTCGTCATGTCTGGGATCTCATTCGGGACTCCGAACAAACTTCGGCCACCAACACAGTAACTCAACTATACTTATATCGTCACCAAACGTTAAGTGTGTAGACCCTGCGGGTTCGAGAACTATGCAGACATGACCGAGACACCTCTACGGTCAATAGCCAATAGTGGGACCTGGATGTCCAAATTGGTTCCTACATATTCTACGAAGATCTTTATCGATCGAACCTCGATGCCAAGGATTCAGCTAATCCCGTATGCAGTTCCCTTTGTCCATCGGTATGTTACTTGCCCGAGATTCGATCGTCGGTATCTCCATACCTAGTTCAATCTCGTTACCGGCAAGTCTCTTTACTCGTTCCATAATACAAGATCCCGTGGCCAACTCTTTGGTCACATTACTTGCAAGCTCATTGTGATGTTGTATTACCGAGTGGGCCCTGAGATACCTCTCCGTCATACGGAGTGACAATTCCCAGTCTTGATCCATGCGAACTCAACAGACACCCTCGGAGATTCCTATAGAGCACAGTCACCCAGTTACATTACGATGTTTTATACACACAAGGTACTCCTCCGGTGTGAGTGATTTGCATGATCTCATGGTCATAGGAACAGATACTTGACATGCAGAAAATGATAGCAATAAAACTTGATACGATCAAATGCTACACTCATAGTTTGGGTCTTGTCCATCACATCATTTTCCTAATGACGTGATCCCGTTATCAAATGACAACTCATGTCTATGGCTAGGATACCATAGCCATCTTTGATCAACGAGCTAGTCTAGTAGAGGCTCGCTAGGGACATGTTGTTGTCTATGTATCCACACATGTATTTGAGTTTCCAGTCAATACAATTATAGCATGGATAATAAACGATTATCATGAACAAGGAAAATACAATAATAACCACTTTATTATTGCCTCTAGGGCATATTTCCAATAGTTGATTGGAAATGATGTAGAATTTCTGGAAAGCATAAAGGGTTGTTTGAAATGAGTTTTTGAAAGAAAGATCTGGGTAAAGTTGCTTACATATTGGGCATCAAGATCTACAGAGATAGATCAAGACGTCTGATAAGACTTTCACATAGAGCATACCTAGACAAGATTTTGAAGGAGTTCAAAATGGATTAGTCAAAGGAGTTCTTGCCTAAGTTGTAAGGTGTGAAGTTGAGTAAGACTCAAAGCTCGACCATGGCAGAAGAAAGAGAAACGATGAAGGTCATCCCCTATGCCTCAGTCATAGGCTCTATAATGTATGCCATGCTATGTACCATATCTAATGTCTGCCTTGCCACGAGTCTGGCAAGGGGGTAGAAGAGTGATCCAGGAGTGGATCACTGGACAACAGTCAAAGTTATCCTTAGGTACCTAAAGAGGACTAAGGAAATGTTTCTCGGTTACGGAGGTGATAAAGAGTTCGTCGTAAAGGGGTACATCGATGCAAGCTTTGACACCGATCCGGACGACTCTGAGTCACAAACCGGATATGTATAGTGGAGCAGTCATTTGGAAAAACTCCAAGTGGAGCGTAGTAGCAACATCTACAATATGACATACAAATTTGTAAAGTACACACAAAACTGAATGTTGCAGCCCCGTTGACTAAAACCTCTCTCAGAAGCAAAACATGATCAATCCCAGAACTCATTGGGTGTCAATCACATAGCGATGTGAACTAGATTATTGACTCTAGTGCAAGTGGGAGACTATTGGAAATATGCCCTGGAGGCAATAATAAATTGTTTATTATCATATTTCCCAGTTCATGATAATTTTTTATTATTCAAGCTAAAATTTATTGACCGCAAACTTAAATCTCCTATAAGGTCTAAATTTATCACAAGCAAACACCACTGCTAAGAATTCTTTTTCAGTAGTAGCATAACTTCTTTGAGCACTGTCTAGAGTTTTACTAGCATAATGAATGACATTCAATTTCTTATCAACTCTTTGTCCTAGAACAACACCAACAACATAATCACTAGCATCACACATAATTTCAAAAGGCAAGTTCCAATCAGGTGGTTGAACAATAGGTGCAGATATTAAGGCTTTCTTGAGTGTTTCAAAGGCTTCAAGACAATCGTCATAAAAAACAAAAGGAATATCCTTTTGCAAAAGATTAGTAAGAGGCCTAGAAATTTTAGAGAAGTCTTTGATAAATCTCCTATAGAAACCAACATGACCTAGGAAACTACGAATACCTTTGATGTCCTTAGGACATGGCATTTTTTCAATTGCATCAACCTTAGCTTGGTCCACTTCAATACCTCTTTCAGAAATTTTATGACCCAAGACAATGCTGTCATTAACCATAAAGTGGCACTTCTCCCAATTCAAGACAAGATTTGTTTGTTCACATCTCTGCAAAACTCGCTCAAGATTGCTTAAACAATCATCAAAAGACTTCCCATAAACAGAAAAGTCATACATGAAAACCTCAAAAATATTTTCATGAAAGTCAAAGAAGATAGCAGTCATACATCTTTGAAAGGTAGCAGGTGCATTACATAAACCAAAAGGCATACGTCTATAAGCATAAGTTCCAAAGGGACAAGTAAAAGTAGTCTTTTCTTGATCATGTTGAGAAACAGGTATTTGTGGAAAGCCAGAGTATCCATCTAGGAAGCAAAAGAGTGTGTGCTTAAATAATCTTTCAAGCATTTGATCAATAAAAAAGGCAAAGGATAATGATCTTTTCTAGTTGCTTTGTTTAATTTTCTGTAATCAATTACCATTCTATAGCCTGTAACAATTCTTTGTGGAATAAGTTCATTCTTATCATTAGGAACAATAGTAATACCTCCTTTCTTAGGGACACAATGAACATGACTTACCCATCTACTGTCAGCTATAGGATAGATTATACCTGCTTCCAGAAGTTTTAAGATTTCCATTCTTACCACTTCCTTCATTTTTGGATTCAACCGACGTTGGTGATCAACAACGGGTTTAGCATCAGGTTCCATATTAATTTTGTGCTGACATAGAGTGGGACTAATGCCCTTTAAATCATCAAGAGTATATCCAATAGCAGCTCGGTGCTTCCTTAGAACTTTCAATAATCTTTCTTCTTCATGTTCTGAAAGGTTAGCACTAATAATAACATGATATATTTTCTTTTCATCCAGATAAGCATATTTCAAAGTGTCTGGCAATTGTTTTAATTCAAACACAGGATCACCTTTAGGTGGAGGAGGACCTCCTAGAGTTTCAATAGGCAAATTGTGTTTAAGCATAGGACGTTGTTCAAAGAAAACCTTATCTATTTCATTTCTTTCATGCATATGTAAATCATTTTCATGGTCTAGCAAGTATTGTTCTAAAGGATCAGTAGGTGGAACAACAATAGAAGCAATACCAATTAATTCATCCTTACTGGGCAATTCTTTTTCATGATGATTTCTACTAAAACTGGAAAAATTAAACTCATGAGACTCATTACCAAAGCTAACACCAACAGTTTGTTTCTTACAATCTATCTTGGCATTAACAGTATTCAAGAAAGGTCTACCAAAAATAATGGGACAAAAGTCATCTTGTGGGGAACCAAGAACAAGAAAATTAGTAGGGTATTTAATTTTCCCACACAAGACTTCAACATCTCTAATAATTCCAACTGGTGATATGGTGTCTCTATTAGTAAGTTTAATAGTAACATCTATTTCTTCTATCTCAGCAGGTGCTATGTCTTCCATAATTTCTTCATATAAAGTGTAAGGAATAGCACTCACACTAGCACCCATGTCACATAAACCATGATAACAGTAATCTCCTATTTTAACTGAAATAACAGGCATGCCAACAACAGGTCTATGTTTATCTCTTTTATCATGTTTAGCAATTCTAGTAGCTTCTTCACAGAAGTAAATAACATGCCCATCCATATCTTCTTCCAAGAGATCTTTAACCATAGCAATACTAGGTTCTACTTTAATTTGTTCATCAGGTTTAGGTGTTCTAATATAGCTTTTTTTAACCATAGTTGAAACTTTAGCATGTTCCTTAATCCTAACAGGGAAAGGTGGTTTCTCATTATAAGCAGAAGGAACAACTGGATCAACATTATAAAGTATTGTTTCTTCTTTAACTGGTACTGGTCCTTTAATTTCTTCTTTAACTGGTGGGTGATATTTAAACCACTTCTCCTTAGGGAGTTCAACATGAGTAGCAAATGACTCACAAAAGGAGGCTACTATCTCAGAGTCAAGTCCATATTTAGTGCTAAACTTTTGAAAATCATCAGTATCCATAAAAGATTTAACACAATCATACTTAAGTTTAATACCTGACTCTTTATCTTCGTCGAGTTCCCAATCTTCAGAGTTGCGTTTAATTCTTTCCAAAAAATCCCACCGGAATTCAATAGTCTTCTTCATAAATGAACCAGCAAAGAAGTATCAAGCATGGTTTGATCATTACGAGAAAGCCGAGCATAAAAATTCTGGATAATAATTTCTCTTGAGAGCTCATGATTGGGGCATGAATATAACATTGACTTAAGCCTCCCCCAAGCTAGAGCGATACTTTCTCCTTCACGAGGCCAAAAACTATATATATAATTCCGATCACAATGAACTAGATGATAGGATATTTTTTTGGTGGAACTCCAATTTCAAACGATTCCAATTCCATGATCCAATATCATCACATAGCCTATACCATGCCAATGCTTTTCCCTTAAAGATAAAGGGAAAACCTTTTTCATCACTTCCTCCCTGGGTAAACCTGCAAGCTTAAACAATCCACAAATTTGTTCCGCATATATCAAGTGCATATCAGGATGTTCGGTTCCATCTCCTGCATAAGGATTAGCTAGCAGTTGTTCTATCATACCCGAAGGAATTTCATATTCAATATTTTCAGTAGGTGCAGTAGGTTGAGGGGTAGCTAATTGTGGTTTCGGTCGAGGTGAAGATACCCCAAACAAACCCCTCAAAGGATTGTTTTACATAGTAACAAGTGACAGTAAATTTCAGCACACTATATAAATGTTTCCTTACCAAATTCCACCTACCAAAGGCGCTTCACTCCCTGGCAACGGTGCAGAAAATAGCCTTGATGACCCACAAGTATAGGGGATCAATTGTAGCTCTTTTTGATAAGTAAGAGTGTCGAACCCAACGAGGAGCAGAAGGAAATGACAAGTGGTTTTCAGCAAAGGTAATGTCTGCAAGTGCTAAAATTGTAGGTAGCAGAGTAGTTTGATAGCAAGATAATTTGTAATGATCAAGTAACGATAATAGTAGCAAAAGTGCAGCAAGATAGCCCAATACTTTTGAGGCAAATGATAGGCCAAAATGGTCTCTTATAGTAAGCAAAGCGTTCTTGAGGGTACACGGGAATTTCATCTAGTCACTTTCATCATGTTCGTTTGATTTGTGTTCGCTACTTTGATAATTTGATATGTGGGTGGACCGGTGCTTAGGTGCTGTTCTTACTTGAACAAACCTCCTACTTATGATTAACCCTCCCGCAAGCATCTGCAACTACGAGAAAAGTATTAAGAATAAATTCTAACCATAACATTAAACTTTTGGATCCAATCGGTCCCTTACGAAATATCGCATAAACTAGGGTTTAAGCTTCTGTCACTCTCGCAACCCACCATCTAATTGCTACTCCACAATGCATTCCCTTAGGCCCAAATATGGTGAAGTGTCATGTAGTCGACGTTCACATGACACCACTAAGGGAATAACAACATACATACTATCAAAATATCGAGCACATATCAAGTTCACATGATTACTTGCAACATGATTTCTCCCGTGACCTCAAGAACAAAAGTAACTACTCACAAATTATAAACATGTTCATAATCAGAGGTGTCGGTGTACAGAAGTAGGGGCCTTTCTGTACCCCTTTACTTGTGCACGGGCAGTTGTAGCCACACCTGCGGCCACGCTTGGCGGGGCAGAGGAAGCAAAGATACAAGACTACCAGAGCAGCGCTCAAGCCAGGGGCGCGAAGAGCAAAGGGACAAGGTGGGCTTGTCCCGGCAAGAGCCTTGCTAGGGCGGCCTACGTGGCCCCGGCAAGGGCCTTGCCAGGGCAACTTACCCAACACCAGCAAGACTGCCACCCTTGAGCCTGAGAGTTCCGACACCATCGACAACATTGGAACCAAGGCTCAGGAGGCACCTGCATGGTCGCAAGCATATCTTTGTGAAGACTAGAGGCCTGCAAGACTAGATGAGAACCAGAAGACTAAAGCCCCCGGCAAGACCCTTGCCGGGGACGCCCACGAGACCCCCGGCAAGATCCTTGTCGGGGACGCCCACAAGACCCCGGCAAGACCCTTGCCGGGGACATCTGCGCAGCCACAACCAGGCCCGCACCTACCAAGATTTCGCTGCCCCATGGCCGTTCCAACGCAGCAGCCAGCCTGTCAACTAGGCACGCACCTACGTGGCAGCATGCAGCTTCTAGGCCAACCAGGCAAGCACCTGCGTGGTGGCATGCAGATCTTCGTGAAGACCCTACCACCGCACCAGCGCATCAGCCAGCCAGCCAGGGTGGCGCTGCACGCCTCGTCATCTTGGACGCGCATCGAAGTGAGGCGAGGCAGCGACAGACGAGAGGAGCTTCATTGTCGTCCCCGATAAAGCAATAGGACACGTCGACAGCGCATTAAATGCGTTTTTTCCCACGATGTCAGGGATAGACTTGTACACTGTAGATGCTTTCCACCTCCTGTGTGCCACTGTGGCGACCCCTTTGACGTATAAAAGGAGGCCCGAGGCCTACTGAGGAAGGATTCAGACTTTTTGGGCTAGGCATGCACCGCAGCTAGTTCAAGAGCTCAAGAACACCAAATATACACCAAAGCAGGACTAGGGTATTACGCATCGCTTGCGGCCCGAACCTGGATAAAATTCCCCCGCGTTGATCTTCTAGACCCGCTCTTTGCATAGCCCCGCGCCCCGCCAACCATAGTAGGGATTCCCTGTGATCCCATAGGTGTCGTTTCCCCGACATCTTTGGCGCGCCAGGTAGGGGGGCAAGCTGTGAAAATCTGGTTTAGAAGTTAGCTCATCGATTTCTTCGCCGCGATGGCTCAAGAGAAGAGGGCGACGTCGATCAGCCACGCTCTGGTGCCATCAGCTAGGCGAGGCGGTGCTGTCCACGGCCGTAACAACCCTCCGCGTGACGGCGGAAAAGCTAAGTCACGCAGAACCTTGAGCAATTTACTTCTCTTTATAAGGTTATCCTCCTCGAAAAATCTTGCCCCTTGTATGGAAAACCTGTACGCAATGGAATCCTTCCGCTATTAGCAACGCCCTTGTTCTGTTTCTAGTCTGCTCAACAGTTCAAGTGGCCGCGCTGAGAACGGCAAGGTGGCTTGCCCGGCAGCAAGCGCCCCCCGGCAGACCGCTAAGGATCCGTTCCTCAGAGCGCCATAGCATGGTTTACGCGCCGGCAAACCTATCCAACTAGGCGTGGGGTGTGTACATACAAGGAAAGATCAAACAGGAAGATAGCATGCTTCATTTCAAAGTATTGCAGAGTTATATTACATCAATAGTTGCTGCGGTTCTAACTTAAGATAAAATTGTCTTGGTCATGAACTCGCAGCGGCAGTGAGAAGAGGGGTGCCTAGTCCCGGCGCTGGCCCTCCACCCTCTTGACTCTGTCGACGCAGCTGATGATGGGCTCGATACACTCCTCGAGCACCGCGAGGTCCACATCCTCCGGTAGGCTCTCCAGCGCGTTGGCGAAGTCAACGCTGGGGTTCCAGAATGCCACCTTAGTGAGCACCTTGGTTAGGGCGCCCCGGCAGAGCCTCCGGGACTTGTTGGCCAGATAAGCTGCTCGATTGGCGCGGAGCTACTCCAGGGCTTCGAGGATGCCCTCGAAGAACAAGGTCAGCCTGGTGTTGGGGCTTATGGCCGCCTCCGGGGAGTACCTGAAGCTCGGCATCCCCATGGCGGCCAGCTGCGTGGTGAGCCTCTCTGCAACGTCGACGAGGCGGCCGATCCAGAGGTTTACGCTCTTCAGGTAATCCTTGTGGGTGGTGGCGTCATTGCTCCGCAGCCACTTCTCGTCCTCTAGGGCCTTGTTCAGGGTCTACTCACGAGCCCCGGCCTCCGAAAGCTTCCCCTCCAAGCCGTCCAGTTTCAGCTTCAGATCATTGATGGAGTCATTGGCCTCGGAGAGAAGCTTGGCCTTGTAGAAGATGGCGACATGCGCATCCGCCAGAGTGTGGTTGGCCGCATCCCTCTCCTCCGTCAGCTCCAAGACCTTCTTCAGCTCCTCCCGTTCCCGCTCCAGCTTCTTCACCTCGCCGGCGTGGTCTAGGGCCAGAGCATTGAGTACGTCTTTGTGCTTCTGCTCCAGCTCCTAGGTCCGTTGCATGACGATCTTCCTGATTTCCTCGTCCTTGCCATGGAGCGTGGCGGCAAGCGCCTGCTCATGAGCAACGAGGTCTTCCTCCTGGTTGTTCAGCAGAGCCTGCTGCTGCAGCCGAGCAGCCTCGTCCTTGGCGGCCTGATCCTTCGCCACCTCCTGGGCCTTCTCGATATCGGCCTGCTTCAGGATGAGCTCTCGCTTGCGCTCATCCAGCTCACCCTGGGCAGCCCTCAGTTCATCCCGGGCCTCGTCAAACCAGACCCGCGTCTGAGCGACGTGCTCCTCAAAATCCGCCTCCGCCTTGTCCACCGCCGCCATCTTGGATTTCACTTTGCCTTGGCAGGCACGGTGGAGTGCCTGGAGCTTCTGGAAGTTGACGCTCATGGCTCGGAGATGCTGCTCCTCTTGGGAACCGTCGCCGCCGGTGCTCGGTTCGTCAACAACTTGGAGCCCGGCGGTGGCGAGCGCCTCATCATCAAACACCACCCCCTCGGTTGGCGCTCTGGTGCTTGCCGTCCCCGGGAGGCGGACGAACAAATCATCGCCCACCTTCAAGTACTTGCCCACGGCGGGGGCTATAGGGGAGGAGGGTTGGTCGTCGGCCACCTCCTTCTCGGCAGCGGCCTTGCCGGCCTCCTCGGCAGCAGCCTTGCCGGCCTCCCCGGCAGGCCCCTTGGCGGCCTCCTCAGCGACGGTCTTGGCGGCTTCCCCGTCAGCAATCTTGGTGGCCTCAGCTTCAGCATCCCTGGCGACCTCCTCAATAACAGTGTCGACGTCCTCCTGGTCTGTCGAGGGAGGGTCTGGAAACCAGAAGGGAAAATGAAGCAAGGCCAAGGTCAAGGTTCAGGGCAAAGCAAAAGAAAAAAAATGTCGCGTGGCAAGAAGAACAAAAAAACGGGGACGGGAGGCAGGCCACTTACCCGTGCCGAGCTGAGAAGAAGTCCCCTCCTCGCCAACGTTCGTTGCCGGGATGGAGCCGCCGGAGCCCAAGCTCGCCTCCTCCTCCTCCGTGCGCGTGGGCTCGTCGGTAGGTGCCCTTGCCGGGGACACCCCTCTAGGCGGCGTGGTCGATGGGGGCGGCATGTCAGGGGCGGCCCTCAGTGGCTCCTCCTGTTGCTGCTCCCCTCCTGCCAATTCGGCAAGGTTAGCACCAAGGTTCATGCCCCAACGCTCATCAACGAGAAGTGAGTAATGAACTCACGCTGGGGGCTGAAGCGGGGGCTGCGTCGAGGGCTGCTGTCCGAACTGATCTCCACCAACACCGGCGAGCGTGGAGTGCTCGCTGGGGGCTTCTCGCTCGTCGAAACCTTGGCCCTCTTCGCCGCCCTCTGGGCCAGCGTCTCCGTGTCCCTGCAAAGAGGGGGTCAAGTCAGGGAAGATGGCGCAGGCTGTGAGTCAGAAATGATGAGGGGCGAGATGTTTACTCGTCCTCCTCTGCCGGCCTCCTCTTCCTCTTCGGGCTGAAGGACCCAAGGTCGAAGTCGGCCTCCGGGCCGCCGTCCGAAAGGGAGGTGAAGGGGAAGGCATTCTGCGCCGCTTGGACGAGGAAGAAGCGGCGGCCGCTGCCTTCTTCTTTGCTGCCGCGGCCCTCGTCTGGTGCACGGGCTGCGCCTGGGCCTGTTGCCGCTGCATGGTCCTGCCGGGTCAGACCGGCTCGCCAGAGCTAGCCCGCCGCAGGACACGTTTCCTCCCCGGGGCCGAGGAGTCATCCACCTCGGTCTCCTCTTCGGTCGACTCCTCGACCACCTCTTCAACAAGGGGGCCCCGGCGCCGGCACCGCTGGCTTCCCCGGCAGACGCCGCCCATTCGGCGAGCTCTTTCTCCTCTGCGGCCGTGTCGGCCTCATCCTCCATGGTGCCGACGCTGCCGGCCTCCTGGGCGAGCGCCGCCTCCTCCGCCCTGGCGGCAATGTATGCCATCTCTTCCCGAGTGGTGTCGTGGACGAGCAGTGGCTCGTCATGAACATACCTCTCCGACAGGTTGTCAAAGAAGGCCCGCACCCACTCCGCTTCCGGCTCGGCCCAGCTTGGATCGAGGCCGTGCGCGTTGAAGTCCGGCATCATGGCGATGATGGCGGTCTGGCAAGAGTTGTTGCTCAACGGGACCACTCCCGCTTGCAACCCAAACAAAGACCCGCCAGCCTTGACGGCCTTCACAACCTTGCCAGCCTTCTCGGCCTTCTCGACCTTGCCGGTCCTCTCGACCCCGGTGGCCTCATTGACCTTGAGCTAGAAAAGCCTCTGGCAAAGATGGGCATGCTGCAGCACCGTGAAATTGTGCTTCAAGCCAGGGCGGAGCCTCATGACGTCGGCCGTGTTCCTGAAGTCCCAGGCCGGCCTCCCCTTGTTGTGCAATGGGGCAATCCAACAGCGAATGAAGTCAGCCCCAATCATCTTAAGGGTGATCCCGACCGAAGTGAGGCGATGGATCCTGGTGGTGGCGACCGTGAGTTTTTTGTCGTTGGCATCGATATCGCCCCAGTCTTCTCTGCGGACCGGCGGCGCCCGACAGACCTGACAGAACTCCTGCAGATCTGCCTCCTCGATCCAGCACCACTGGCGCCGCCACTCGTCCCACCTCTCCTTCTGGGCACCCTACGGATACGTGCCCTTGCTCTGGGTCCTCGGGATCCAAGTAACACAGCCGGAGATGGCGCCCCCTGGCTGGATGCGAGGGGTGAAGTAATGCTGGAAGAGCGTCGTGCTGGGGTGCACTCCGGCGAAGCCCTCACAGAGATGGGCGAAGAAGGCCATGCACGCCACGGCATTCGGCGTGAAATCCAGAAGGTGGAAGCCATAGGTGTGCATGATGCCGTTGAAGAAATCAGAGAAAGGGGGGCAGAGCCCGCAGGAGAAATAATCGACGAAGAAGGGATACCGGTTTGGACCGGCCTCAGCGCAGGCAGCGGGAATGATGCAGGTGGCGGGGTGCCCCGACGTCTCCCTTCCCCACAAGGGCCTAAACATGTCCCTGAGGGTGAGCTAGATCGACCGTCGAGGTGAAGAGGGCGCGCTGCATCCGCATCTCCACCAGCTTGCTCTCCAGCGCCTCCTTCCCCCGGCATCCTTGGCCTCTCCCTTGCCCTTGCTCGTCTTGGGGGCCATGGCGGTTGAAAGGGGGTGAGGGATCGAAGGCAATGGGGGCACGGCGGCGGCGAGCAGGGGCGAGAGCTTCGACTTGCGTTTGGAGAAGAAGAGGGGAATGGCGGTTTCCAAGATTGGAAAGGGCGCAGAGGGTAAATGAGCAGCGCCCCTGCGTTTCCCCCTTTTTATGGGGAAGCCGCGGGCCGCCTCTTTAATATTCACCATGACGTGATGCAAGCGTGCTGCAACCGCTCCACGCACGACCCCCACATCACGCACTCAATGCGGGTCGTGGGGAAGCGCAACTGGCGGCGGAGTTACCGCGGTTAAAAACTCTGCCACGCATGCCCGCACATCGTTCTGGGCCTGGCCCAACAACACTTCACGCTCATGTGTGGCCCAGGCCTGGAGGCTCCTGCCGGTGTACAAAAGTAGGGGCCTTTCTGTACCCCTTTACTTGTGCACGGGCAGTTGTAGCCACACCTGCGGCCACGCTTGGCAGGGCAGAGGAAGCAAAGATACAAGACTACCAGAGCAACGCTCAAGCCAGGAGCGCGAAGAGCAAAGGGACAAGGTGGGCTTGTCCCGGCAAGAGCCTTGCCGAGGCAGCCTACGTGGCCCCGGCAAGGGCCTTGCCGGGGCAACTTACCCAACACCAGCAAGACCGCCACCCTTGAGCCTGAGAGTTCCGACACCATCGACAACATTGGAACCAAGGCTCGGGAGGCACCTGGATGGTGGCATGCAGATCTTTGTGAAGACCAGAGGCCTGCAAGACTAGATGAGAACCAGAAGAGTAAAGCCCCCGGCAAGACCCTTGCCGGGGACGCCCACGAGACCCCCGGCAAGATCCTTGCCGGGGACACCCACAAGACCCAGGCAAGACCCTTGCCGGGGACATCTGCGGGGCCACAACCAGGCCCACACCTACCAAGATTTCGCTGCCCCATGGCCGTTCCAACACAGCAGCCAGCCTGTCAACTAGGCGCGCACCTACGTGGCAGCATGCAGCTTCTAGGCCAACGAGGCAAGCATCTGTGTGGTGGCATGCAGATCTTCGTGAAGACCCTGCCACCGCACCAGCGCAACAGCCAGCCAGCCAGCGTGGCGCTGCACGCCTCGTCAGCTTGGACGCGCGTCGAAGCGAGGCGAGGCGGCGACAGACGAGATGAGCTTCCTTGTCGTCCCCGATAAAGCAAGAGGACACGTCGGCAGCGCATTAAATGTGTTTTGTCCCACGATGTCAGGGATAGACTTGTACACTGTAGATGCTTTCCACCTCCTGTGTGCCACTGTGGCGACCCCTTTGACGTATAAAAGGAGGCCCGAGGCGTACTGAGGAAGGATTTTGACTTTTTGGGCTAGGCATGCACCGCAGCTAGTTCAAGAGCTCAAGAACACGAAATATACACCAACCTAAGAGTAGGGTATTACGCATCACTTGTAGCCCGAACCTGGATAAAATTCCCCCGCGTTGATCTTCTAGACCCGCTCTTTGCACAGCCCCGTGCCCCGCCAATCGTAGTAGGGATTCCCTGTGATCCCATAGGTGTCGTTTCCCTGACAAGAGGAGTATTAAATAGCATAATGGATCTAAACATATAATCTTCCACCAAATAAACCATATAGTAATCAACTACAAGATGTAATCAACACTACTAGTCACCCACAAGCACCAATCTATAGTTCCGGTAACAAGATTGAACACAATAGATGAACTAGGGTTTGAGATGAGATGGTGCTGTTGAAGATGTTGATGGACATTGCCCTCCCCAAGATGGGAGAGTTGTTGGTGATGATGACGCGATGATTTCCCCCTCCAGGAGGGAAGTTCCCTCGGCGGAATCGCTCCGTCAGAGGGCAAAAGTGCTCCTGCCCAAGTTCCGCCTCGAGGCGGCGGCGTTCCGTCCCGAAAGTCTCCTCCTTATTTTTTCTAGGTCAAAATGACTTATATGCCAGAAGATGGGCACTGGAGGTGGGCCGAGGAGACCACAACCCACCAGGGTGCGCCTGGGGGGCCTGGTGCGCCTAGGTGGGTTGTGCCCACCTGGTGGCCCCCCTCTGGTGTTTATTGGCTCCAATATTTCTCAAATAATCCATAAAAAATCTCCATCAAGTTTTAGCTCATTTGGAGTTGTGCAGAATAGGTGGCCTAACTTAGCTTTTCTAGGTCCAGATTCCGAGCTGCCGAAAATCTCCCTCTTGGTGTGTTCCTTGCAAATTATGAGAGAAAAGGCATTATAATTACTCCTAAAAGCATTGTTATGGATAAAAACATTATAAATAACAGTAAGAAAACTTGATGCAAAATGGACGTATCAAGTAACATATCGCTGGACAAAGGATATTCTATACAGGATTAACTGAATCCTTGACATCGTGGTTCAACCGATAAATATCATCATGGAGTATGTGGGAACGAATATGGGGATCCAGGTCCCGCTATTGGTTATTGACCGGAGAGGAGTCTCAGTCATGTCTACATGATTCTCGAACCCGCAGGGTCGCATGCTTAATGTTCAGTAGCGCTAGGGTAGTATTGAGATATTAATTGTGGAAAATTCGAAGGTTGTTTGGAGTCTCAGATGGGGTCCGGGACGTCACGAGGAGCTTTGAAATGGTCCGGAGGTGAAGATTTATATATGGAAACTTGTTCTTGAGGTTCCAAGAAAAACTCCAGTTTTTTTGGTATTGTACTAGGAAGTCACCGGAAGGTTCTCGAAGTCCTCAAAGGGTTCCACCATGTCCCATAAAGTAGCATGGGCTGAGGGGGGGGGTCTAGCTGATACGTCTCCAACGTATCTATAATTTTGATTGTTCCATGCTGTTATATTATCAATCTTGGATGTTCTAAAATCATTTATAGTCATTTTATATCATTTTTTGTACTAACCTATTGACATAGTGCCAAGTACCTGTTGCTGTTTTTTCCATGTTTTTTACATCACAGAAAATCAATATCAGACGGAGTCCAAATGCCCCGAAACTTTAAGGAGAATTTTTATGGGCCAGAAGGAACACAACGGGCCCTGGCTACGCCTGGGGGGGTGCCCCGAGGGGGGCACCACCCACCAGGGCGCGCCAGGAGGCCCAGGCACGCCCTGGTGGGTTGTGCCCACCTCGGGTGGCCCCGGACCGCCTCTTTGCTCTATAAATACCCCAATATTCCAGAAACCCTAAAGGCATCAACGAAATATTCATCCAGCCACCGCAGAGTCCAGAACCACCAGATCCAATCTAGATACCATCTTGGATGGGGTTCACCACCTCCATTGGTGCCTCTCCAATGATGCGTGAGTAGTTCTTTGTAGACCTTTGGGTCCGTAGTTAGTAGCTAGATGGCTTTCTCTCTCTCGCTGGATTCTAATACAATGGTCTCTTGGAGATCCATATGATGTAACTCTTTTTGCGGTGTGTTTGTTGGGATCTGATGAACTTTGAGTTTATGAACAGTTATATCTTTTTATATCCATGAAAGTTATTTGAGTTTCTTTGATCTCTTACATGCATGATTGCTTATAGCGTCGTATTTCTTCTCCGATATTTGGGTTTTGTTTGGCCAACTTGATCTATTTATCTTGCAATGGGAAGAGGTGCTTTGTAGTGGGTTCGATCTTACGGTGCTTGATCCCAGTGACAGAAAGGGAACCGACACGTATGTATCGTTGCTACTAAGGATAAAACGATGGGGTCTATCTCTACATAGATAGATCTTGTCTACATCATGTCATCGTTCTTATTGCATTACTCCATTTCTCCATGAACTTAATACACTAGATGCATGCTGGATAGTGGTCGATGTGTGGAGTAATAGTAGTAGATGCAGGCAGGAGTCGGTCTACTAATCTTGGACGTGATGCCTATATAATGATCATTGCCTGGGTATCATCATGATTATTCGAACTTCTATCAATTGCCCAACAGTAATTTGTTTACCCACCGTTTGCTATTTTCTCTCGAGAGAAGCCACTAGTGAAACCTACGGCCTCCGGGTCTTCTTTCTCATATATTTGCCTTTGCGATCTACTTTTCTCTTGCATTTATTTTAAGATCTATTAAACCAAAAATAAAAATACTTTGCTGCACTTTATTTTATTTGCGATCTATTTATTTAATCTATTACAACTTTCTCCCGTCCGCGCACCGTTTCTGGCACCGTTACCCGAAAGGGATTGACAACGCCTTTAACACGTCGGGTTGCGAGTGGTTGTTATTTGTGTGCAGGGGATGTTTACGTTGTGTTTCTTGGTTCTCCTACTGGTTCGACAACCTTGCTTTCATATCTGAGGGAAATACCTATCGCCGGTGTGCTGCATCATCCCTTCCTCTTTGGGGAAATACCGACGTAGCTTGAAGCGACATCAAAAGGAATTTCTGGCGCCATTGCCGGGGACAATCTTCAACATATACCAGGTTCCTAATCACAAATATCATCTCCTCGCAACTTACATTATTTTCCATTTGCCTCTCGTTTTCCTCTCCCCCACTTCACAAAAATTTGCCATTTTTATTCGCCCTCTTTTTCGCCTTTTATCGTCAGATCTCATGTTTGCTTGTGTTGCCATGTGTCTTCTATTTGCTTGCATCTTCGCTTGCTAAAAATCAATTGATATGGATCCTCATCCACTTGCTAATCTTTTCAAGAGATCCAATTATGACGGACCCATTGCTAGTGAATTGAGTTCACTAGATTATTTTTATGAAGTTTTTCTTGAAATTTGTGAATTTGAAAATTGTGATGAAGAAATTTATGAAGTGATTCATGGTAGCTCCTTGAATGAAAAGCATTATTGCAATGATTTTACTATGAATTCTATTACTGTCAATTGTGTTAATACTATGCAAAACCCCAAGCTTGGGGATACTTGTTTTGTCATGTCCGCTACTTATTGCAATGATCATGATTGGGGTGATAATGTTTCTTATGATCTTGAAAATTTATTTAAGCCTCATGATGAATATGTTTGCGATAATATTGAAAGTGGGTTTGGAAGAGTGTCAGCTTTATCTAAAAATAATCCCACATATTTGGAGAGTGTTCAATCTTATGAAATTTTTGATGAAAGTGGGCTTGGAGAGGTCATGACTTTATTTGATGTTAATCCCACTATATCGGAAGAGTGTCAACTTTGCATGCATGTGGATCATGAAGAGAAAATTTTATATGATAGTTATATTGTTGAATTTCATTATGGTCCTACATGTAATTATTATGAGAGAGGAAAATATGGTTGTAGAAATTTTCATGTTAGTAAATTACCTCTCGTTATGTTGAGATTGTCAATGTTTTATTCATCTCCTTTGCATATGCTTTATATTTATTGTCTTCATAATTTGTTTTCTTATAAATTCCTATGCATAGGAATTATGTTAGACTTAAATGTGTTTGTCACATGTTTCATGCTTCTCTCTGTGTGTTTCAATTATTATCTTTTGTGTGAGCATTGTTGAAAATTTATGCCTAGCTAAGGGCGTAAAACTATAGCGCTTGTTGGGAGGCAACCCAATGAATAAATTTTATTTTTGCTTTTTGCTTTTTTTGAGTGTTAGCACAATTATGCTACTGTTATGATTGTGTTTTTTGTGTTTTAATTAGTGTTTGTTCCAAGTAGAACCGATAGGATCTTCTTGGGTGATAGTTGTTTGATCTTGCTGAAAAAGACAGAAACATTGCGCTCACGAAAACAAATCTCATTTTTTATCAGAAAGTGCTTTTTCCCTGATTATTTTTTACAGAAGATTAATATACTAATTTCTCAGGTCGTCCCATTTTTTCATAATTTTTGGATTTCCAGAAGTTTTCGACAAAGTCAGATTGCTACAGACTGTTCTGTTTTGACAGATTCTGTTTTCTTTGTGTTGTGTGCTTATTTTGATGGCTCTATGGTTTTCTTTGATGAGTTTTTGCCATAGAAAAGTTGGAATACAATAGATATAATACAAAACAAATATGAATTGGTTTGATACAGTACTTATAGTAGTGGTTTGCTTTCTTACACTAACGGATCTCACGGAGGTTTTGTTGAGTTTTGTGTGATTGAAGTTTTCAAGTTTTGGGTTATCTTACAATGGATGAAGGAAGGATAGAAGAGCCTAAGCTTGGGGATGCCCCAGCATCCCAAGCTATCATCCAAAAATGATCAACCAACTAAGCTTGGGGATGCCACGGAGTGGCATCCCCGCTTTCTTCCAACGACCATCGGTATTTTACTCGAAACTATATTTTTATTCGTCACATGATATGTGTTTTGCTTGGAGCGTCTTGTATGATATGAATATTTTCTTGTTTTATTTTGTGTTTTAAGTCATCAATCCTTGCTGGACACACCTATTTGAGAGAGCCAAAATTATGTCATGACTTGTTAGAATTGCTCTCTATGCTTCACTTAAATTTTTATGAGCTATGGACTTGCTCTAGTGGTTCACTTATATCTTTTTGAGCATGGTGTGCTTTAGTATTTTTGAGGAAATGCTCTCTTGCTTCACTTACATTTATTTGAGAGAAAGAAAAAAAATTATGCTCGTGATCTTCACTTATATTTGTTTGAGCTTATTAAAAGCAACACATGAAAATTAGTCCCATAGTGATAGATATCCAAGAAGGATATAATAAAAACTTTCATGAAGATCATTGGACAAAATAAACTTGATTCTTATTAATAGTTTTGAGATATGATGATGTGATATGTGAGTTATGCTGGTGAGTAATTATGCTTTAGTAAGAATATTGGTGTTAAGGTTTGTGATTCCCTATGCAAGTACGAAAGTCAATATTCATGCAATGAAATTATATTCTACTTGTGGTGCATTATTCGGTGTTATTTTTGCTTAATGCTTGCTTATGAGATTATCCATTTCTTGGTTGGTCGCTTCTCAATCTTTTGCTAGCCTTCATTTTGCACTAAGTATGATCTCTACTTGTGCATCCAAAAACCTTTAAACCAGTTTTGCCATATGAGTCCACTATATCTACCTATATGCGGTATTCTTTTGCCGTTCTAAGAAAATTTGTATGTGCCATCTCTAATTTTCAAAATAAACTTCTCTTTTATGTGTTTGTTTTGCTTGCGGAGCGGTGAGGGGTGGCTAATATTTTCCATGCTAGATGTGTTATTCTCACGATGGGTGTTTATTCACTTGTCATTGCACGAGAGTAAGACAAAGGTATTAGGGATGCCCAGTCCCGAAATGTAAAAAAATGAATTTACTTTATGTTATCAAATAATAAATTCCTTGGAAAGTGTTGGTATGGAGGGCACCCGTGGATACGATTAGCCATGGAAAATGAAAGTATGGTGGAAAAGGGAATAAACTTTATTTTCTGTTTGGGAACCACCTATGATATATCTAGCATGGAAAGTGTTGTGAACTCTAAGTCGTTTTTGTTGGTGGGATGGATAGACATCCCAAAATGTTCTTATCTCTAAGTTTTTCGCTTTGAGCTTTGGCACCTCTACAAATCCCTACTTCCCTCTACGAAGGGCCTTTATTTTACTTTATGCAATTTTTATTTTGAGTCCCCATCTTCTCTTATAAAAGCACCAACTAGGAGGCAATATGATCGTACTTAAGTATTGGGTGTAGTTAATATTCGAGTGTGTCGGTGTACAAAAGTAGGGGTCCTTTTTGTACCCCTTTACTTGTGCGCGGGCAGTCGCAGCCACATGCTTACGGCCGCGCTTGACGGGGCAGAAGAGGAAGCAAAGACACAAGACTACTAGAGCAACACCAAGATAGAGGCGCGAGGAGCGAAGGGACAAGGTGGGCTCTCCCCAGTAGGAGCCTTGCCGGGGCAGCTTACGTTGCCCCGGCAAGGGCCTTGCCGGGGCAGCTTACGTTGCCCCGGCAAGGGCCTTGCCGGGGCAACTTGCCCAACACCGGCAGAGCCGCCACCCTTGAGCCTAAGAGTTCCGACACCATAGACAACATTGGAACCAAGGCTCGGGAGGCGCCTGCATGGTGGCATGCAGATCTTTGTAAAGACCAAGAACATACAAGACTAGATGAGAACCAGAAGACGGAAACCCCGGCAAGATCCTTGCCGGGGACACTCACAAGACCCCCGGCAAGACCCTCGCCTGGGACACCTGCGAGACCCCGGCAAGACCCTTGCCGGAGACATCTGCGGGGCCGCAGCCAGGCCCCCACCTTCCAAGGCTCCACCGCCGTTCCAACACAGAAGTCAACCCGCCAACAAGGCAGGCACCTGCGTGGCGACGTGCAGCTTCCAGGCCAACTCAGCAAGCACCTGCGTGGTGGCATGCAGATCTTCGTGAAGACTATGCCACCGCACCAACTCAGCAGCCAGCCAGCCAGCATGGCGCTGCACGCCTAGTCAGCCTGGACGTGCGTCGGAGCGAGGCAAAGCGGCGGCGGACGAGATGAGTTTCCTTGCCGTCCCCGATAAAGTGAGAGGGCACGTCGGCAGCGCATTAAATGTGTTTGTCCTACGGTGCCAGGGGATAGACTTGTATACAGTACAAACTTTCCACCTCCTGTGTGCCACTGTGGCGACCCCCTTTGGCTATAAAAGGAGGCCCGAGGCATACTGGAGGAGCATTTCGGACTTTTTGGACCTTGCACGCTTTGTAGCTTGTCCAAGAACACGAGATAAACACAAACCAGCAAGAGTAGGGTATTACGCATCACTTGCGGCCCGAACCTGGATAAACTCCCCGTGTTGATCTTCTAAACCCGCTCTTTCCACAGCCCCGCGCCTGCCAACCATAAAAGGGATTCCCCGTGATCCCATAGGTGTCGTTTCCACCGACAGAGTGTGTTTCATGAATGTATCAATGGTTGAGCATGATGGGCCATGGATAACTTATTTTAGCGTTGATATTTTGAAAGACATGGTTGCTTGTTGATATGCTTGAGTATCTAAATTATCATGTCAAAACAAGACTATTGCTTTGAACAACTAAAAGTCCGAATGCCCATGTTATAAAGAAAAGAAATATGATATGACATGTTAGGTAGCATTCCATATCAAAAATTCTGTTTTATCACTTACCTACTCGAGGACGAGTAGGAGTTAAGCTTGGGGATGCTGATACGTCTCCAACGTATCTATAATTTTTGATTGTTCCATGCTGTTATATTATCAATCTTGGATGTTTTACAATCATTTATAGTCATTTTATATCATTTTTTGGTACTAACCTATTGACATAGTGCCAAGTGCCAGTTGCTGTTTTTTCCATGTTTTTTACATCGCAGAAAATCAATATCAGACGGAGTCCAAATGCCCCAAAACTTTACGAAGAATTTTTATGGGCCAGAAGGAACACAACGGGCCCTGGCTGCGCCTGGGGGGTGCCCCGAGGGGGGAACAACCCACCAGGGCGTGCCAGGAGGCCCAGGCGCGCCCTGGTGGGTTGTCCCCACCTGGGGTGCCCCCTGGACCGCCTCTTTGCTCTATAAATACCCCAATTTTCCAGAAACCCTAAAGGCATCGATGAAATATTCATCCAGCCGCCCCAGAGTCCAGAACCACCAGATCCAATCTAGACACCATCTCGGATGGGGTTCACCACCTCCATTGGTGCCTCTCCGATGATGCGTGAGTAGTTGTTTGTAGACCTTCGGGTCCGTAGTTAGTAGCTAGATGGCTTTCTGTCTCTCGCTGGATTCTCAATACAATGGTCTCTTGGAGATCCATATGATGTAACTCTTTTTGCGGTGTGTTTGTTGGGATCTGATGAACTTTGAGTTTATGATCAGTTATATCTTTTTATATCCATGAAAGTTATTTGAGTTTCTTTGATCTCTTATATGCATGATTGCTTATAGCCTCGTATTTATTCTCTGATATTTGGGTTTTGTTTGGCCAACTTGATCTATTTATCTTGCAATGGGAAGAGATGCTTTGTAGTGGGTTCAATCTTACGGTGTCTGATCCCAGTGACAGAAAGGGAACCGACACGTATGTATCGTTGCTACTAAGGATAAAACGATGGGGTCTATCTCTACATAGATAGATATTGTCTACATCATGTCATCGTTCTTATTGCATTACTCCGTTTCGCCATGAACTTAATACACTAGATGCATGCTGGATAGCGGTCGATGTGTGGAGTAATAGTAGTAGATGCAGGCAGGAGTCGATCTACTAATCTTGGACGTGATGCCTATATAATGATCATTGCCTGGATATCGTCATGATTATTCAAACGTCTATCAATTGCCCAACAGTAATTTGTTTACCCACCGTTTGCTATTTTTTCTCGAGAGAAGCCACTAGTGAAACCTACGGCCCCGGGTCTTCTTTCTCATATATTTGCCTTTGTGATCTACTTTTCTCTTGCATTTGTTTTCACATCTATTAAACCAAAAATACAAAAATACTTTGCTGCACTTTATTTTATTTGCGATCTATTTATTTAATCTATTACAACTTTCTCCCGTCCGCGCACCGTTTCTGGCACCGTTAGCCGAAAGGGATTGACAACCCCTTTAACACGTCGGGTTGCGAGTGGTTGTTATTTGTGTGCAGGGGCTGTTTACGTTGTGTTGCTTGGTTCTCCTACTGGTTCGATAATTTTGGTTTCATATCTAAGGGAAATACCTACCGCCGCTGTGCGGCATCATCCCTTCCTCTTTGGGGAAATACCGACGTAGCTTCAAGCGACATCAGGGGGGTCTAGCCTTAATGGGTCAAGGGAACTAGCCCCTACAAGGCCCATGTTCCTGGGAAGGAGAAACCCTAAGTGGGAGGGAGTCCACTTGCCTTGGGAGGCAAGTTTCCTCCCTTGTACGCCTCCCCTCCTTGGAGGAGGGGCTAGGTCTGCACTCCTAGCCCTCCCACACCGATGTATATAGTGGGAAGGGTGCAAGGGCTGGACACACCAAACACAAGCCTCCTCTCTCTCTCGATAAGCCCCCACCTCGATCCGTCAACACTTGGTGAAGCCCTGTTGGTGTTCTGCTGGTATTACCACCACCATGACGTCATGTTGGTTCAGATCTCATGTACCTCCTCTCCCTCGCTTGCAAGATAAAGAGGGAGAGGACGCCACCGAGCCGTACGTGTGCTAAACTCGGAGGTGTATCGTCCGTTCGGCACTAGATAAGATGGGATCGTGACGAGTACGACTACATCAACCTCGTTACGATGCTAATGCTTTCGGTCTAGAAGGGTATGTAGACACACTCACCTCTCATTGTTATGCATCTCCTAGATTAGATATTGGGTGATTCATAGATTTTTTTAGATTTTCATGCAACATTCCCCATCAGTGGTATGAGAGCTAGGTCTATGCGTAGATGTATATGCACGAGTAGAACACAAAGTTGTTCCGGGCGTTGATGTTCAGATTGCTTACTTTCCTTGTATTATTTGGATTCGACAATATTGTGGGATGAAGCGGCTCAGACCAACCTTACATATCCTCGCACATGGGACTGGTTCCACTGTTTGAGATGCAACTTGTATTGCATAAAAGTGGCTTTTGCGGGTGTCTGTGTCTCCTACTTTAGTTGAATATGACTTGACAAAGGCGGTCCTTGTAGAAGGTTAAAAGGCAACTTGTATATCACCGTTGTGCTTTTGCGTATATAAGAACGGTTCTTATTGTTTGCCCTAGCAGCCACGTAAAAATTGCAACAAGAAAGTAGATCATGTCTAACCTGTTATTGCAGGGCATGTTGTGATGTGGTATGGCGAAAATGTGATGTGATTTATGTTGATGTATAAGATGATCATGTTTTGTAATAGGTTCGCTACTTGCATGTCGATGAGTATGGCAACCGGCAGGAGCCATAGGGTTTTCTTTAATTTATTGTATGACCTACATGTCAATCATTTAACGCCATGTAATTTATTTACTTTATCGCTGTGCGTTAGCAATAGTTGTAGAAGTAATAGTTGGCGAGACACCACGTTACGACATGATGATGGATGATAATCCCCAAGTGTAGGGAATCATCATAGCAATTTCCAAAGGTGGAAGTGATAAGTATGGAGTGTCGAACCCACAAGGAGCTAAAGGTAAGATCAATATTCTCTCAAGCCCTATCTGCCACTGATACGACTCTACGTACACCGAACGTTTGCTTCCAACTAGAAACGAGAAATAAAACTATGTTGTGGGTATGAAGAGGATAACTTTGCATGATATCGGAAAGCTAAAATGTAAAAGTAGGTGCTGTTATCATAAAGTTAGAATATATTACTAAATATTATAAATAGTGAGTGTGGAATAATGATGGGTCGGTGTGCAGAATTATCCTAGGCAATCATTAACAAGACCGGTAATCACTATTGCAGTTTCATATGAGGGAGAGGCATAAGCTAATATACTTTCTCTACTTGGATCATATGCACTTATGATTGGAACTCTAGCAAGCAGCCGCAACTACTAAAGATCATTAAGGTAAAACCCAACCATAGCATTAAAGCATCAAGTCCTCTTTATTCCCATACGCAACAATCCCCTTACTCAGGTTTGTGTTTCAGTCACTCACCAACCCACTATAAGCGAATCATGAACGTATTGCAACACCCTACAGCGGGAACCCCTCACGCTTGCGCGACACGGAGGGCACCATAGGACAACATCAAAGTAAAACATACAACTCATACCAATCTAGATCATCAATCAACCCAAAGACAAAAGATATCTACTCAAAACATCATAGGATGGCAACACATCATTGGATCATAATATGTGGCATAAAGCACCATGTTCAAGTAGGGATTATAGCGGGGTGCGGGAGAGTGGACCGCGTAAAAGAGATGATGATGGTGATGTTGATGAAGACGATCACCGCGGCGATGATTCCCCTCCCGATGGCACTCCGGCGCCACCGGAAGAGAGGAGGAGAGGTTCTCCCCCTTGTGCTTCCTCCTCCATGGCCTCCCCCCTAGATGGGGAAAGGTTCTCCCTCTGGTCCTTGGCCTCCATGGCGATGATGGCCTCTCTGGGATACTCCTCCATGGCCACCGGTGATGATAGCCCCCTCCGCCAGGATGCCGGAGAGGGCCTAGATTGATTTCCCTTGGCTACAGAGGCTTGCGGCGGCGGAACTTCCGATCTAGGTTTCTTTCTGGAAGTTTGGGTATATATAGAAGAGTTTGGCGTTGATTTCACGTCAGGGGGGTCACCGAGGCGTCCACGAGGCAGGGGGGCGCGCCCTACACCCCTGGGCGCGCCCCCCACCCTCGTGGAGGCCTAGGGACTCCCCTAGTCCACCTCCGGTGCTCCGTGGGCTTCTTCTGGTCCAAAAATAGGCTCCGTGAAATTTCAGGTCAATTGGACTCCGTTTGGTTTTCCTTTTCTGCGATACTCAAAAACAAGGAAAAACAGAAACTGGCACTGGGCTCTGGGTTAATAGGTTAGTCCCAAAAATCATATAAAACAACATATAAAAGCCCATTAAACATCCAAGATAGATAATATAACAGCATGAATACTTCATAAATTATAGATACGTTGGAGACGTATCAATGGAGATCATGGTGTCATGTCGTTGAAGATGGAGATCATGCCGGTGCTTTGGAGATGGAGATCAAAAGCACAATATGATAATGGCCATATCATGTCACATATATTGATCGCATGTGATGTTTATCTTTTTATGCATCTTATTTTGCTTAGGATGATGGTAGGATTATAAGAAGAAGATCCTTTCACTTAATTTCAAGATAAAAGTGTTCTCCCTAAGTATGCACCATTGCAAAAGTTCATCGTTTCGAAGCACCTCGTGATGATCTGGTGTGATAGACTCTATGTTCACATACAACGGGTGTAAGCAAGTTTTTACACATGTGTAATACTTGGGTTAAACTTGACAATCCTAACATGTACAAAATGGCCTCGGAACATGGAGGACCGAAAGGTCGAACATGAGTCATATAGTGGATATGATCAACATGGAGATGTTCACCATTGATGACGACCCATCTCACGTGATGATCGGACATGAGTAGTTGATTTGGATCATGCAACACTTAGACAACTTGAGGGATTTGATTTAAGTGGGAGTTCATTAGTAATAAGATTAATTGAACCAATTATCATGAACATAGTCTTAGTGTCTTTGCAAAAATTATGTTGTAGATGAATGGCACGCGTTGTAGCTCCCTTGAATTTTAATGCGTTCCTAGAGAAAGAAAAGTTGAAAGATGATGGAAGTAACTACGCGCATTGGGTCCATAATTTGAGGATTATCTTCACAGCTGCACAGAAGGCTTATGTCCTTGATGCACCGCTAGGTGTGCCACCCGCTCCCGCAAATCTGGATGCTATGAACTTTTGGCATACTAGAAGTGATTACACAATAGTTTAGTGCGGCATGCTTTACGGCCTAGAACCGGGGCTCCAAAGACGTTTTGAGCACCACGGAGCATATGAGATGTTCTAGGAGCAGAAATTGGTATTTCAGGCTCATGCCCGGGTTGAGAGGTATCACAACTCCGACAAATTCTTTAGCTGCAAGATGGAGGAGAACAGCTCCGTTGGCGAGCACGTACTCAAGATGTCTGGGTACTACAACCGCTTGAATCAATTGCGAGTTAATCTTCCAGATGAAGTAGCGATTGATATAATTCCCCAATCACTGCCACCGAGTTACAAGGTCTTCGTGATGAACTATAATATGCAAGGGATGGAGAAGACGATCCCTGAGCTTTTCGCGATGCTTATGGCCTTAGAGGTAGAAATCAAGAAAGAGCATCAAGTGTTGATGGTTAATAAGACCACTAGTTTCAAGAAAGGCAACGGAAAGAAAGGGAACTTCAAGAAGAATGGCAAGGCAGTTAGCGCTCCCGTGAAGAAGCTCAAGGCTAGACCCAAACCCGAGACTAAGTGCTTCTATTGCAAGGGGAATGGTCACTGGAAGCGGAACTACCCTAAGTACTTACTTGGCAGATAAGAAGGCTGGCAATGTCAACAAAGGTATATTTGATATACATGTTATTGATGTGTACCTTACTAGTATTCGTAGTAGCACCTGGGTATTTGATACTGGTTCGGTTGCTCTTATTTGCAACTCGAAACACAAGCTATGGAGTAAATGGAGACTAGCTAAGGACGAGGTGACGATGCTCGTCGGGAATGGTTCAAAGGTTGTTATGATCACCGTCGGCGCGCTCCCTCTATGTCTACCTTCCATATTAGTTTTAAACCAAAATAATTGTTATTTGGTGCCTGCGTTAAAGCAGGAACATTATATCTGGATCTTGTTTATTGCAAGACGGTTATTCATTTAAGACAGAGAATAATGGTTGTTCTATTTATATGGATAATATCTTTTATGGTCATGCACCTAATGTGAATGGTTTATTCTTGTTGAATCTCGATCGTAGTAATACACATGTGCATAATATTGATGCCAAAAGATGCAAAGTTAATGATGATAGTACCACATATTTGTGGCACCTCCGCTTATGTCATATTGGTATAAAGCGCATGAATAAACTCCATGCTGATGGACTTTTGGAATTACTTGATTATGAATCATTTGAAACATGTGAACCATGCCTCATGGGCAAGATGACTAAAACCCCATTTTCCGAAAAAATGGACCGAGCAAATGACTTGTTGGAAATAATACATACCGATGTATGATGTCCGACGAGTATTGAAGCACGCAGTAGATATCGTTATTATCTTACCTTCACAGATGATTTGAGTAGATACAGGTTTTACTTGATGAAACACAAGTCTGAAATTTTTGAGAAGTTCAAGCAATTTCAGAGTGAAGTTGAAGATCATCGTGACAAGAAGATAAAAAGTCTACGATATGATCGTAGATGTGAATAGTTGAGTTACGAGTTTGGTATGTATTTAAGACAATGTGAAAATTCTTTCACAACTCACGCCACCTCGAACACCACAGTGTAATGGTGTGTCCGAGCGTTGTAGCCGTACTCTATTGGATATGGTGAGTTCTATGATGTCTCTTATCGATTTGCCACTATAGTTTTTGGGTTATGCATTAGAGACACATTCACTTTAAATAGGGCACCTTCTAAATCTATTGAGACGACACCGTATGAACTATGGTTTGGCAAGAAACCTATGTTGTCATTTCTTGATGTTTGGGGATGCAACACTTATGCCTGATAAGCTTGAACCCAAAGAGGAGAAGTGCGTCTTCATAGAATACCTTCTATCACATATCTGAAGGCAAGTCTTTGTTGTCAAGAATGGATCCCTTCCAGAGCAGGAGTTTTCTCTCGAAAGAAGTGAGTGGGAGAAAGGTAGAACTTGATGAGGTTATCGAACCTTCACTAGAATCGAGAGTAGCACATCGCAGAAAGGTGTTCCTATGATGCGTACAACAATTTAAGAGGAATCTAATGATGATGATCATGAAACTTCAGATCAATCACTACCGAACCTCGTAGATCGACAAGGACACATACTGCCCTGAGTGGTACGGTAATCCTATCGTGGAAGTCATGTTGTTAGACAATGATGAGCTTACGAACTATCAGGAAGTGATTATGGCCCCAGATTCTAACAAATGGCTAGAGACCATGAAATCCGTGATAGGATCCATGTATGAGAATCAAGTGTGGACTTTGGTAGACTTACCCGATGACCGCCAGGCCATCGAGAACAAATGGATCTTTAAGAAGAAGATAGACGCTGATGGTAATGTCACTGTCTATAAAGCTCGACTCGTCGCAAAGGGTTTTTGGCAAGTTCAAGGAGTGACTACGATGAGACTTTCTCACCCGTAGCGATGCTTAAGTCTATTAGAATTATGTTAGCAATTGCTGGATTTTTTATCAATGAAATCTCACAGATGGATGTGAAAACCGCTTTCCTTAAAGAAGAGTTGTACATGACGCAATCCAAAGGTTTTGTGGATCCTAAGGATGCTAAAAAGGTATGCAAGCTCCAGCGATCCATCTGTGGACTGGTGCAAGCATCTCAGAGTTGGAATATACGCTTTTATGAGGTGATCTCCATACCTAGTACAAGCATCTCCAAGTGGAGCATAGTAGCAACATATACAGTATGACATAGAGACTTGTAAAGTACACATGAAACTGAATGTTGCAGACCCGTTGACTAAAACCTTTCTCACAAGCAAAACATGATGAATCCCCATAACTCATTGGGTGTTAATCACATAGCGACGTGAACTAGATTATTGACTCTAGTGCAAGTGGGAGATTGTTGGAAATATGCCCTGTAGGCAATAATAAATTGGTTATTATCATATTTCCCAGTTCATGATAAATGTTTATTATTCATGATAGAATTGTATTGATTGGATACCTAAATACACGTGTAAATACATAAACTAAACCGTGTCCCTAGTATGCCTCTATAAGACTAGCTCGTTGATCAAAGATGGTTAAGGTTTCCTAACCATATACATGAGTTGTCATTTAATAACGGGATCACATCATTAGGAGAAGATGTGATGGATAGACCTAACCATAAGCTTAGCATCAGATTGTTTAGTTACTTCGTACGACTTTCATCATGTCAAGTATCTATTCCTTAGACCATGAGGTCGTGCAACTCCGTGACACCGGAGGAATACTTAGTGTGTATCCAAACGTCAGTTCGTAACTAGGTGATCATAACGGTGCTCTACACGTATCTCTGAAGGTGTTTGTTGGGTTGGCACAGATCGAGACTGGGATTTGTCACTCCGTATGACGGAGACATATCTCTGGGCCCTCTCGGTAATACAACATCACAATAAGCTTATAGGCATGTAACTAATGAGTTTAGTCATGGGATCTTGTCTTACGAAATGAGTAAACAGACTTGCCGGTAACGAGATTGAACTAGGTATGGAGATACCGATGATCGAATCTCGGGCAAGTAACATATCGCCGAACAAAGGGAATTGTATACGGGATTAATTGAATCCTTGACATCGTGGTTCAACCGATAAAGATCTTCGTGGAATATGTGGGAACTGATACGTCTCCAATGTATCTATAAATTTTGACTCTTCCATGCTATTATATTATAAATCTTGGATGTTTCATATACACTTTCAAGCAATTATATATCATTTTTTGGGACTAACCTACTAACTTAGTGCTTAGTGCCAGTTGCTGTTTTTTGCTTGATTTTGGTTTCGCAGAATACTAATACCAAACGAAGTCCAAATGCTACGGAACATTTTGGAGATTTTTTCTGGAGAAAAGAGACACTAGAAGCTTCGGGAGAAGACCAGATGATGGACCGTGGGCCCACAAGGCACTAGGGTACGCCCTAGTGTGTTGTGGGGCCACGTGGCTCTATTTGACCTAACTCCGCCTCTATAAATTCTCTAAAATCGTGAAACCAATGGAGGAGTCCATGAAATACTTTTTCTACCGCCACAAGTTCCAGAATCACGAGATCCCATCTGGAGGCCTTTTCCGGCACTCTGCCGGAGGGGCTCTTCATCATCCTTGCTGCCCTTGGATGATGAGTGAGTAGTTTACCACAGACCTATTGATACGTCTCCAACGTATCTATAATTTTTAATTATTCCATGCTGTTATATTATCATTCTTGGATGTTTTACATTCATTTTATAGCAACTTTATATCATTTTTTGGGACTAGCCTATTGACATGGTGCCTAGTGCCAGTTGTTGTTTTTTCCTTGTTTTTTACTTCGCAGAATATCAGTACCAAACGAAGTCCAAATGCCACGAAACTTTTTGGAGATTTTTTTGGACCAGGAGAAAACTTGGGAGCCAAGGAAGCACCAGAGGGGAGGCCCATGGGGCCCATCACCCACCTGGGCGCGCCAGAGGCCCCTGGCGCGCCCTGATGGTGGTGGGGCCCATGGAGGTCTCCTCCACCGCCTCTTAGCTCTATAAATACTCAGATATGCCAGAAACCCTAGGGGAGCGACCGAAACACAATTCCAGCCGCCGCCAGTTCCAGAACCACAAGATCCAATCTAGAGCCCTATTCCGGCACTCTGCCGGAGGGGAACACGATCACGGAGGGGTTCATCATCCTCATTGGCGCTCCTCTGATGATGCGTGAGTAGTTCACCATAGACCTACGGGTCCGTAGGCAGTAGCTAAGTGGCTTCTTCTCTCTTTTTAATTCTCAATACAATGTTCTCCTCAATGTTCTTGGAGATCTATTTGATGTAATGAATTTTTGCGGTGCGTTTGTTGCTTTCTGATGAAGTGCGAGTTTATGATCAGATCTATCCATGAATATTATTTGAGTTCTCTTTAATCTCTTATATGCATGATTGTTATAGCCTCGTATTTCTTCTCTAAAACTTTGGTATGATTTGGCCAACTAGATTGATCTTTCTTGCAATGGGAAGAGGTGCTTTGTGATGGGTTCGATCTTGCGGTGTCCTCACCCAGTGACAGAAGGGGCAGCGAGGCACACATGTATCATTGCTATTAAGGATAAAAAGATGGGGTCTATTCCTACATGAATAGATCTTTTCTACATCATGTCATCGTTCTTATTGCATTACTCCTTTTCTCCATGAACTTAATACACCAAATGCATGCTGGATAGCGGTTGATGTGTGGAGTAATAGTAGTAGATGCAGGCAGGAGTCGGTCTACTAATCTTGGACGTGATGCCTATATATTTGATCATTGCCTTGGATATCATCATAATTATTTGCCCTTCTATCAATTGCCCAACAGTAATTTGTTTACCCATCGTATGCTATTTTCTCGAGAGAAGCCACTAGTGAAATCTATGGCCCCTGGGTCTATCTTTTATCATATTGTTTTCAGATCTATTATTCCAAAACCCAAAAATACCTTCCTGCACTTTTTCTTTACTTATTTTATTTTGTATTTTTGCTAGATCTATTTATCCAATATCATACAATTTAATCTATCTTTTTATCGTAGAGGGATTGACAACCCCACTTACGCGTCGGGTTGCAAGTATTTGTTCTTTGTGTGCAGGTACCGTTTACATAGTGTTGCTTGGTTCTCCTACTGGATTGATAAGCTTAGTTTCATAGCTGAGGAAATACTTACCGTAGCTGTGTTGCATCATCCCTTCCTCTTTGGGTAAATACCAATGCAGTTTCAAGTGACTTCACCTATGGGTCCATAGGTAGTAGCTAGATGGCTTCTTCTCTCTATTTGATCTTCAATACAATGTTCTCCTCAGTGTTCTTTCGATGTAATGACTTTTGGCGGTGTGTTTGTTGGGATCTGATGACTTGTGAGTTTATGATAAGATCTATCCATGAATATTATTGGAGTTTTCTCTCAACTCTTTTATGAATGATTGTTATAGCCTCGTATTTCTTCTCCGATTTATTGGTTTAGTTTGGCCAACTAGATTGATTTAACTTGCCATGGGAAGAGGTGCTTTGTAATGGGTTCGATCTTGCGGTGCTCAATCCCAGTGATAGAAAAGGATATGACATGCATGTGTCGTTGCTATTAAGGGTAAAAAGATGGGATTTATTTCATGCGTGAGTTTACATATCTTGTCTACATCATGTCATCTTGCTTAAGGTGTTACTCCGCTCTTCCATGAACTTAATACACCAGATGCATGCTGGATAGAGGTCGATGTGTGGAGTAATAGTAGTAGATGCAGAATCGTTTTGGTCTACTTGTCTCGGACGTGATGCATATATACATGATCATTGCCTTGGATATTGATACGTCTCCAACGTATCTACAATTTTTGATTGTTCCATGCTATTATATTACCTGTTTTGGATGTTTTATATGCATTAATATGCTATTTTAAATTATTTTTGGGACTAACTTAAGAAAAGGAATACCAAACGGAGTCCAAACGGAAAAAACCTTCGCGGTGATTTTTCTTGGACCAGAAGACATCTGTTGGACTTGGACTCCAAGTCAGAAGACCTTGGAGTAGACAACAAGCCAAAGGGGCGCGCCCTAGGGGGGCGCCCCCTGCCTTGTGGCCTATTCCAACACCTCCTGGCCTAGTTCTTTGTCCTATATATTCACATATATTACCAAATCACCAGAAGCATCCACAAAAACACTTTTCCACCACCGCAACCTTCTGTTCCCGTGAGATCCCATCTTGGGGCCTTTTCTAGCATCCTACCGGAGGGGGATTCAATCATGGAGGGCTTCTACATCAACTCTATTGCCCTTCCGATGAAGCGTGAGTAGTTTACCTCAGACCTACAGGTCCATAGCTAGTACCTAGATGGCTTCTTCTCTCTCTTTGATTCTCAATACCATGTTCTCCTCGATGTTCTTGGAGATCTATCCGATGTAATCTTCTTTTGCGGTGTGTTTGTCGAGATCCGATGAATTGTAGATTTATGATCAACTTATGTATGAATATTATTTGAATCTTCTCTGAATTCTTATATGGATGATTTGATATCTTTGTAATTCTCTTTGAACTATCGGTTTAGTTTGGCCAACTAGATTGGTTTTGCTTGCAATGGGAGAAGTGCTTAGATTTGGGTTCAATCTTGCAGTGTCCTTTCCCAGTGACAGTAGGGGCAGCAAGGCACGTATTGTATTGTTGCCATCGAGGATAGAAAGATGGGGTTTGCATCATATTGCTTGAGTTTATTCCTCTACATCTTGTCATCTTCCTTAATGCGTTACTCTGTTCTTCATGAACTTAATACTCTAGATGTAGGCAGGAGTCGGTTGATGTGTGGATTAATAGTAGTAAATGCAGAATCGATTCGGTTTACTTGACACAGACGTGATGCATATATTTCATAATCATTGCCTTAGATAGCGTCATAACTTTGCGCTTTTCTATCAATTGCTCGACAATAATTTGTGCACCCACCGTATTATTTGCTATCTTGAGATAAGCCTCTTGTGAAACCTATGGCCCCCGGGTCTATTTTCCATCATATTAGTTTCCGATCTTCTATTTTCCATCATATTAGTTTCCGATGTATTATTTTGCAATCTTTTACTTTCTGATCTATAAACCCAAAAATATTTACTTTATCGTCATAATTATCTGCTTTTCTATCAATTGCCCAACAGTGATTTGTTTACCCACCGTATGCTATTTTTTTGAGAGAAGCCTCTAGTGAAAACTATGCCCCGCAGGTCTATCTTTTATCATCAATTAAAAGTAAAAAAATACTTTGCCGCAATTTTCTTTTATTTCTTTTATTTTGTATTTTTGTCCGATCTATCTATCAAAAACTATACCATTTAATCTTGCTCGTAACCGTCGGGGGACTGACAATCCCTTGTTCGCGTTGGGTTGCAAGGATTTGTTGTTTGTGTGCAGGTGTTATTCACTAGTCGTTGCTTGGTTCTCCTACTGGATTGCTAAACTTGGTTTCACAACTGAGGGAAATACTTATCTCTACTGTACTGCGTCATCCTCTCCTTGTCGGGGAAATCTCAACGTAGCTCACAAGTAGCCGGAAGAATTTCTGGCGCCGTTGCCAGGGAGACATCATCAACAACTATCAAGTACCTACGCATAAACTTTCATCTCCTTGCATTTACATTATTTGCCATTTGCCTCTCATTTTTATCTCCCCACTTCTAATAAGTTTTTACAAAAAGTACAAAAATATTTTCCGTTCGCCTTTTTAGCAGGAAGAATTTCTGGCGGCGTTGCCAGGGAGACATCATCAACAACTATCAAGTACCTACGCATAAACTTTCATCTCCTTGCATTTACATTATTTGCCATTTGCCTCTCATTTTCATCTCCCCCACTTCTAAAAGGGATAATTAGATTTATGCCCCTAGTTGTGTCCCACTCGTCTGTTTTACCCCTAATTCCCAAAAGTCACCGGTTCTGTCCGAGTCACTTTGCTCCTCTTATGCTTTTGCCCTTTGACCGTTTGACCGTCAGTTTGAAAACTTCATAACTAATTCATACTGAACCAGAAAAATGCAAATAAGATACCAAAATGTTCAGAAAAACATCACCTATATGTCGGTGTCATTTGCATTCATGAAAAAAGTGTTGGAAAGTGCACATCCGAGTTTTAGCTCTTTTGATACCACCATGAATAGTGAACTAAAAAAATATGGTGGCGAAGAAGAACAAATGTTCAAAGTGCTTGCCAAGTTTCATTAGGGAACGACATTCGTGGAAGTCGTGGAAAAAAATAATCTATTTTGGAGTGCTGATTGTTTTTTTTGCCACGGCACCCACGAATGTTATTCCCTGATGAAACTTGGCAGACACTTAAAACATTTGTCATTCTTTGCCACCATTTTTTTTCCAATTTTTTGAACTTTTTTAGATTTTACTATTCATGGTGGTAGCATAAGAGCTAAAACTCGGATGGGCACTTTCCAACACTTTTTTCATGAATGCAAATGACACTGACATATAGGTGATGTTTTTCTAAACATTTCGGTATCTTATTTGCATTTTTCTGATTTAGTATGAATTAGTTATGAAGTTTTCAAACTGATGGTCAAACAGTCAAAGGGCAAAAGCATAATAGGAGCAAAGTGACTTGGACAGAACCAGTGACTTTTGGGAATTAGGGGTAAAACAGATGACTGGGACACAACTAGGGGCATAAATCTAATTATCCCCTTCTAAAAAGTTTTTCCAAAAATATTTTCCATTCGCCTTTTTTCTTATTTGCTTCTTTGCTTGCTTCTTATCTTGTTTGAATAGTCACGATGTCCCAAGAAAATACAAAATTGTGTGATTTTTCCAATACTACTAATAATGATTTTATTAGTACTCCGATTGCTCCTCCCGCCGCTAGTGCGGAGACTTGTGATATTAATGCTGCTTTGCTAAATCTTGTTATGAAAGGACATTTTTCTGGTAGTCCTAATGAAGATGCTGCATCCCATCTTAACACTTTCGTAGAATTGTGTGACATGTTGTGAAGTTAAAATTATTCCCGTTCTCATTGCAGGATCGTGCAAAAATTTGGTTTTCATCTTTGCCACGAAGTAGTATTGATACTTGGGATATATGCATAGATGCTTTTATCACTAAATATTTTCCTTCCGCGAAAATCATTTCCCTTAGAAATCAAATTATGAATTTCAAGCAACTTGAGCATGATGTTGCCCAATCTTGCGAGAGGATGAAATTAATGATAAGAAATTGCCCTACTCATGGTTTAAATTTGTGGATGATCATACAAAATTTTTATGCGGGATTGAACTTTGTTTCTAGAAATCTTTTAGATTCCGCCGTGGGTGGTACTTTTATGGAGATTACATTGGGTGAAGCTACTAAATTTCTTGATAATATTATGGCAAATTATTCACAATGGCATATTGAAAGAGCTCCTACTAGTAAAAAAAGAATTATGTTGAAGAAATTAGTACTTTGAGTGATAAAGTTGGTGCACTTATGAAATTGGTTGCTAGTAAAAGTGCTCCTATTGATCCTAATGATGTGACTTTGTCCACTTTGATTGAGCAAAATAATGGTCCCGTAGATGTGAATTTTGTCTCGCGAAACAATTTTAATAGTAATGCTTATAGAGGTAATTCTAATCCTAGGCCGTTTCCTGGAAATTCCTCTAATAATTATGGCAATTCCTATGGTAATTCTTATAATAATAATAGGATGCCCTCAGATCTTGAAAGTAATATTAAAGAATTTATTAATGCTCAAAAAGTTTTCAACACCATGATAGAAGAAAAATTGAGTAAACTTGATGATATGTGTAGGAGCATTGATAGAATTATTCACGATGTGAAAAATCTTAAAGCTAAAATTTTGCCACCCAATATTGATATTAATGAGTCAATTAAAGCTTTATATGTCTCTATGGATGACAGTAATAAAAGAACTGACATGCTGAGAGCTAAACCAGAATTTTTAGAAAAAGCGATTCCTCGCGGTTTCTTTCGTAGTAATGATGAGGATATTAAAATGATTGGTGTTTCATCTTCCTTGTTTAGCAATATAAAACTTGATGAAAAGGGGACTCAAGTAGAGTCAACTTTAGCTAGAAGGCATCCCCATAATTCGAAGGGTGAAAATCTTGATGATTTTTTTACTAAAAGTGGGGTTGAAGAGATAAAAACTTTAACTAGTGATGTGCCAACTCTCTTGGATTACAAAGATTTTAATTATGATAGTTATTCTTTGATTGAGTGTATTTATTTGTTTCAATCCATGCTAAATTCACCCACTATTTATGAACAAAATAAGGCTCTTACTAAACATATTGTAGAAGTGATGATGAAAGTTTTAGAAGAAAAGCTAGAATTAGAGATTTCAATTCCTAGAAAATTATATGATGAATGGGAACTCACCATTAAAGTCAAGATTAAAAATTATGAGTGCAATGCTTTACATGATTTGGGTGTTAGTGTTTCCACAATTCCGAAATCTCTATGTGATGTGCTAGGTTTTACCAATATGGATGAATGTTCTCTTAATTTGCACTTGGCGGATTCTACTATTAAAAAGCTTTTGGGTAGAATTAATGATGTTCTTATTCTTGCAAATAGGAACTATGAGCCCGTTGATTTTATTTTACTTGACATTGATTGCAATCCGTCTTGCCCCATAATACTTGGTAGACCGTGTTTATGAACTATAGGTGCCGTTGTTGACATGAAAGAAGGGAATACTAAATTTCAGTTTCTGTTAAAAAAGGGTATGGAACACTTCCCCAGAACTAGAATTAAGCCACAATATAAGTCAATCATGAGGTCCACCTATGGAACTAAAACCAAAGATGACAACACTTGAAACTATGCATTATGCCTAGCTAGGGGCGTAAAACAATAGCACTAGTTGGGAGGCAACCCAATAGTTATCTTTTAGTTCTTTTTGTTTCATTGCTATTTTTTCAATAATCACACAATTATGATACCGTTATTATTGTGTTTTAGTGTTTTAATTAGTGGTTGTGCCAAGCAAAGCCTTTGGGATGATTTTGGTAATAGTTGCTTTGATTCTGTGCATTAATAGAAACTTTTGCGTCTAGTAGCAGAATTGTTAAAATTTTCTGGAGCAAGATAAAACTTTGAATTTTTTACACATGATTTATATAAAAAATTCTCACGTTTTCCTAACTTTTCAGAATTTTTGGAGTTAGAGAAATATGGTCAATGTTCAGATTGCTACAGACTGTTCTATTTTTGACAGATTCTATTTTTGATGCATTGTTTTGCTTGTTTTGATGAAACTATGGATTGTATCGGGGGTATAAGCCATGGAGAAGTTAGAATACAGTATATATAATCCAAAAACAAATTATGAATGGATTTTCAATAGTACTTAAGGTAGCGATTTGCTTTATTATACTAATGGATCTCACGAGGTTTTGTTGAGTTTTGTGTGATTGAAGTTTTCAAGTTTTGGGTGAGATCATGATGGATGAAGGAATAAGGAGTGGCAAGAGCCTAAGCTTGGGGATGCACGACACACCCCAAGGTAATATTCAAGGACTCCCAAGCAACTAAGCTTGTGGATGCCCCGGAAGGCATCCCCTCTTTCTTATAACGACCGTCGGTAATTTTACTTAGAGCTATATTTTTATTCGTCACATATCATGAGTTTTGCTTGGACCGTCGTGTATATGAGTCTTTGCTTTGTTTGCCTTTTAGTTTGTCATAATCATCCTTGCTGAACACACTTGTTTGAGAGAGCCACACACGTATCATGATTTGCTAGAATATTCTATGTGCTTCACCCAAATCTTTTGAGCTAGGCAATTGCTCTAGTACTTCATTTATATCATTTGTAGCACAGAGGTGGTTATATTTTAAAGAAATACACTCTCATGCTTCACTTATATTATTTTGAGAGTTGTTTTTTAAGAAATACTCTCATGCTTCACTTATATTATTTTGAGGGTTGAATTTTTTTGAAGAAATATTTGTACTCTCATGCTTCACTTATATCTTTTTGAGAGTAGATAATAGCAATGGTAATTTGCATAAGATATGAATTTGGTCCCAAAATGGATATCCAAGGGGGATATAATAAAAACTTCCATATAGATCATTGGATATGATAAACTTGATTCCTTGCAATAGTTTTGTGATATGGATATAGTAATATGTGAGTCATGTTGGTGAGTAATTATGCTTTAGTAAGAATATTGGTGTTAAGGTTTGTGATGCCCTATGCATGCACATAAAGTCAATAGTTATGCAACGAAGTTATATCCTTACGCTGCATTATTCAGTGTTAGTTATTTCCAATGCATGCTTATCACCGTTTTTGCTTTTTGGTTGGTCGCTTCTCAATCTATTTGCTAGCCTTCATTTGTACTAAGCTGGAATGCTGCTTGTGCATCCAACTCCTAAAACCCAAGGTTGTGCCATATGAGTCCACCATATCTACATATATGTGGTATTTCCATGCCGTTCCAAGTAAATTTGCATGTGCCAACTCTAATTTTCAAAATGAATTTCCGTTTTGTGTGCCCGTACCGCTCATAAAGCGACAGGGGTGGCCAATATTTCCCATACTAGGTATTTTATTCTCATGATGGGTGTTTATTCATTTGTCATTGCACGAGAGTGTGGCGGGTAACAGGGATGACCAGTCCCGAAATGAAAAAAATACTATGGTAATAAATTCCTTGGAAAGTGTTGGTATGGAAGGCACCCGTGGATATGACTAGCCATAGATTATGAAAGAATGATGAAAAGGAAATAAACTTTATTTTCTATTTGGGAACCACCTATAAGTTGTCTAGCATGGAAGATATTGGGAATTCTCGGTCGTTTTCATTGACAGGAAAAGCATGCGCCTCAAAATAATTTATCTCTAATTTAAGCCTTGAGCTCTGGCACCTCTGCAAATCTCTGCTTCCCTATGAGAAGGGCCTATCTATTTACTTTTATGCAACTTTTATTTTTAATTTCAGTCTCCATCTACTCTCATAAAGCACCAAAATAGAGAGCACTATTGTCATACTTTTGCAAGCATCTCGGAGTTTGAATATATGCTTTGATGAGGTGATCAAAGTTTTTGGGTTTATATGAAGTTTATGGAGAAACTTGTATTTACAACAAAGTGAGTGGGAGCTCTATAGCATTTATGATAAGTATATGTGGATAACGTATTGTTGATTGGAAATGATGTAGAATTTTTTGAAAGCACCGTAGCCGTACTCTATTGGATATGGTGTGTTCTATGATGTCTCTTATCGATTTGGCACTATAGTTTTGGGGTTATGCATTAGAGACAATTAAATTCACTTTAAATGGGGCACCATCTAAATCCATTGAGACGACACCGTATGAACTATGGTTTGGCAAGAAACCTATGTTGTCGTTTCTTAAAGTTTGGGGATGCGACACTTATGCCTGAGAAGCTTGAACCAAAAGAGGAGAAGTGCGTCTTCATAGAATACCTTTGAAAGAACATGTAGTGCCCCATGTGAGGTTTTGGTAATTGATGACGTTCTCTATGGACTAATGGTTGCCTTGAGTTATATTCGAAGGATTTGTCCATATGCATTTCTTGAAGTCCATGTGTTGGTTTCAAGGAGTTTATGAGTTGACCAAGGTGCTATTCAAGGAATTATCCAAAGTTTGGTCAGAGAGAAGACATGAAACAAGGTTGATCAAGGCTAAGTCAAAGAGTGAATCAAGTTGATCAACACACAAACCGTACAAGATGTACCGAGAGGGATCAAGTGATCCCATGGTATGGTAAGCATTTTCCATTATGCTTTGTGTACTAACCCATGGTCTAAGTGAGAGTTCTATGTGGGGTTAGGTATGTTTCCATGGGCTTGCGTCAAGAGGAAGATCTCATACAACCCATGGAGGATGACATCAAGTGGTGATCATCATCAAGATTGTAGTGTGCAAGGTCAAGTGGAGCATCACGAACAGATCATGCTTGAAGCTTGCCGTCCATTGTGGTGTCAATGGACTTGTGAAGATGTTCCAAAGAGTGGCTCACCCATAGTGGAGTATGTGGGAGCAATCTACTAGTCTTCATCGAGCCAAGCAATCAAGAAATGTGGTCCGACTTGAGGGAGTCAAGATCGTCATCATCTAGCTCAAGTGGACTATGCGCAAGGAAAAGGTTTGCCCTTGAATGTGTGTCATGTATGGCGCTCCCACCTCCCACCACGGCGATGACCCCCTCACCGGCGATCTCCTCCCCGTCAACTAATCTGTGGATCCTCTCTGGCGATCTTCTCTGGCGTCTTCTCTGGACCAAGGCAATACCCATCTTCTATGGGTTCCTCTGGTGGATATACTCTTGGTTTGGATTTCTCCAAGGGTAGGGTTTTCTCTTATGAGGTTTTCAAATCAACTGGTTACACGGTTCATCCAATGGGGCGAAGGAGGGCATTCACATTGGTTGTCTCTTTTAGTCGTCATGCTTTCCGTTTGTCGGAAGATTCTGTGGCGGCGACATTGGAAGATGCAATTGGTGGATCTGCAATTGATATTTGTGTGGGTCACGTCAAGGATAAGGTTTATTCTTTTCAAGTTTCCTGCAAGCAAGTTGGTTTTCTTATTATGGATCTTCGTTCCTTTACTTGTGATCTGTTCAAATGTTACTTTAATTTGTGGGGCAATGGGGGCCTAATTGGGTTAGAGAGCTTAAGATCTGGTGGAAGGAATGTGATGCAGAATGGATTTTGGTTAGTCCAACTAAGCATCGATCATCCCTAGGTCTATTGGACATGCATAAACCTCCTACTAGATCTTCTATCAAGTCGGCAGGCTCTGCTAAGAAGAAACTTTCGTTTGCCACTTTCGAACAATACTCAGCTTGCAAAGGATATAGATATCCTGCAAAGCAAAATTGTATTGATACGATCATCGATGGAGGCTATGAGGTTTCTGCTCATGAGCATGTTGTCATCCGGCAGTCTCCTCCTTTGGACTTGCATTGGATGGTGGCTCGACCACCTATTGTGTTTGGTACAGTTGTTCCGTTGCCGGAGTTGGGCCGGCGACACCCGCGTTGGGGTGCGATCTGGAGTCTTTGGAATAGATTCCCGTGCATGAAGGAGATCTCTCCGTGCTAATAGCAGAGGTGGGATTGATTTCTATTCAAAATGATCGATCTGCTTCTGGCCCAATGCTTTCTGAGATTCAGCCAGGCGACGGCCCATTGCTACAGAATAGCCCAATTTCTGGTGGGCCTTCTAGCTCTTCTAGCCCGAGCCCAATGCCCATTGCTCAGGACATTCCTACCTCTCAAGAGGCTGCTCGGCAATTTGAAGCAATGGTCGATGACATGGTGGACCGCATTGTTACTTGCACTATTTGTTCTCAGAGGGGGCACCTGTCATCTGCCTGTGGAATTCGAGCGGTCTGCTCGGCTTGCTCGCGCCCGGGTCACTCTAGGAAGGATTGCAATGATTTCACGCACTCCAATGGATTGGTTTGGAGGCCAATTTCTTTGCAACAAAATACGAGTATTTCGGCATCCTCTGCCTGTCATGGGAAGGGAGCCAGAGTTATTGGGATAGACTGTCCAGTCACATCATCGCCGCCCACATTGCTGCAAACTCCCTCTCCTCCTTCCAAAGAAAACCGCAGGCCAGCCTCTCCATCTTCATCCATGGCGAACTACGAGCTTGATCCTCAGCTCTTTGTGCCAGCCGGCCACCACATCATTGATGGCGGCGACCATTGTCTTCCTCGCACCTTCTTCACGCCTGCAGCATGCCCGCCCCGCCACCATGAGGATTTCGTGGTGGCTGAGGTGATGCCTGCCCCGGAGGGGCCGCTCAGGCCGGTTCGCGAGGAGATTGTGTAGTTCTTGCAAGAAAGAGGTATTATGGTTCGCTCTACTCAGCCGTGGTTTCATGGGGTTGGTCTGTTCCAAGTTAGAGATCCAACTGTCAGATATACTCTGGTTCAGCATGCTCCTTTCTTGATTGGCAATGTGTCGGGACCCCGATTCTAAGTCACACCGATCTAGCCTGTAACACCTCATATCACTTTGCGGCCTCACGCACGGTATTCCCACGGGTGTCGCCTTACCATGGCCCGGGACCGTTTGCGCCTTTTGGCTCACGTATATGATAATGTCGCTAGCATCCATATGACAGAAAACCCGGGCCGACATGGCTAGTCGTGAACCCAAAGCGGCACTAACGTATGGGGACAGGCATACATGAATCAACATCGAACGTGTCGGTCAACAGCGTGTGAATCCGGGCTGTAGCACTGGGCTAACAGGACTCCGGGAACCCGGGCTGTAGCAGGCTAGGCAGGACTCCGGATGTCACCGCGTGACATTTCCCCGAAGGGACAGACACAGGAACGGAGTGAATCACACGCCGGCCAGTCAAGTGTTCCGGAGCAGTAGTGCTGGGCTAGCAGGACTCCGGTGAACCGGGCTGTAGCGGACTACTATGGCTCATGGCGCACAAGACTACATTTCCCCATAAGAGAGGCTACCAAGGATACACAACTAGGTTGTCGGATCCCACACATACCAAGCATTTCAATCATACACACAATATGCTCGATATGTGCAAATACAACATGGCATCACAACAAGACTCTACGACTCAGAGTATTTATTCATTAGGCTCCGAAGAGCCAGATATTACAAACATGGGTCTCATGACCCAACATTCAGAGCATACAAGTCAAAGCACATGCGGAAGCTTAACATGTCTGAGTACAGACATCTACAAATGAAAAAGGCTGAGAAGCCTGACTATCTACCAGATCCTGCCGAGGGCACAAGATCGTAGCTGAGGTATCAAGCTAAATGTCGAAGTCCACACGGAACTACTAGCGAGACTGACGTCTCTCTGCAAAACATAAAATAGGCAAACGTGAGTACAAATGTACCCAGCAAGACTTACATCAGAACTAGCTACATATGCATCGGTATCAACAAAGGGGTGGTGGAGTTTAACTGCAGCAAGCCAGCTTTGACTCAGTGGCTATCCTGAACTACGACTGCAAGCAACTCTTTTGAGGTGGCGCACACGAGTCCACATATTCACCATATCAATACTCCACTATGGATCCGCTCCCGTCTCCCTACGAGAACGCCATCCATAGCACTCACGCTTATCTTGCGCATTTTAGAGTATCCACTTTCACTTGTCTATGAACTGTTATAGGCAACCCAGAAGTCCATTTCCGCGGACACGGCTATTCGAATAGATGATGTTAACCCTGCAGGGGTGTACTTCGACACACACGCTCTCACCACTTACCGCCGTTTACACGACATGTACTCGGCAACCTTCAAGCGGAGGCCCAGCGAGGGTGTCGGCCACAGCCTACCTAAACACTCGAGTCTCTAGTCCAGGTTTATCGCCTATTCAGGTTCCATCTGCAGGGAGTCCGGCCGAGGTTTCCACATACGGCCCCGAACGATGTGTGCAGGGTTCCGAGACACCAAACGGGCGCCCGGCATGCCCGGCCACGTGCCTACCGCATCACAGCCCACCCCTCCGGTCAGCGCTGCCCACGGCCTCCGGCATACTACAAACACCAGAAACTACTTGCAACTCCTGGACAGAGGACAAGGGTGATTAAGAAGCCGAGAGGGTCCATTGGTTTCGGGCCCAATGCGTGGTAGTAACTGTATCATGGATCACAAACACAGAACTCAGTTCCTGAGGACGGCTGCAATGAGACAACCCACCATGTACTCCTACATGGCCTCTCACCGCTACCTTTACCAAATCGTGGTCACACGCTTAGCTCACACACAGTAGGACATGTTCATCACCATTCCAATTCATCCCCGATGAATCAGACCTGACACAACTCTAAGAAATAGCAGGCATGACAAACAAGCATGAATGAGTAGGCACATCAGGGCTCAAACAACTCCTACTCATGCTAGTGGGTTTCATCTATTTACTGTGGCAATGACAGGTCATGCAGAGGATAAGGGGTTCAACTACCGCAACAAGTAACAGTTGAATCGTTGTTGTCCTAATGCAGTAAAGAGAGCAGGAGCGAGAGAGTGGGATGGTATCGGAATGAACAAGGGGTTTATGCTTGCCTGACACTTCCGAAGATAGCATTGAGTCTTCATTAGTGTCATCGAACTCATCGTCGGAAACACGGCTATCGAGAGGGGACAATACCGGCAACAGAGAGGAAACACAATCAATGCAATGCACAATATGATGCATGATCATGACATGGCAATATGAATGTGTTTTGAGCTAATGCAGCTAGCAACATATTAAATGGAGTTGGTTTGAACCTTAGGTTCAAATTCAAACTCCATATAAGACATTTCAAATGCCATTTATTCAAATTGTCGTATACAGTGGCTGTAAGTTGTTCAAACATGCATGAGGATGCCATAAACAGATTCTTTGGATTTTTCTGATAATTTTTCATATATAAATCATTTCATTTGGAGCTACGGTTGAATTTCTATGAATTTTAGAAGTTAGGGCATTTTCTGGAATTTTCTTAATTATTTCAAAACCAGAAAATGATTAACTGCGTCAGCATTAGGTCATGCTGACCTCAGCAGGTCAACGGACCCCTTCCAGGTCAAACCTGACCAGTGGGGTCCACTAGTCAGTGAGACAGTCACTAATCCCGCGTTGACTAGCACTTTGACCTGCTGCGGGGCCCATTGTCAGTGGCTAAGGGCGGCTGAGCTGGCAGGGATTAGCGCTAATGACTGCGCCACGTCGGTCCTCGCCGGAGTTTCGCCGGCGACAACCAAAACTGCGGCGGCAACTCGCCGGACTTGAGCTACAGACGGCGGTTGAACGCGCGGGAACCACCAGGAGGTAGCCCACGCTCTTCCGCATCCAGGGGAGGTGTCAGAAGGTCGCGGGGTGGCCTGGTTCGCCGGCGGCGAGCACTTGGGCGGCCGCCGGAGCTCGGGTGGGTGCGGGGGTTAGCGCTGCGGCTTGCAAACAAACGGGCTATCGCGCTAGAGTTGCTCTACGGAATGTCGCGAGTGCAACGGACGCACGCGCGGGGCCATTTGGTCGCCGGAGCCACGGCGGCGACGAGCTCATGCGGCGGCGAGCTTCGGGCACGGTGGCTAGTCTAGCTAAAGCTCGCAATCGAGCCTGGGAGTAGGGGGAAATGGTTCAGGGGCTCACAGTGATCTCAAGGGAGGACTCAGCGGGCTCGGGGACGCTCTGGTCGAGGCGAATCGACACCGGCGATCTCCGGCCAGAGGCGGCGGGGACAAGCTCGATGGCGACGCTTCCGGGCGTCGGGGCTTGCTTCCTTCGTCGAGGAGACGTAGGAGACGATGGCGGTTCCTCTGGATATCCTAGCTAGGCGAGGGGGGGGGGCTCGGTGGCCACGGCAACGGTGACGGTGGCGACGGCTCCGTTCGGTGGTGCTGTGGGGAGAGAGACAGAGGGCGAGGGAGAGAGCAGAGAGTGAGGGAGAGGAGCGAGGAGCTTCGGGGCGTCGTCGTGGCATCGCCAGGAGGGGCCGGGGAAGCAGGAGGTGGCGCGGGCGCGTGCTCGGCGGCGGTGCGCTGTCCCCCTCCTCTGCCTACTGGCAAAGGTGGGTGGTGACTGGCATGGGCCAGGTGGGCCGGCCCAGTCCAGGTAAGCGCCAGGTGATACTCCTTTCTCTCTCTTTCCTTTAATTGTTTCTGTTTTCTATTTATTTGATCTATTTTGAATTAGTAAAAATACTAACTCATTTTGTAAAATCCTGATAAAAATTGTGGGCACTTTTGAAAATATTTCCAACAGCCCTCAACTAGTTTCAGAATTATTAGAGCATTTAAAATATTTATAGGATTTAAATTCCCCAATTCAAATACAATATGAGTTAATTCAAAAATCCAAAAATGACCTAGAAATATGTTTATCATTTTTGGCAGAGGTTTTTACCTTTATCAAAAATCATGAACTTTTCTAAAGGGCATTTGGGTTCATTGAAAATGTTTTTAAGTTGAACCTAGTTGAGTTCTTTTGGGTGCTAGGGATTGATCACCCCTATTTCAAGTTTAAGCAAAATTTAAACATGATGCATGAGGAACAAGCAAAGTCAGACAAGGGCTGATCTGGGGCTGTGACACAATGATCGATTCGTTTGATTTATGAAACATGATGAGGGGGAAAATTTCAAGGGGACTCATGGTTTCCGCAAAGGCTGGTTAATGTTCATTGGGATTCCTCTAGATTATTGCACTCTTGAGTTCATCTCGCAAGCGGTAGGTACTTTTGGGAAGTTTATCTCCTTGGACAGTGAAGATCCCTACCTGGCGAGAACATTGGTTGAGGCTAGTTTTCCGGATACACCTCTAGTTCCACGTGATGTGGTTTTTGGTGATTATGCTGAATGGGGTGGAGCACAGGTTTCTTGGACTGCAGCGTGTTATGTTTTGGGTGCAGATTTTGCCGATCAGATGCCAAACGATGAGGACCCAATGCCCTTCACTACAAAAAAAATACACTTCTGTGATGATACGTGTTTGTCACAGTAGGTCACGTTTTCTGTCATGCATGTACATCCATGATGATTTTATGACAGAATCAAGATAGTCATACATGCGCTGTCGTAGAAGTGTTCCATGGCATTACCAAAATTATCATCACGGAAGTGTCCACTTCCATGACGATAAATGGCGCGTCATGGAAGTGCTTTCGTCAAGGGTGACCGACACGTGGCATCCACCGTAACGGGTCGCCGTTAAGCTATCGGGTCCGGTTTTGGATCCAATAACCCGCTAACAGCCCGGACCAATGAGGATTTTCCATGTGTAAAATTCTCATTGGCCGGAGGAAACACGTGTTGGCTCACCGTTGGGACAGATGTCATCCATTCATTGGACATGAGGCGCCTATGATACATCGACATGTGGCACGGCCCAACAGAGGCCCATTCCGGTGAAAAGGCCAGCCCGTTTGACTTGGTCAAAAGGTAACGAGCCGGCCCACGGAAAGCCCGTTAACGGCCTGTTCGTATATAGCCCATTTACGGCCCGCTAACTCACGACCCGTTACAGCCTATTAGAATTAAGCCCAGTAGCTTCATCTGGGCCGCCCAATATGATTCCATCCCGTTGTAACTTCCGGCCCATGTATGGCCCATGATGTCTTTCGGCCCATACGAGGCCATTTGTAACTCTTGGCCCATTAACGGCCCGTGGTGAATCTGGCTCGCAATGAACAGTGTACCGCTTTATACCCATCAATGGCCCATTACTCCATTGTCTTGTTTCCAACCCGTGTTATCTTTCGGCCTTCTCAGGGCCCATTTATTCTTGGGCTCATTTCCAGCATTCGGTTACTTATGGCCCGTTACTGGCCTTTTCTGCTTGTGGGCCAAATTCAGCCCGTGGTTACAATCGGCCCATTAATCCGTTGGGCCGTTTTCATAGCGTCATCAATTATGGCCGATTAACGACGGCCCGTTATTGTTGGCCCATGAACGGACGATTCCAAATCTAGCCCGTTTACGGCCCATAATGCGGTCTGTTATTGGCCCATGTTTGGCCTATCGATCATACGGCCCGTAGAAGGCCCATTGATGCTACAGCCCATAGTAGGCTCATTGTTTCTACGGCCCTTAGAAGGCCCATTGTTTTTACGGCCCGTAGGAGGCCCATGGTAACTACAGTAAATATGTAGCCCATGGTTATTGTGGCCTAATTTTAAAAAATAGGTTATTGCGGCCACTAGCAAACCGCGGAAAAAGAACTGCACTGACTACAAGCAAAGAAATAAACAAGACAACAAGGAAATAAATAAGCAAGCAACTTACGCTAGGCTATCACGGCTATTACACATATTACATCAACTGGGCATCAAAGTTCGCCACAAGTGTAAATATAGGGAACAAAGCAGCATATCATATACACTGGTTGTCAAAGTTGGCGACCAGTGCAAATAAATGCCGCAGCAAAACAAGTCCAGAACTAAAACCACTTTAGAAGAGCTCAATAAACAATATCCTGGGTACCCATAATGCTGGCAAGATGCTTAGCAAGCTTATTAACTTTCTCTTGTTTGGCGCTTAAATCCTCCAGCGCTTGCTGTTGCACCAGAAAGTATGCATCTGAACTGCAGGGACTTCCTCAGTCCTTCAGCTTCCTGTCGTAGCACATCTGATCGATGTCTTTCAACTTGAAGTTGAGATTCAAGAAGACAAACTGATTCAGGCAGCAAGTTCGAAGAGCTTCTGAGCAGTAGTGGCCAGTAACTCGAACACTACATCAAGACAGGACTTTTGGGTTCTCTCACTGTCGTCAAGATAGTTTTTATCAGCTTTCTTGGAGACCGATAGGGATGTCTCACTATCTTGAACCTTATCTGCATTACTTCCTTTACCATTGCATAACCAGGTACTGTTCTCCAATATTTTGTCTGCATTCTAAAAGAGAAACAAGCAGACACATGACAGGTTTACCATGTTGTATATGAAACTCATTTTGGTAAATCAGTTCAGTAGTAAAGTGGACAGGATAACAGCATGAAACAAACATATATCTATGTACCATGGTCACTTTATGGTCTATATCATTCTAGTTTTTGTTGCCAAATCAAGATAGAGACACGGTTCAAATAATATTTGTTCAAGACAAATCAGAATAGACAGAATATAAGTGTGGGAAACTATAGAGCAATAACAACACTTGTAATGTGCATGACATGAGAACATAACTGTTTATTCAATTGAAACTGAAATCAACATAGAGCAAGTTACAACAGCAAACCAGTTAAAGAAACAGGTTTAAAACATACCTGTTGCGCCATTGGAGTTTCAATTCCATCCTTCAAATTTGAAAATAGTTGGTATGAGTAAATACAGTGATGCAAGAGCAAAGGAGTATGAACCATAGCTACAGAACCTGACCTGAGAACAATTCTTCTTCTCCTTTAAGCGTTGAGATGGGATTCGAAGCGGTGGTCCTCGTGCTTTGGGCACTGCAGTTCCCTTACTAACTACTCGTGTTTGGGTGATCTGTGGTGGAGACGGTGTTGTGTCAACTGGAACTGGTTTACTATCTGCTGGGGTTGGGGTTAGAAGGGGTGTAGCTGGTTCTCTATCCAACTGGGTAGGTGTACAATCTGCGAGAGTCTGGGTCATGTGTGGTGGGGTTGTTTCTTGGGCAAGTACAACTGTGGTTCTATCTGCATCAACTGGTAGCACTATCTTTTCTGAAGACCGTGTTATTACTCCCTTAGATACTGCCATCACCCTCTCCAATTCAAATGGCTGATAAACAAGAAAAGTAATTGAATGTACAGACATTGTATGATAGACAGGTGCAATGGATAGTGGGGAATAAAAGAGGGCATGAAATAATTCACATTTATGTTGTCTAACCAAACAGGATAGCATGACATGATTTCACATATATGATGGCTAGCTAAGAAGGATAGCATGACACAATTTCACATTATGATGGCTAACTAAAAAAGATGGAAAGACATAGTTCAAAATATGATGACTATGTAAACAGGATGACATGGTATAACTATATAATGTGTTTATTAAATAGGTTGGCATGCCATAATTCACATACATGCCGCCTATGGAAACATGATAGCATGATATAATTCACGGATAGAATGACATAATTCAAAATATGATGACTGTAAACACTAAATAGGATGAGATGATATAACTATATGATGTCTTTATTAAATGGGTTGCCATGCCATAATTCAGATAGATGTTGTGTATGTAAACATGATGACATGATATAATT